>NC_036868.1:15156112-15158163 GCF_002910315.2 Salvelinus sp. IW2-2015 | reverse complement strand
ACGTGACAATGTTGGCATTCAGGACAAAGAGTTCAATATGGTTTCATCAGACCAGAGAATCTTGTTTCTCATGGTTTGAGAGTCTTAACTTCTTATGGCTGCAGGGCAGTATGAATAGCTTGCGATGAAAGGTGCAAGAGGCTGCCCAGAGTAATAACGGCCTCGCCATGCCTCAGTCATAGTTGCTTAATATATGCATATTACTATTAGTATTGCGAGTAGAAAACACTCTGAAGTTTCGTAAACGGTTTGACATATGTGCTGTGAGTAATACAAAACTCAGTTATGGCAGCCGGCAAAAACTAATGAAGAAAAAATCCAAACGGGAAGTGGTGTATTGTGTAACATGAAGTCCTATTAGTGTCATCTGATGAAGATCATCAAAGGTTAGTGATTCATTTTATCTCTATTTGTGCTTTTTGTGACTCCTCTCTTTGGCTGGAAAAATGGCTGAATTTTTCTGTGAGTTGGTGGTGACCTAACATAATCGTTTGTGGTGCTTTCGCTGAAAAGCCTATTTGAAATCGAACACTTTGGTGGGATTAACAACAAGATTACCTTAAAACTGGTATAAAATACATGTATGTTTGAGGAATTTTAATTATGAGATTTCTGTTGTTTGAATTTGGCGCMCTGCACTTTCACTGGCTGTTGTTATATCGATCCCGTTAACGGGATTGCAGCCATAAGAAGTTTTTAACCCCTTGCACGTCTGCGAGGTGAGCGGAGTCATATTCCACTCTCAAAACATCATCTTGAATTAAATCTACTATCCCCGCAATTACCGTTTTGATCACAGGGTTAAACCCTGTCATCAAAGCAGAAGCGCAAATTCAATCAAAACACTCCCGTTCCCAGTCCTTCTGTATTAGCGTATTGGTGTTACACTTTCTGGGTTAATCGTTATGCATTGTCTGTTGATAGAATGCTGACATCAAAATGCTGTTATATTGAGCTTTTGATTCTGGTTTTATGTCCTTGTGCCAAGTCATAATAGCCTCCCTGAATTCTTTATTTGATTTGAATTCACCGTCAGCAGGAAAATGTTGTCCAATTATATCTAATTTGCTAAATTTTTTCCATATTTCAGCCGAATTGGTAGAATGCTCGTGCGCTTCTTTTAGCGCCTCCATGGCTTTATTAAATTCCGCTATCTCTATATTACAGGGAGAAACAGGTCAGTTTGTCGCCATATCACTAGTTATTCTTCGCTAAACATTCCCGTCGGTGTTCAGGGTATTTTAGATTTCTTCAATCCCGTCTATAATACACACCTTCTATTAACTATTTTCTAAGATAGCACTACACACTTCCCCGGATAATAATTAATTGGTCACTGCACTTAATACTTTGTATTAGAACCAATACCATAAACGTCTGCGAATTTATTAAATGTATTACTGGAGAATACGGACTTTGTCCTTTTCCAGTACTTCTTCAAATATCACTATTATTGATAACCCACATCATCTCTCACCACGCCCTCTCCTCATAGGGTATAAACCAACCTCTCTCCATATTGATACTGCTACTACACGTAAATCAAACAGTGTTTGAATATCCTATCTTTTCTTTTTGTTTTTTAACTCACTATCTTCTAGAATTCTCCTTTCTGAACCACCCATCCCGGATCCGGGATAATTGTCATCAGAAACGCTGACTAGCATAGCGTAGCATAGCGCCACAGGTAAATAATATTACTAGAAAATATTCATATTCATGAAATAACAAGTGCAATATTGCAAAACACAGCTTAGCCTTTTGTTAATCCACCTGTCGTCTCAGATTTTGAAATTATGCTTTACAGCGAAAGCAATACAAGCGTTTGTGTAAGTTTATCGATCGCTCGACAAAACAATAAGTACACTTAGCATCAGGTAACTTGGTCACGAAAATCAGAAAAACAATCAAATGAATCGTTTACCTTTGATGATCTTCGGATGTTTTCAATCACGAGACTCCCAGTTAGACAACAAATGTTCCTTTTGTTCCATAAAGATATTTTTTATATCCAAATACCTCCGTTAGTTTGCTGCGTTATGCCCAGGAAT
>NC_036868.1:15153641-15156087 GCF_002910315.2 Salvelinus sp. IW2-2015 | reverse complement strand
CGCATATCTCTATATTCAGGAGAACAAGGCAGTTTGTCGCCATATCACTAGTTATTCTTCTCGCTAAAACATTCCCGTCGGTGTTCAGGGTATTTTAGATTTTCCTTTTTTCAATCCCGTCTATAATACACACCCTTCTAATTAACTATTTTCTAAGATAGCACTACACACTCCCCGCGATAATAATTATTTGGTCACTCCACTTAATTTACTTTTGTATTAGAACCAATACCATTAACGCTGCGAATTAATTAAATGTATATACTGGAGAATACGCGACTTTGTCCTTTTCAGTACTTCTTAAATTATCACTATTAATTTGATAACCACTCATCTCTCACCACGGCCCTTCCCATAGGGGTATAAACCAACCTCTCTTCCATATTTGATACTGCTACTACACGTAAAATCAAAAACAGTGTTTGGAATATCCTATCTTTTCTTTTTGTTTTTTAAACTCACTATCTTCTAGAATTACTCTTTCTGAAACCACCCATCCCGAGTCCGCGGATAATTGTCATCAGAAACGCTGGGACTAGCATAGCGTAAAGCATAGCGCCACAGGTAAATAATATTACTTAGAAAATATTCATATTCATGAAATAACAAATGCATATTGCAAAACACGCTTAGCCTTTTTGTTAATCCACCTGTCGTCTCAGATTTTGAAATTATTGCTTTACAGCGAAAGCAATACCAAGCGTTTGTGTAAGGTTTATCGAGCGGGCTCGACAAAACAATAAGTTACACTATAGCATCAGGTAACATTGGTCACGAAAATCAGAAAAACATCAAATAGAATCGGTTTAACCTTTGATGATCTTGGAATGTTTTCAATCACGAGACTCCCAGTTAGACAACAAATGTTCCTTTTGTTCCATAAAGATTATTTTTTATATCCAAATACCTCCGTTAGTTTCTGCGTTATGCCCCGGAATCCACCGGAAAGAGCGGTCACCGACAACGCAGACAAAAAATTCAAAATTATATTCCATAATGTCCACAGAAACATGTCAACGTTTTTATAATCCATTCCTCAGGTGTTTTCAAATATCTTATTCAATAATATATCACCGGGACAGTTGGCTTTTTCACTAGACCAGAGTAAACCAATGGGCTGCCTATTTCCCTTTTTGCCTCACAACTCACTTGAGACCCCCACCTATCCACTGACGCAATGTGGTCGTTCACGCTCATTCTTCAAAATAAAAGCCGGAAACTATGTCTAAAGGCTATTGACACCTTAGGGAAGCCATAGAAAAATAAGTCTGGTTGATATCCCTTTAAATGGGCAATAGGGAACAGAGAGGTTTCAAAAACAGGGGTGCTTCCTGATTGGATTTTCCTCCGGTTTTCGCCTGCAATATCAGTTCTGTTTAACTCACAGACAATATTAAGGCAGTTTTGGAAACTTTAGAGTGTTTTCTATCCTAATCTGACAATTATATGCATATTCTAGTTTCGGGGGCTGAGAAATAGGCAGTTTCAAATGGGTACGTTTTTTAGCCAAAAACGAAAATATCGCCCCCTAGTCTTAAGAAGTTTTAAGGGAACCTACCCTTCACTTATTTAGCCTGGCGCTATGGATCTCGCAGAGAATCACCCCCACTCCGGACCTATCCTCATGGAACCTACCCTACACCATATATTTACGACCGGTCGTTTACACAATGGGCCTATAGAATTAAACTTAGGCTCTCCAGGTGCGTATCCCATAATTAGTTCAGCCAACGATTCTCATCTCCTCAAGATGTCAAAATGAGTGGAAACAGATATAGGAACTTAGCCTACCTTCTTTGTTGCCAGCTCTGCTCCACTGATCTGGAATCTTTGGTTTGACTAAAAATCGTGGTGAACTCCTGGCTAGTACGCCATCTGTTAGGTTCTTATTTTTCAGAGTAAATAACTCACGGTGTGGCGAAATCCTGCACGGAGCCTTCACCGTGCGCTGCCACTTTAAGAGCGCATCAGCAGTAAGGAAGGAGGAAATAAAGACAGCTCTTTCAGCTCTCTGGGGAGGAGCTATTGGTTGGCGCGACAGTTTGATTGTGTGTGCTAGGGTGGGGTGTGTTACAGATGTCCTTGTTTATTTTCAGCGTGTGTAGTTTATAAAGTATTTAACTCAATCATTGGTGTGACCGCTCTAGGTCGTGGTTGTTATCGTTTGGGACCGCACCTGTTATGGATCCATGGATTAGTAGCAACATTGTTGCGAAGCTTTGACATACAAACCATCGGATGGTCAGACAGGACAACTGCAAGCCCGAAGACCACAGCTAAGATCTCTCTTGCTCTCTCTCTCTCTATTTTTCTTCCCTCTATCATTCCAGTGCTTTACACTGCAGCAGATGTTCTATTTTTCAAATGCACTTCCCGTTGATGTTCATTAGTGCTGGACTATTATTGCCCTGCCAGAAGTATTTGGGTGGACATTTTAGTTTAAAGG
>NC_036868.1:15112396-15153636 GCF_002910315.2 Salvelinus sp. IW2-2015 | reverse complement strand
TGCTTGTGTATTGTTAGTTGAACTGTATTGAGGTGGTGTGTACTAATAACATGTGGCCAAGAAGATTGTGGACATTTTAACCTCTCTGCGCTACGGATCCCTTTAGTGGGATCATTTTCCTAAACAACCGCTGAATTGCAGGGGGCAAAATATTACTAAAAATATGTATAATCATGCAATCACAAGTGAAATATACCAAAACACAGCTTAGCTTGTTGTTAATCCACCTATCGTGTCAGATTTTGAAAATATGCTTTACAGCGAAAGCAATCCAAGCTTTTGTGAGTGTATAAATCAATGCTAGAACAGCTAGCCTCAAATTAGCATGGTCACGAAAGTCAGAAAAGCAATAAAATTAATCTCTTACCTTTGATAATCTTCGGATGTTTGCACTCACGAGACTCCCAGTTACACAATAAATGTTATTTTTGTTCGATAAATATTACTTTTATAACAAAAAAACGCCATTTGGGTTGCGCGTTATGTTCAGAAAACTACAGCCTCGTTCCGTTCGATGAAAATTCCAAAAAGTATCCGTAATGTTCGTAGAAACATGTCAAATGTTTTTTATAATCAATCCTCAGGGTGTTTTTAACATACATAATCGATAATATTTCAACCGGACCGTAACCTATTCAATAAAAGAGAGAAAGAAAATGGAGAGCTACCCCTCTCGCGCGCAGGATCTAATCAAAGGACACCTGAATAGTTTTGAAAAATCTCGCTCATTTTTCAAAATAAAAGCCTGAAACTATATCTAACGCCTGGTCACAGCCTGAGGAAGCCATTGGAAAAGGAATCTGGTTGATGCCCCTTTAAATGGAACAAAGACAGGAAATAAAACACAGATAAAAATTTAAAAAATCACTTCCAGGTTATATTTCCTCAGGTTTTCGCCTGCAAAATCTGTTTTGTTATACTCACAGACAATATTTTGACAGTTTTGGAAACTTTGGCGTGTTTTCTATCCTAATCTGTAAATTATATGCATATTCTACGATCTGGACCTGAGAAATAGTCCGTTTACCTTGGGAATGTTATTTTTTTTAAATTAAAAAATCTGACCCCTAGCGTCAAGAAGTTAAGGCCTTTGTTTGTCTATGAACACCCCCCATCTTCATACCCTCTGCACTCCTCCACTAGAAGATAATACAGATTATTGCAAATCCTCTGTTGATGACTGGGTTCTTTCTTGTAAATTGTTTCTATGAAGTTGCTTTCAATTGCTCTGCCATTATTATTGTATGAGGTATTATTGGTTGGGTTACCCCTGGGCTGTGACGTGGATTATATGGTGTGTCTTCTCTTTTCTCTCCACTGGCTATTCTGGCAAACAGGCTACACTCTAGGCAGTCTCTTCTGCTGATGTTGTGTGTGTGGGTCGGTAGTGGTACTCTCTCTATTCTACTCTTTCCTTTCGGCATGGTTAATACCTGCCTGGCCCCGAACAAAATCTTTATATTTACCCCTCTCTAATAAATACCACTACAGAATTGGCGCCCGAACAGGGACTTGAAGGAGAAACACCCATGACACCATCCACACAACGTTGAATCATGTCTTTTGTTGTAACCCCATACTGTGTTAATGTGGACACACCTGATGGTAATCATGTTCAGGATTCTTCATTGTGGAAGGACTCGATGAACTAATGGAGTTGGATAGCCCTAACCCTAATCCCAGGCTTCTGGCTTGCCTATAACATCTCCACCATTACCCTCCCCTCAACCTCTTCCTGTTACCCTGCCCAGACAGACTGGGAGAGGTGTCTCTGTGATCACTGGACAAATGGAACATCAAATGGACACACACCAATCATAGTTTGACAATGCAGGAGAATGCCATTTGCAAACTCAGTGAAAGTGTGGAGGCTCATCAGACAGATTTGCAGCAGAGGTTGGATTACCTTCCCTGTCAAATGGAGGAAAACCAACAACAAATTGTTCAGAGACAGAAATATTTACAAGTTCTCTGAAGCAGGATATTCAAGGAAAACTGCACAGGCTCAAAACACAAAAGGAAACTAACCATCATCAAGGCATAATCTATCTTTGAGGAGGAACAGAAAAACAGAGAGCAGAGGAGTTCAGCCTCTGTTGTGAAGGGAGTGTATTCTTATCTGAAGGAAGTTATGGAGGACATGAAGAACTCTCACAGGGGGGAACTATGATTTATTATTTTTTATTTTTTTTATTTTATCCCTTTTCTCCCAATTTTCGTGGTATCCAATCGCTAGTAATTACTATCTTGTCTCATCGCTACAACTCCCGTACGGGCTCGGGAGAGACGAAGTCGAAAGCCATGCGTCCTCCGAAGCACAACCCAACCAAGCCGCACTGCTCTTAACACAGCGCGCCTCCAACCCGGAAGCCAGCCGCACCAATGTGTCGAGGAAACACCGTGCACCCGCCCCCCTCGGTTAGCGTTGCACTGCGCCCGGCCCGCCACAGGAGTCGCTGGAGCGCGATGAGACAAGGATATCCCTACCGGCCAAACCCTCCCTAACCCGGACGACGCTATGCCAATTGTGCGTCGCACCACGGACCTCCCGGTCGCGGCCGGCTGCGACAGAGCCTGGGCGCGAACCCAGAGACTCTGGTGGCGCAGCTAGCACTGCGATGCAGTGCTCTAGACCACTGCGCCACCCGGGAGGCCCAGGGGAACTATGATTTGATTGAACAGACTCAAAAGGACACCTTTAATGAAATGGAAAAAGCACAGAAGGCCACAGACCTTCAACTGGAGGAGCTGCAGTGCTTTCCCTTCTGGACAAATCCGCTGCACCACCCTCAGGATTTACCTCTGCCACTGGCTCTGCCATTAAGGGAATAGGAACAGGTAGCACTACAAAACCCCTCTGAAGATACTTTAAACAACAGAGCTCCCGCTGCCACTGTCATGCCTCCTCTAGAGCGCTCCCCCCTATAGCCCGTGAACATGTGTCAACCTGGGAGGAGTTAAAATAAATATTCCTCTCATCCTTCCTCTCAGATGACTATAGGGATGAACTGGCGGAACGTGTTCATAACAGAGTCCAGGGTGAAGCAGAGCCTTCTATCGAGTTCTATGTAGGAGATGGAAGGCTGACATTACTGAGCAGGAGATGGTCAAACTCATTCTTAAGAACATGGTTTCCCGCCTTGCTAGTCAACTTCGAGAACGTGTGCAGAATGTGGATGATCTGGTGCGTCTTGGGACTCAGTTTGAGAAGGACTGGAAGCACCACCTCCAAACTAAAAACCCTGTTCCCTCATCCCTGTATACCCATAACTCTCCTTGGGCTAAATCATCTCAGGTATTTGTGCCCAAGATCCAAGACAAAAGTCCAGTGATGTGTTGGAGTTGTAAAGTCCAACATCCTCCAGGTTCTTGCCCCCTCTATGGCCAGCGTCAGGATTCAGGAAAAGGTCAGAAAGGACAGAAGACCGACAGTCTAGACAGGCGTGGTGGCTTGCATACAATTGGGTCAGCCTTAATGCCCACCATGAAAGCCTTTAGACAGCACAACTAGCGGTCTTATTCCTATTCCACAACAACTATTGGTTCCTCTGACTGTTAGGAACTGGAGAGGGAAGGCCATAGGAGCAACTTACAGACTGATGCAAGAGGCCCTGTGGCAGAACATGGCATTACCTCATGAGGAGCTATGAACATGGGAGGGACCATTGTACTTGGCCAATGGAGAACCTACCACCCCCTTGGGCTGGATTGGTATAACAATAAAACTGCATGATGAGACTATTAACCTTCCTGTGGCTATTCTTGCAGACTCAAGCCTTGCATTTGCTGTAGTCCTTGGCCTAGACTTCCTGTTCTTCAGTGGACTGACCATCTCGATGTCCGAACCATCCTATCGGCTGCACTCTGACTATTCCCAGCCTCATCCATTTCAACCTGGTAATGCACTGATTTCAGGCTGGAGCCAGACTAGGTCAAGTCGGAGACAAAGACAGCGAAAATACAAAGAGACAAAGACAAAAACACATTCCACCAGTGAAGTCAGAGAACCCAACTATCACCCTGATTACCGCCGTACCCCCCCCCCCTTCTATCTGAGAACAAAAGCAAACCTGATGCTGATTTCTACATCAAACAAGCAGTGGAACAGGCATGTCTGTCGGATGATGAGAGGTGGCAGCTCTCCCTGATGTTGGAGATGAACAGTGAGGTCTGTACACTCGGCAGTACAACCGTCTTCAAACACAAAATCTATACCAGGCATGATGTTCCCATTAAGCAGCGTCCCTACAGGCTGTCCCCCGCAAACTGGCAATTCTCAATGAACAGCTCAAAAGCATGTTAAAAAATGGAATTGTGGAAACTTATTTTTCCGGATGGGCTTCTCCGGTTGTCCTGATTCCAAAGAAAGATGGTGGATATCGATACTGTGTGGACTACAGGAAGCCAAATGCCATAACAGAAAGCGATGACTACCCTCTACCAAACATAAATGACATACTGGAATCTCTGGCAGGAACATCCATCTTTAGTAATATGGATCTGAACAGTGGCTATTGGCAGGTGGATCCCACTAGTGGATGGATCCCGCTAGTCAGGACAAGACTGCCTTTGTCACCCCTGCTGGTTTGTACTCCTTCAAAGTCATGCCTTTTGGTTTGAAAAATGCTCCAGCAACCTTCCAAAGGTTGATGGAGCCTGTCCTGGAAGATCTGACGGGTAGAAATTGTCTTGTGTATCTGGATGACATCATAATCTACTCCTCCTCTGTCGCGGATCATCTGCAAGACATACAGTCCGTCTTCGACAGACTAAAGGCTGCAGGTTTGACCTTGAACTTGAAGAAGTGTCGTTTCTGTTTCCCAGAACTCAAGTTCCTTGGTCATGTGGTTAATGCTGAAGGTATCCATGCAGATCCAGCCAAAGTTGCAGCCGTGCAGGAATTCCCAATTCCCACACCCCTCAAGGCTGTTCAGCGTTTTCTGGGTATGGCTGGATGGTACCACAGGTTTGTGCCTGACTTTTCAAAGGTCGCCGAACCCCTCAACCACCTTAAGAAGAAGGGTGTGAAATTCCAATGGACCCCTGCATGCCAAAGTGCATTTGAAGCACTCAAAAACAGTCTTATTACTCCTCCAGTGCTTGGACATCCTAACCTGAATGCTCATTTCATTGTGTACACGGATGCAAGTCAAACAGGACTTGGAGCAGTCTTGGCTCAACAAACAGGACTTGGAACAGAAGTTCTTGCCTATGCAAGTCGCACCCTTAATTCAGCCGAGAGGAATTATTCAACAACTGAAAGGGAGTGCCTCGCAGTGGTCTGAGCTTTGGAGAAATGGAGCTACTACTTGGAGGCAAAGGTCTTCACCATTATCACAGACCACGTTGCTCTGCAGTGGGTTCTGGCATCAGTCAAGACCAACAGCCGTCTTATTCGCTGGTCTATCAGACTGCAGAAGTTTGACTTCATCATTRAGTATCGCAAAGGAAAACTGAACGTTGTACCAGATGCCCTTTCTTGGATTACAGAGACTGCCAATGTTTGTCTTCCCTTGTGCAGCACTTACACTACCACTAAGTGTCTGGATGATTCCTTTCCTCTGGATGATGAGAGCGTATGGAGAGCACAGCAGAAGGATGCTGCCATCATGGCGATCCATAAGAGTCTGTCTGAAGAAGACTCGAAGAGTCGCTTCAATGATAAGTTCAGCATAATTCAGGA
The DNA here is from genome assembly GCF_002910315.2 of Salvelinus sp. IW2-2015. Classification (NCBI taxonomy): domain Eukaryota; kingdom Metazoa; phylum Chordata; class Actinopteri; order Salmoniformes; family Salmonidae; genus Salvelinus; species Salvelinus sp. IW2-2015. The sequence goes on along the minus strand of NC_036868.1, from coordinate 15,147,953 downwards.
TAAAGTGTATCGAAAAACTCCAAGAGATGGAATACACAGCACCCATTACCACGTCTTCATTCCCTCTATATTAAGTGACCAGATAATCCAAGTTTATCATGCCAATCCCATGAGTGGCCATCTTGGAGTTTTTAAGACTTACCGAAGACTACAAGAGGTGGTTTACTGGCCAGGCATGTGGGTTGATACGCGAAGTTTGTACAGCAGTGTGAAGTCTGCCAGAAATACAAATCAGACATTGGCAGACCTGCTGGGAAAATGCAGCAGACCGTGGTGAACCATCCAAATGAAATGTTGGGAATTGACCTCATGGGACCTTTTCCTCCCAGCCGGGGGACCCGGAATGAATTTTTATTGGTGGAAGTGGACTACTACACACACTGGGTGGAGTTGTTTCCCTCCACAAAGCCACTGCATCCGCCATTATTCTAATTCTGCGAAGGGAGGTCTTTACCAGATTGGGGATTCCAGACCAAATCATCTCTGACCGAGGTCCGCAGTTCATATCAGGAATCTACAAAGAACTCTGTACCTACTGGGGTATAATTGCCAAGTTGACCACAGCCTACCATCCTCAGACCAACCTGACCGAGAGGGTAAACCAAACCCTGAAGGGGATGATTGCTTCATTTGTGGGGAATCAGCACACAAGGTGGGATCAGCATCTTCCTGAATTTCGCTTTGCACTGAACTCTGCGGTGTCACTCCCGCCGAACTCCACCTGGGAAGACCACTAAAATGTCCGATGGACAGAGTCTTGCAAAGTTCCAATGTTTCACCTGACTTCCCAGTGTTTAATGCCGTCCAACATCACCACAATCAAAGCCAAACAATGACAGCTGAGAAACTATGACAAACATAGACGAGATGTGTGTTTCCCACCCAAATCTCGTGTCTGGGTACGTTCACATCATCTGTCAAAGGCATCTAAGAAGTTCACTGCCAAGATAGCTTCGAGATGGAAAGGTCCATACCGTGTACTGCAGCAGTTGGGACCAGTGAACTACTTGGTCTGTTTGGAGGACACTGGGGAAGATGTCAGGACAGTGCATGTTGTTGACCTAAAGCCCTGCTACCCTACGGCAGAAGAGCTGGATCGCAGGCAAAAGCAACACCTGCAGGACCTCTTCGTGGAGGACTCTGAGGACTTCCCTGGTTTTGTGTAGCAGGAACATGAACCTGTCAAAGCCTGCAATCCTCTCTGTTTCTACAGGGGTTTTTATCATGGGGGGAGGAGTGTGGCGAAATCCTGCACGGAGCCTTCACYGTGCGCTGCCACTTTAAGAGCGCATCAGCAGTAAGGAAGGAGGAAATAAAGGCGGCTCTTTCAGCTCTCTGGGGAGGAGCTCTTGGTTGGCGCGACAGTTTGATTGTGTGTGCTATGCTGCAGATGTCCTTGTTTATTTTCAGCGTGTGTAGTTTATAAAGTATTTAACTCAATCATCGGTGTGACCACTCTAGGTCGTGGTTGTTATCGTTTGGGACCGCACCTGTTATGCGATCAAGGGCAGTTGATCGCATGGATTAGTAGCAACATTGTTGCGTAGCTTTGACATACAAACCATCGGACGGTCAGACAGGACAACTGCAAGCCTGAAGACCACAGCTAAGATCTCTCTTGCTCTCTCTCTCTCTCTCTTTTTCTTCCCTCTATCGCTCCAGTGCTTTACACTGCAGCAGACTTTCTATTTTTCAAATGCACTTCCCGTTGATGTTCATTAGTGCTGGACTATTATTGCCCTGCCAGAAGTATTTGGGTGGACATTTTAGTTTAAAGGGAGGTTGCTTGTGTATTGTTAGTTGAACTGTATTGAGGTGGTGAGAGCAGACCAAGGCGTGGCAAGAAGATTGTGGACATTTTTAAGGCCTTTGTTTGTCTATGAACACCCCCCACCTTCATTTACCCTCTGCACTCCTCCACTAGAAGATAATACAGATTATTGCAAATCCTCTGTTGATGACTGGGTTCTTTCTTGTAAATTGTTTCTATGAAGTTGCTGTTGAATTGCTCTGCCATTATTATTGTATGAGGTATTATTGGTTGGGTTACCCCTGGGCTGTGACGTGGGTTTATATGGTGTGTCTTCTCTTTTCTCACCACTGGCTATCTGGCAAACAGGCTACACTCTAGGCAGTCTCTTCTGCAGATGTGTGTGTGGGTCTGGTAGTGGTACTCTCTCTATTCTACTCTTTTCCTTTCGGCATGGTTAATACCTGCCTGGTGCCCGAACAAAATCTTTATTTGCCCCTCTCTAATAAATACCGCTACAACGGGCACTAGAGATGCTTTACCCAAGTTTAATTCTTCCCAAAGGTCCTGCACAGCTGTATTCAGACAACCCAACATTTGTCCCATGCAGATATTTATATCCCACTTAAGACACTCCACCTTCTCTCCAATCCTTACATATTATGCTCAACAGGAAGAAGGTAACCATATACTAAACCCTGATTACTCCCTTAAGAGGAACTGACCTCACCTCCTGACCTCAACCGTTCCTTCCCCTAGTGCACAGATGTCCATCTGTCTCCCCTATCTCAACTGTTGCTCTACTCCCTTCCCCCAACACATTCCAACACATTCCACAGCTATCTGTCTTTCTACAGAGGCCCAGTCTTTCTCCTTTCATTCTATGCTTCTTTCCTATCATTTATTTAATATCTCAATGCTCAAAATGTCGAATCCAATGCGTGACTCAGTTTACTTCGATATGATGGGTATTATATCATTATTTGCGCTTAAAGGCGTTTCCACTAACCAATTCTCACACAATTAGTTTTACCGGCAAAAAGATCGAACACCATGTCCAACGAACAAATGATCTGTCAGCATTTATCAGATTGGACCGAAACTTCCTGTTTCCAATACAACTGTCATTGCATATCTTTTTTTATACGGTATGACTTTACTTGCCCAAATAATTACTGGAAACGTTGTCTATAAGGCACTCCTTTGCAAAGCATTTAAATACCAGTTATACATGAAACAGCACAGCTTGTCATCTCTACTCAGTGCAGGGGTTATAACTTAGGTGTAGGCCACCTGCCTAACTACACTCTAGAAAGTATAGTACAGATCAAATTTCAATAATATGTGGTAATCTATGTATTCAGCACACACAAATAGTGGTGGAAATTACTGTTGATTGTGAACACTTTCACCAGAGATGAAAGCTTCCCCTGCCACAACCACGGACATGAAACATGCATGTTGCGATGTCCACATTCTCCATGCCTTGGTCTGCTCTCACCTAGATGATGATATACAGACACTAGCATTATAATCAAGACAACTGTTCATCATAATTCAATCACTCTCCTCTATGTGGTGTATGAAACTTGTTCAACATAAATATATTTGTCTTGATAGACAAGGCCTCAGGCAGACCAGGCATATGGTCTGATTCGAGACCATATACAAAGCAACCAACGGTGTCAATTTACAAACAAATGCCTGATTCCACACAACACTACTGAGGGAATGATGCTGTTACCTTAATGGAAAGCCATGCTTCGCTACAGACTCCAGGAACAATCCAAGGGCAGTTGATGCTTTGTTGTTGGTTGCTGCACCGAGGTACATGATCTATAGGATAAAAATAACACATTTACAAAAACAGCTGGGCTGTTGTACAAGTGTTAGTGGAATTAAATAATTCCTCTAATGTACTCATTAATTAAATTCAATCTGTCTATTTATAAGAATTTGTAAGATACTTATTAACATAAAATAGACAGGATACAGTCTTATTAAAATTAGATAATAGTATTTATTCTCGGAGCACGCTACCATTTGAACATAAACAACAGGTTTATATACAAGATATGATGTCATAGGTTACAGAATAAATCTCCTCGTCCTGGCCTATATAAAATAGGTTCAAAAGTTCATTCCAACTTCCCAGCGCACACACATGATACACAATATAATCTATCCTCCTGAAGGCTCACTATAATTTATTACCACTTTAGCAGACAACTCAAGATAATGGAAGACCTAAAAAGTTACTCACTGCCTTAWCTAAACATCTCAGGGCTAAGTTGGGTCAGTTCAACCAKAGTTKAAYGACCCTTTCTGCTTATTTTATAACCCACAACACAAATCTCTTTTCACTAGGCGTGCAGAGTTCAATTAGTTATAGTTTTATCTAAAGCTAGAAATTGTTTTAATTATTTATTAACAAAATTCCTAACAACAAGTCAAACTAATTGTTTATATAAAGCATTGGATTATCCACATTGAGTCAGACAAACATTACGAACTTCAAATACCATGGGAGATCAATAGGTAACCTTTCTTGAGAAGCCGTCTATGCCACCAAATATTACAAAGCCATATCTGTTGAAAGACCGTTTTGGACAGTTTTGTATACCTGCCTAACCAGCCATCTAACATGCAGTAAAATATAACAGAGGCAGCATTGTATGGGCTATGAGACCCCCCCCCCCCGAACTGAAGGAAGTTTAAGCTTACCTGATCATCTTGTGGTTGGTGTCCACATGTATGAGGGAAAGAGGACTCTGAACAGAGTATGTTCTTCTGACAACACATCCAAGTCATACCATTCTTTCCTGTATTCCTGCAGCATCTACACGAAGCACTGAGTCCCAAACTCGGGTCCACTGGACTCGATGATCCAGTGCTTTCAGACGTTCTCTCACCATCCTAATTGTGGTGAACTTGTCTTGATTGTGGCCACCAGATTGTCCAGCTCCTCGTCTATCATTTGGCTGTATGTTTCCCTCACCACAATACTGTATTCTTGCATTCTGTGTTGGTCAGTTTGTGTTGAGATTACAAGCAGTTTGGCGATGCAAGGAACAGGCAGATCCATTTCAATCAGCTGTCGAAGGTGCTGTTCTGAAACAGTCAGTTTAAGACGTCCCATTTCGCCATCCAACTCATCAACAACAATTGATGGGGCATTTCCTTCTTCCATTTCAGCATTGACGAGAATATACAGATTGGAGAGACCCTTCACACCTCTTGAGGCAAGTGTACTTGATTTGCTAGTGAGCTGACAAATATCATCTCAATGGTTGCAGACAAACTAGGTAATCAAGATCAAGAGGAAGGCGTTGCATGGCCCGCTGCAATCTGTACAGGAGCTTGTCCATAATGTGTCTCTCCATCGCCTGTAAGGACATATACAAATTGTAATTTGAAATGTCACCCAACCAGCTGGTATCAGTCAAGATTGGGTCTAGGCTTCAGGTATTGTTATGGGAATAGCCATTTAGGGTTGTCACTGTTTTCTCTCTCTCTCTCACTCACTCAAACTCACAAATTTCAGTATGGGTGGCAGTGGCTAGCTGTAACATTACATGCATGCAGTCTTGCGATTCATTCCATTTGGCTACCTAGTCTGACACAAAAGCCAACCAACTAAGCTAACGTACTTAAAAAATGGTCAGTCGGGTCAATAATCTATGGATATTAGAAGCGTGTCTATGTAATACTAATATTTAATGACAAACCATGTAACGACTAAGGTAAACCTATGAATTACCTGTTGCTCAAAGTTTGGTGCAGGTGTTGATAAGTGATCAGCCATGTTCAGAACATGGGACCACTGGGGGAAAGATTTGGTGAGTAGTGGTGACGTCAGGCCGTCTGGTTAAGTAGCCAATATATAAAAAATCCTAGCTGGAGGCGCATTCCCTAGAAACAGCAGAAGTTGCCCGACTTGCTGTAGGTGCATACATATACTGTGAGGAAAAGGGATAAATGGGCCCAAAATCTGTCTTCTCCAGCAGGTGGCGTTTTTTCGATTTTTGTTATTCGCTCACCAAGCGAGGAGTTTTTGTATGGAGGTCAATGGGAGGGTGTCAAATTTGGTTAACAAAAAATGTAATGGCTTATTTGTTACGTGCGGCTTTTGATTGAATAGAAGTTCCTTAATGCTTAGGTTGTTACGAGTGTACTGATATAATTAGGACACGTGACATCCCGGCAACTTTGAGAAAAAACACTATATAGGCGTTGTGCCTGTTATTGTTATGGGTGTAAGATGGCACCATGATGCCATCTGTTGGTAAATGTTAATTACTGCAACTCCAGTGTTTTACCGGTGTGCTTGAAATACCCGGATGAATTGTAATGTACTGAACAAGACTGGTTATTCGCATGAATGCCTCTGTCTCGTCATTTAACATTCAAACAGTTATCACATTCGTATCTGGCCTCATTGGCTAGAATGGTCCATTTGACATTGCCTCTTCCCGACTGCACTTCATTTTTAAATACATTTATTTTCATTGTTAGTGGCCAAATCTGTGATATGTACCTTCATCAACTTCCGTCTACAGTCGGCTACTTTCGGTTTGCCACTCAAACGCACCCAGTGCCTACAAGTGTGACGTACTGGAAAAGCAGTTCCTGTATTGTCCTTGCTATTCGGGATGCTTGGGACGTCCCAACTCTGACGTTACACCATTAAAGTTGACATTTTAAATGGTTATGATACTTCTTTTTATAGATCGATGTTAAGGTAAGGGTTATGGTTAAAGTAGGGGTTAGGGTTTAGAATGTGGACGTCCCAAGGATCCCGAACAGCACTAAACCTTTCGAATCTGTCCTTGGCTTTACTTTCACTTTACTAGAAATCATGTCAGTACAATTTCTGGTAAAGGACACCGATAATTTGCTGTTTTTGACGTCCAACTCATCCAACCCACAGTCATTGCATTAAAAACAAATCTAAACCCAGTGACGGTTTCGTATGGCCTGTCTGATCTTGGCAGCGTGATAAAGTTCGATATTAAACAGCAGCAGGTGAGTTGATATTAATAATTTTCATGCCTCGACTCGATTCGTGGCCTATGACTCGCGCTCTAGAGTAGAACTTCTATAGTGACTGTGTGGCAGGCTGAATGTTTAACGTCTACTTTATGACTAGGCACTAGGACAAACTTATTTTCACGATTTCACCGATATAATCAATACATTGTAGCACGGTTTTTGGACTCATTCAATAGTTTTACCAAATTTAAGTAGATTCATGTTGAAAAATAATGTTAAAATGATCATTTATATTCCTAAAACACACATTGAAAATGATACTGTTTCTGCTTCCTGATGTTATGGAATTTTTATTTGTAGCCCAGTGTCAAATTACCGGTTTTAGATGTCCAAATTCATAGTCAATATGCTGAAATAAGTCGTTATATGTTGAAGAAAAGACATTAACAATTCATCCCTAAACACACTAGTCACTTATTTGAGGTAAAAGGGATGTGTATTTCCTGTAAATCATGTGTGGTGAAGACGTTAGTTTGTGTAATGTCTACCGTAGGGACTTTTGTGTAATATACAATTGTCAAAATAATTAAATATAAGATGATAGAAAACAATAACATATTTCTTACTACTTTAACCATGGAGAGTTTAAAAATGCTCCTAACCACAATTTAACCAGGCGCTCTTGAGTAGAGCTTCTATAGTGACTGTGGCAGGCTGAATGTTTAACGTCTACTTTACCTTGTCCCTATTATTGGAATCGTAAATTCAATGTCCAGGCTTAGCTTACTCAATATTTTGCAACATGTAAAACGTTGCAGATAAATTGTATATTGTAGGTTACTTCACAATGCATGTTTTTTCTGAAAGTGTTGTAACATTGTGCCCAGACTAGTAAACATACCCTCCTTATTGTGTTACCATAATGACAGGTCAGAGCAGCTGGGATCAAATCCTATTTCCCTACAGCAGCATCAGTGTGAAAGTACAAGTATGAGTCACGTAACTACAATAACATTATACAGTAACATTAAGCAGCTGTGTTAACCTGTGAACAATGCTTAGGACTACTAAATAGCATATCAATGTCTTCCTCCTAGACAAGGACAATGAGTTTGGAAGAGCAAATCAGGGGCCTCTCACCAGTTGCAGCACATGCCCTGGCAAGTAAGTTAACATGGAACATCATGGAACATCTGACTGAGCTTTATGCATTGTGTTTTCAGTCGATGTCAACTGTGTTACATCGTTTGTTTCTAGGTGCTGAAATTACAGATGACATTGAAATTCAAGAGTTAACAAGAGGAGATCTGAACGAACTTCTGCCAGGCGTTCAGCATTTTAAACTTAGAAAGAAGATCAGTGAACTTATAAACAAATCTAAACAGGTTGGTATAGCCCCAATAGCTTCTAAAGCTACTGTACCACTATTCTGGAATCATTCACTAGTTAATAGAATGATGTTTGATTCAATGTGCAATTCCATTGGATGTACTAATTCCCCTGTTTTCTGTAATATTTCTGATTCTTAGGACACAGCTAAACCTATTGCTTTAGTTCTTAACAAGCTGAGGGAATTCCTTCCGGTTGATGTCATGGAGAGTAAGTCCCTTTTCAAAACAATTCAGCATAGCACTCACCCAATACAGTTTTGGTGCATCTTTGGTTGTAATTGTATGCACGGGTCACTTTCTCCTTACAGATGCACTTGTTCCTGGGGGAGTGTTACATGGCTACTTCCCTATTCTTAGAGATTTGGAGAAGCAGCTGGCCGAAGCCCTGCACTTCATTCAGGCACACGTTGGTTTGCTCGAGAGCTACATTGGAGAAGAGTCCATGGAGGCTCAGAGCAGTGCTGCATCTCCATCAGTTGACTCTGCTACAGCAGGAAACCAGCCATCAAATGTTGAGGGTAAATGACTGAACTGCTGCGTTAGCTGCAGCACAGTGGGTCTCATTCCTCATTCTTCATTAATCAAAAGATGGTAGATGATGGCATAAATCATACACACTGTAGTATATTTCATGAATAGTATAGTTTTGTTGAAGTTAAACATTCAAGGCCTAGGTTGGCTTCAACTAGTGGGACTGTAATGACGCTCGAACACAGTCCTGTCTTAGCCTGAAAGAACCCCAGTTAACGGCCCTAATCCTTCAATCCTTTTTTTAGTCCAGAAAACATCTGTTAATGGCACCTCAGGACCATCAGGTAACACAAAACCTTTAACAGGGCACTTTATTGTCAAAATGTAATAATTTTATAGATGTTATTAAACCCTTTTACAGCTTGCAAAGCTAACCACAATGACTTGCACAGACTCACAAGAATGTGCTGCAATACTGTTGATTTTAATTCATAGTATTTTATGTGGTCCGCAGCCTTATGTGCCGCTGACAGCCAGTCCAAACAATGCAGAACAGAAGTGTCTGGTGCGCCGACCAGACAGACCTTCAAAGAAACTCAAGATGAGACCTCAATGTCACACTCTCATACTTCAGGAGCACCTGGTAACCTACAGTTGAAGTCAGAAGTTTACACACCTTAGCCAAATACATTTCAACTCAGTTTTTCCACAATTCCTGACATTTAATCGTATTCAACATTCCCTGTCTTAGGTCAGTTAGGATCACCACTTTATTTTAAGAATGTGAAATGTCAGAATAATAGTACAGAGAATGATTTATATCAGCTTTTATTTCTTTCATCACATTCCCAGTGGGTCAGAAGTTTACATACTCAATTAGTATTTAGTAGCATTGCCTTTAAATTGTTTAACTTGGGTCAAATGTTTCGAGTAGCCTTCCACAAGCTTCCCACAATAAGTTGGGTGCATTTTGGCCCATTCCTCCTGACAGAGCTGGTGTAATTGAGTCAGGTTTGTAGGCCTCCTTGCTCGCACACTCTTTTTCAGTTCTGCCCACAAATTTTCTATGGGATTGAGGTCAGGGCTTTGTGATGGCCACTCCAATACCTTGACTTTGTTGTCCTTAAGCCATTTTGCCACAACTTTGGAAGTATGCTTGGGGTCATTGTCCATATGGAAGACCCATTTACGACCAAGCTTTAACTTCCTGACTGATGTCTTGAGATGTTGCTTCAATTTTCTTTCCTCATGATGCCATCTATTTTGTGAAGTGCACCAGTCCCTCCTGCAGCAAAGCACCTCCACAACATGATGCTGCCACCCCCGTGCTTCACGGTTGGGATGGTGTTCTTCGGCTTGCAAGCCTCGCTCTTTTTCCTCCAAACATAACAATGGTCATTATGGCCAAAGAGTTCTATTTTTGTTTCATCAGATCAGAGGACATTTCTCCAAAAAGTACGCTCTTTGTCCCCATGTGCAGTTGCAAACTGTAGTCCGGCTTTTTTATGGCGGTTTTGGAGCAGTGTCTTCTTCCTTGCTGAGCGGCCTTTCAGGTTATGTTGATATAGGACTGGTTTTACTGTGGATATAGATACTTTTCTACCTGTTTCCTCCAGCATCTTCACAAGGTCCTTGGCTGTTGTTCTGGGATTGATTTGCACTTTTCGCACCAAAGTATGATCATCTCTAGGAGACAGAACGCATCTCCTTCCTGAGCGGTATGACGACTGCGTGGTCCCATGGTGTTTATACTTGCGTACTATTGTTTGTACAGATGAACGTGGTACCTTCAGGCATTTGGAAATTGCTCCCAAGGATGAACCAGACTTGTGGAGGTCTACAGTTTTTTTTCTGAGATCTTGGCTGATTTTATATTTTTCCCCCTATGATGTCAAGCAAAGAGGCACTGAGTTTGAAGGTAGACCTTGAAATACATCCACAGGTACAGCTCCAATTAACTCAGATGTCAATTAGCCTATCAGAAGCTTCTAAAGCCACAACATAATTTTCTGTAATTTTCCAAGCTGTTTAAAGGAACAGTCAACTTAGTGAATGTAAACTTCTGACCCACTGGAATTGTGATAGTGAAATAATGTCTGTAAACAATTGTTGGAAAAATTACTTGTCATGCACAAAGTAGATGTCCTAACAGACTTGCCAACACTATAGTTTGTTAAAAAGACATTTGTGGAGTGGTTGWAAAACGAGTTATGACTCCAACCTAAGTGTATGTAAACTTCCGACTTCAACTGTATGTGGTATATCAAACATTTCATTTGACTGTTGGCTGTGTACCTGGTATTAAAATCCTTAGCAAAAGAGTTTGATTAGAATTTACAAGTAGGCTATGTGGTTCTCATCCTTAAGTGCTGACACCCATTTTCAAAAAAGAACGGTTGCTTCTCAAATTTCCACTGGTAGTCGGCTGACCGAGCCACGATGCAAACTAGAGAAATCAAACTCTGCAGACCATTTAGGAGCAGGAGGTAGGAACCAGCTTTCTGCACAATGCCACACAGGTCAATATCAAACCTAAAAACTGTTCAATGTCATGAAATCCTTTAATGATATTTTGTGATTGGACACAATTATTAAGTGTGTGATTTAAATGAATACTTTCAGATTGGAGGCCCTCATTTTGGTGGAATTCTAGCACATCTGAACCTCGAAATGAGAAACAAGCAGGTGAGACTCTAATCAATATGATACTCATCTTACCTCCTAATTTATAAAAAGAGATGGTGAATTATTATTATATTGGAGTTGTATAAAGTGTGAAGTAATTTTGTCCTGAACAGTTAAAGTCCATTCACGAGTCTGTGGAAAAACCCTGAACACTCACCTTGCACTCATGAAACAAGTGGATGATCTGGCAGTAGGACTAAAGCGAGAGGAGACCAAACCAGAAGACTGCCAGGTCATAATAGCCTTCTGTCCTATTACATCTCGTGTGGGAACAGACATTGATGCCGCCATGAGCAAAGTTCCAAGTAGGAAAGCCCTTTAAGATTACAGCATGAAAGTAACTCAACAGGATGTATTGGTCCAAATTGTAGAATGACTGACTCTAATGAAAAATATATGTTTAAGTGGAAGTACATTTCTAAAGATTACATTTTGTCTCTCAACAGGTAACAAAGATGTCATTCTAGTGGTGATGAACCATACTTTTGATCACTGCTTTGTCACAAGCCAGAGATCTGCATCTCACTACAAAAACGTAGTGGAGGAAGTTAATGTTCTCTTCCATGACTCTTCGGGACTTCTGCATTGTGAAACAAATGATAAAGCAGCGACTCTCATACACAAGGCCTTACAGAAATACAGCAGCACTACTTACACACGTTAAGTTTCCCCTGGTGGCAACACAAAGTAGTGTCTGAAGTTTAACACACAAACATGATTTAAAAACCTCATTCTACCATTCAAGGCATTGGTAATTCATTCTAGTTTAGAATAAAGCATATCAATCTGTGTAGTCAACCAAATTAATGACTGTTGATACTCAAGCAGGACTAAATTAGATGTCTCGCTGTAGAAAGGGAATCTTTGCAGTGGATGCCCTCTTAACACTACCAATCATGCGGGATGCCTCATATTTGTGAATTTCAGCTTTTCCTTCTTTTGGTATTAGAAGCACTTAGTTGTTGGATGTACTTTTAACAAATGCTTGTCTATGTCACTACTCAATCATTTGAGATTGAAAAGTTGTAACTACAGTATCATTAAATTTATAATGGTTTTGCTTACAGGTGTCCTAATCTATGAACATAATTCAGAACAAGTAAGAAAGTGTTACATCAAATATTGAATAACTGTTTTTTCCCCAAACTCTTGTGATATCAACATAGAGTATTCAGATCCCTTGTCTTTTTCCACATTTTGTTAMGTTACAGCCTTATTCTAAAATGAATTAATTTACACACAATACCCCATAATGACAAAATAAAAAAAATCACATTTACATAAGTATTCAGACCCTTWMCTCAGTACTTTGTTGAAGCACCTTTGGCAGCAATTACAGCAGAGTCTTCTTGGGTATGACGCCACAAGCTTGGCACACCTGTATTTGGGGAGTTTCTCCCATTCTTCTCTGCAGATCCTCTCAAGCTGTGTCAGGTTGGATGGGGAGCGTTGCGGCACAGCTATTTTCAGGTCTTTCCAGAGATGTTAGATCGGATTCAAGTTCGGGCTCTGGCTGGGCCACTCAAGGACATTCAGAGACTTGTCCCGAAGCCACTCCTGTGTTCTTGTCTGTGCTCTTAGAATTGTTGTCATGTTGGAAGGTAAACCTTTGACCCAGTCAGGTCCTGAGCGCTCTGGAGCAGGTTTTCATCAAGGATCTCTCTGTACTTTGCTCCGTTCATCTTTCCCTCGATCCTGACTAGTCTGCCAGTCCCTGCCACTGAAAAACATCCCCACAGCATGATGCTGCCACCACCATGCTTCACTTTAGGGATGGTGCCAGGTTTCTTCCAGATGTGACGCTTAGCATTCAGGCCAAAGAGTTCACGCTTGGTTTCTACAGATCAGAGAATCTTGTTTCTCATTGTCAGTCCTTTTTGGCCTACCTCAAGCAGGCTCTCGTGGGCTGCCTTTTACTGAGGAGTGGCTTCCGTCTGGCCACTCTACCATAAAGGCCTGATTGGTGGAGTGCTGCAGAGATGGTTGTCCTTCTGGAAGGTTTTCCATCTCCACAGAGGAACTCTGGAGCTCTGTCAGAGTGAACAATCGGATTCTTGGTCACCTCCCTGACCAAGGCCCTTCTCACGATTGCTCAGTTTGGCCGGGCGGCCAGCTCTAGGAAGAGTCTTGGTGGTTCAAAACTTCTTCCATTTACGAGTGTTGGAGGCCACTGTGTTCTTGGGGACCGTCAGTGCTGCAGACATTTTTCGATACCCTTCCCCAGATCTGTGCCGACACAATTAAGCCTCGGAGCTCTACAGAGAATTATTTCGACCTCATGGCTTGGCTTTTTGACATGCGCTGTCAACTGTGGGACATTTTATATAGACAGGTGTGTGTGCCTTTCCAAATCATGTCCAATCAATTACATTTACCACAGGTGGACTCCAATCAAGTTGTAGAAACATCAAGGATGATCAATGGAAACAGGATGCACCGGAGCTCAATTTCAAGTCTCATGGCAATGGGTCTGAATAGTTATGTAAATACGTTTTTTTATTTTTAATACATTTGCAAAAAATTCAACCTGTTTTCACTTTGTCATTATGGGGTATTGTGTGCAGATTGAGAAATATTTTATTTCAAAGTCAAGTGGATGAATAATTTCCCAATGCATTATTCATTCATTTGTGTTTCGTGAGGAATTTGTCTCTGTAGATGGACTTAAAGCGAAATAAAATGTAAGTTCCTCATAGTTGTTCTTTTCATAAAATAGAAGCGTAAAAGTGTTGAATCATATTTAATCACAACCCTTGTATTAAGAATGCCATTGATTAGAAAATGTAAAAACCATGTTTTTCAAACTTCTGATATCAATATAAAGAGAAAAAGCGTTATTTCTAAATATCCTAGAAAAACTTTAGGCACATTTGCATACTAAGTGATTTAGGATCACTTTCATCTTGCCTCAACTGTCTTTCCACCACAAAGTACATGACAAAACAGGAGTTAGTGTTTTCTAAACTGATGCAAACCCTGCAGTTGTCACCCCCCCCTGATGATAAAGGAAAACCTGCCCACCAGGACACACGAACAACACTGGTGCTAAAACACTCCATTTTTGTGCTACAGGTCCAGAGTAGAGTAGATCAGTCAACGAGAACACATGTTCTTATTTCCTCAGGCACTGGAAGTAAACCCATCATCCACATCCAACTCTCAGAAACAACTGATGTCTTGACAGTGCCATCATTGTTAAATCTACTATGATATTTCAGGTGGCCCAAAATGTCATGTGTTTCTTATAGGGACAGGCTAAATAGGAGATTGTCCTCAAATCTTCTCCCTCAACAGGAATTGGTCTGTACTATGCATAAGTGTGACTTAAACTCCCTTTCACACATCGGTGTGCATTTGTTTTGTCCTCATAGGACACTAGCACTACTTCCACATTCTGGAAAATATAGGTGATCAACAGTAAGTAGGTCACTGTTCTTCAATACATTACCTTGTCACCCCCACTTGTGTTTTATGACCATTAGATAGTATCATATCCCCACGTCAAAAGAAACCAAATGTCTTGATTTCACAATTCTCGCTCGAGACACACGTCATCCCAGTTAACTCAACCTATACAACCAACCATCTCATACGTCTTGTGAATATGTTAACTGGACAGCCATGGTTATACTCCAAATAACACAACAAAAAAGACAGGTTCGGGGGAGGGACGAGGAAAAGTGCCATTAATATACATTCAATTTACAGCAGAGCAAGTCTGGCTAGGCTGGTTCAACATCCCTCCCTTATAGTCCACACCCTCTCTAACCCTGGTGCCGTAGCTCTGCAGTGTCCGTCACTGGCTTGGTCGGTTGGGGCGGTCCCTCCAGTAGTTGTTATAAGCTTCCTGGAACATGTTCTTGCAGCTGAGCTTGGCGTCAAGGCGGGAGCAGATGAGGAAGGAGCCGCCCATCTTGCGGTGGAGGGAGTAGGTCTCCTCGGGGGGCGGGGTGAGGCGCTGCTTCAGCATCACGGGGATCAGGTTGTGGATGCGCTCTGTGGTGCTCTGGGCCCCGAAGTTAAAGGGCTCCGTGGAGGCGAAGGCCTCACCCAGGATCATCACCGCATCCACATGGGCGTTCTCCATGGACTGAGGGACGGGCAGAACATACTCAGTAATAAGAGTGTGTGTGTTTTGAAATTAAGTTTAAGTGTTCACTACTAAGTTTATGCCATAGATTAATGAAGGGCCTTAATTCATTGTGACTAAATAAAATGGTATACAGCATTATTGATGCATGTGTTGAGAAAGAATGAAGTCACTCACCTTTGACTCATAACCTGTGAGGAACTTCATGTCTCTTGATCTCTTCAGAACCCCCTCTCTGTCTCCCTCTGCTGCGGACTTGATGAGCTGGTTAAAACAAGAAATAAAGGATGTCGCACACGTAGAACAAAATCATTATGGTCGGTTATGTTTTGTTGGGGGATATAGCCCAATAGCTCACCTCAATGTAGATGTCAGTGAAGTCTTCACTAAATCCTCTCGTTGCGCCGAAATCCAACAACGCAACCTATGGATGAAACAGTAGCAATGTTTAGTTATTCGAAGCATTCAGCAAAATCGTGCTACTGGATAGGCTTGACTCTACAGAAGACACCGTATTTACATTTAAACAGAAAGGACCTTTAGGAGGGTCATCAAAATCAGTGGACTCTAATGATGAAATTGCCTTTTAATTKAGTTAAAAGGCAGACTCACCCTGTGTGTCTGCGGGTCGTAGAAGAAGTTGGACCAGTTGGGGTCAGTCTGCATGTATCTGAACTCAAACAGCTCCCTCAAACACAGCTTCAGGATATTCTCACAGATCTGACAGAGAGAGAGAGAGATCTCATTTTTCATTCTGCAGTGTGGCCACCAAGGGGCAGTATTACACTGGTGTTTTGGTGTATGAGGCGACAGAGAAAGGAGGTTGTTGTGGTGGCATTTGTCTTACACATCAAAACAAGCTTGGCAAGAGAGAACACACATTCCACAATATACAGTAGGTAAGTAGTAATCACCAGAATGGTGCAATTTTTTGGTTATTGAATAAAGTTGCAGCATGTGCTGACCTCGTTCTTGAGTTCCTGGGAGAGTTGTTCAGCCTGGTCCAGAGGGAAGCCTGGGACCAGCTCTGTGGTGAGAACGGCGTTGCTGCTCAGCTCATCTATTACATCTGGTACGTAGAAGAATGGGTGGTCTTTCAGCAGCTCCCTGTACCAATCACATACATGCGACACTCGTCAGACAGGAACAACAACATACAGCTCTGAAAACTACTGCTGGATAAGTCAGCAATTAGGACTAAACGGGAGTATATGTACATTATTTGTGACAAAGATTCACGGGATCTTTAGTTTGCAAATAGCATTATAGTCCTACTATGTGAGTTTAAAATATCACCACATGATCCTCTTTTCAAACTACACAGATTTATCAGTGTAGTGTAGGGCTCTCGAGTGGCGCAGCGGTCTAAGGCACTGCATCTCTGTCCAAGAGGCGTCACTACAGTCCCTGGTTAGATTCCAGGCTGTATCACACCCGGCCGTGATTGGGAGTCCCATAGGGTGGTGCACAATCGGCCCAACGTCGTCAGGGTTTGGCCGGGGTAGGACGTCATTGTAAATAAGAATTTGTTCTTAAATGACTGGCCTAGTTAAATAAAAGGTTAAATAAAAATAAATAAAATCAGTGAGTGTCCTCAACAACAACAGCTCATTGCATCGCCACAATCCCTCAAATAACCATCCAGTGTCTACACTAACTCCATGTGCTTGGGCTGTAGAAATCACTGTTTAATGGGGAGGGTGAACCATGTACTGTATGACTGCATAGAAGGGAGATGTGTCACTGTCCACAGTCAAGGTGAAAAGCATATGTCATCCACAGCTGGTGTGTACTGCGTGTGTAACAGGAGCTCCCACTCTGGACATAAATCCTCACCCTGCCTGCCCGTCAACAGATCATGGAACGGGGACAGGGGACATGAGGAGAGGGCATGCGGAGGGGGTGCTTGTTGTCTCCTTGTATTATTTCTAGTATGTCTATATTTAAAAGCTGGCTGCAAGCCAAATGGTGCACCTTCATATCGAAACCTAATGCTCCACAGAGGGCTAGAGCGGCTATTCTTAGCCCCTACAGGCCAACTTCATCCAAAATAGAGCAATTTTACCCCCTTTACTTTTCATTTCAGGAGCAGTGACAGGTTAGATGATGAAAGTAGTTACAGGGAGGTGGTCTGTAAGAAGAAGCACATCTTGTTGTTTTCATTACTCACTTGAATTTCTTGGCACATTTGGCCTCTCTTATGTAATCACATTCCAGCGCCAGCTCTCTGCTCATCACCTCAATCAAATGTTCAGGGAAGAGACCTGCACGAGATTTAAACAGAGGGAGAGAAAGGGAGGGAGAGGGTGAGCAGAAGAGAGAGGGGTTGATTATAATTTCTCTTTCACGCAGAGGCTCAGTGGAAGCCCTGACTGATGGGAACTAGTCACCCTACCGAGGATGATGATGTCTCTCAATGATGGTCTCTCTCTGCTGTCTGTGACACTGCATGTGTGTGAGCAGGATCGGAACAGGATAATAGTGTTTGCTTATAGGGAGGGGAGGGAGGCTGGAAAATTCCCATTATTGTACGTAATGTGAGCCATGTCATACATGTGATTGGACTATGTCATGCCATGTCAGTTGTGTATAGTATGAGCCCATAAATAACCAATTCAATCCCTCCAGGGGTCGTCACCTTCAGGCAGCGCATTGCTCATGGTGAGGAGGGTCATCAGGTTGTTGACGTCACTGTCGATGCTCTTAGCCACTCCGGGGTACTGCATGGGACAAACAGAGCAGGAGAAACAGCATGATAAAACAACCATGTTTACCAGTTTGACATAAACCTGCCCTGACGTGAAAACAAAACACTGCCATGATATTGTATATGGGACATGCTAATGGAGCACTTAGCTCTCTTGTCTATATACAATTTGAGATAAACCTATACAGTTTATAACAACAAACATGCTTTTCATGCTGTAGGTCTTTTGACTGGTGAACATGTGGGAAGAGCTTACTCTAATACAATTTAGATAAACAATACTGAGTTGACACGTAAGATTCCCATGTGCTTAAAAAGTTTTAAAAAACTAAAAAAAGACTTGTTTGATTTCTTCTTGAAAAGACGAGCACTGCCTTCAATGCAGCCATGAGAACAGCAGAAAAGCAATCAGATTGCAGAGCCAATGCTGGTGGTCACTGCTGACATTCAACATCGGTCATCTCTACACTGTGGACTTCTACAATGTGACGATGCACGATACCTTTAATGAGGTTGTAAAAAGCCTATACTGTGTGTGTTAATATGAACTTGTACTATTACCAGGGGACTTTTTAGGAGGGTGCAACGCTACATTTCTATCTGAACGTTCTGTATTGTTTCTAAAAGATAGTCTGTGATATAGAGTAGGGAATCATGTCCGCTCAGCTCTATTCCTTACACTTCTATCTGTAACTCCAGAATAAGCAGCAGMAGGTTTCTCTATCTCACCTGGATCTTCATGGCCACCTCCTTGCCGTTCTTCATCTTAGCCAGATGGACCTGTCCGATGGAGGCTGCAGCAAACGGACGTTCCTCAAACGACTCCAGCTTGTCCCTCCAGTTAGGGCCCAGGTCATTGTTGATAGACTTCTGCAGGGACAGGAACACAACCACACATACACTGTTGAGGGAGCATTGGTTTGTCTGTCACAGAGATGGGCGTCAGTCTCAGTTATGGACCCTCATTAAAAGACTGGGGTTCAACAGATCTGATCGTAATCTGTTTTTCTCTTTTCTTACTGACTGACTAATGATTCAGAGAGCTGCRTGATACTCATTTGTTTTCTAGTACCTCTTTCTAGCAAGAGGCTAAAGGACTAGTGAGGAGGGGACTTAAGAGCAGGTTATTAAAGGTGAAACCTTACTGTCATCTGTTTGATGGGCATGAAGTCTGCACTCTGTCTCACGCGCTCAAAGATCTTGGCCAGCTGGGGGTTGATGAARGCATCATCTGAAGGAGAAGGACAAAACAGAGAGATGAAAGTGTCAGACTGACATACAACAGTCAGGAAAAAACATGAGACAAGCCATATTGTTCCCGTCTGTCAACCTGTTCATTACACTATGCACCAATACAGGAAAGGAAATCACAGGTCTTAATCGCAGTATCCTGTTCAGTTCAACCAACACATTGAGTAATAAATGAACAGGTCTATAAATCATCTTTAAACCCTTGGTGCCTCTGGGCCTTATCACAGTAAACAGTTCAATCACAGAGATTATCACAAGTCCTCGCCAGTGTTCACTAAACGTCTCTGGGAGGCCAACACATTTGGCACAGCAACAATCTTCACATAGCTTTAGCTGGAAGTGCCTTAAAACAGTCCCTCAGATGTATTATAGCAACAACGATGACTTTGCATGTTAACCAAAACAACGTGGTGGGAGCTGGGCTGCAGAGCATTGTGGGAAAGATCTATAACCGGGTCACCATTCYGACAACAAGTGGAAAAAGGCAGCGGAGGAGAATGGCATCAAACACAGATTAAATAGAACCCAAACCACAGTGGTCAGAGGGGACCTGAGGTCTTTGCTTTCTGATACTAATAGGGTAGATATTCCTGCCAGACCCGGCTGATTGTGAGTGAGGGCGACTTTAGTATTTAGTTAAGCAGAACACTCACCTATTCTCTGAATCACATCTGTCGGCCTGTTTTCTGACATGAGAATTACTTCTCTCATTKAAGCGTCGGCTGCACTTAATAAATGCAGGGATCAACTGAAGTAATGGTGATTTTCCCTTTCTCTTACTGTAAATTACAGTGATTATCGTCATGTATGTTTATCCTAACTTGGATGAGGACTGCTGAACAGACAAATTTTTCTGTTATGATTAGACAGCCATTGATATGCAACAACCTTCCTAGAATACCAAGCCAGTTTGAAAACCAGTTTTATCTCAAATCATTCAACACGTTTTAGAACAAAAGGACATTAGCCTAGACACTATCAGTTTACATAAGGAAATATCAGAGGCCGGGCACTTCAAACTCGAAGGTCGCAGCTCTGACATAGTTGGTGGCTTATTTTTAGCCCTGGCAATGCCTTGGCTGTTGCTGTCCATCAATAGTAAATTTGGTACGTGTCACACAACTGACATGGGAATGGTGGGAGAATRCCATTTAAAATGTTTTATTTTTTATTTAACCTTTATTTAACTAGGCAAGTAAATTAAGAATAAATTCTTATTTACAATGACGGCCTAGGAACAGTGGGTTAACTGCCTTGTTCAGGGGCAGAACGACAGATTTTTACCTCCTCAGCTTGGGGATTCGATCCAGCAACCTTTTGGTTACTGACCCAACGCTAACCACTAGTCTACCTGCCTCCCCCATTGCCCTGTGCATTGAGTTGCATTAATCTTATGCTGGGTCTGTGACACTGTTTACCAGCTAGCTGGAGCAGTTAGAAACCCTTTCTCCCCTATATCCTACACATTACAATGCTCAGGATTTGTGACACCATCACCATGGTGACCATGCAGACCTATAGGCAGGCTTGGCTGGGTAGCAACTACTCAAATTAGGGGCTTGAGGGGTAAGCTTCCCTCTAAAGCTGTACCTGCTTGCCAAACTTAGAGCACTAATCTGACTCAGCGCCAGGCAGCGCTATGAGAGGTAACCGCTTTGCGTGCCAACACTCAGAAGGGCGGGCAAGGCTGTGTGCAGGGGGCAATCTATTTTTAAAATCAGAACCCCACTCACATTCCCAAAAACAAACAACCAGCCCAGATAGACAAGCAGACAAGTTGGCAAGCTAGGAGGCCAGTAAAAAGTCAATGTCAAGGGCAACACAGCAGGTTCCAGCCAGGCTAAAATAAGTGTTGTGTGTTGTTGTGATCTGACCGGAGGTGTGGTGAACTGAGAGATGCATGAATAGATAGATGCCAGTGAGGTGGGAGAGGCCAGAAATAACTCTGATCTACAGAGGCTGGAGGGAGGCCCAGTAGAGGTTATGAAGATGACTCATGAGTGCCGTGACACTAGGGTTAAGGGTCATGAAGCCTGCCACGCTGCAGCACAGTAGACACAGCTGAAGAGGGCAGTAAACAGAGGGAACGGCCCAGACACAAATAAAACACACAGGATCAAGGATTGCCAGTAGTCACCTTGAATGCTGAGCATCTGGCCCAGTTTGAGTGCGGCTCCGCGGACCTTGCACAGCGTCCTGACGATCCGTTCTGCGTTAGCCTCTGATAGGAACGGACTGGAGTCCAGAACGGCCTTCTTGTCAGCTGAGGGGAGAAATAACAATCAGCTCTATGCTAAACTCCGAGGTCGGCGTGGAAAATGTAGTTGTAGTGATTATCCTGGTGAGACGCAAACTAATGTTGAATCTCATGGGTTTTGTGGATAGATAGTGCAGGTCTGGCTTAAGGGAGATAATGCTTTCATAAATAGCATCTAACGGCAACACTATTTACTCAAACCAGTGGTGATTCCTGACTGAGGAGAAGGCCTAATGCGGTGAGAGAAGTGTCACTTCCACGCTATTGATAGTCTCTGAAGACATGGTAGAGAACACCAGCGCTCTCCTCACACCCTGTCCAGAGCACCCCATTCCCATCGATCAGAGAGACAACTAAAACGTGTTTACTAGAAGACTGCTGAGACGTGAATGTTTGTTTAGTCCATATTCTGTTATTGTATCAGCTTATACGATGTAACATATTAATTATAGAAAACGGGGCATTTTCATAAACCAACTGACTTGATTAAAAGCAGGCTAAAAAAATCTCTTTGCGTCCTAGGCAATGTTTTGTGTAGCGGAACCAGTCTGTCTGGTTTGAAGCCCCCAGATGCCCTCAAGCAGGGAGAGAGGGGCACGCCTGCCAGGCAGYCCAGGTGGAGTGAGGGGGAGAATGTGTGTCAGTGGGCCACACTGACATCAACAGCAGGAGCAGGGCGTATTAAGGCTTTATGAGCAGGAGATAAAAAAAATTAAAAAAAGGACTAAGCTCAGGCACACTGCTGCTACTCTGTCTGCTGCTACTCTGTCTGCTGCTACTCTGTCTGCTGCTACTCTGTCTGCTGCTACTCTGTCTGCTGCTACTCTGTCTGCTGCTACTCTGTCTGCTGCTACTCTGTCTGCTGCTACTCTGTCTGCTGCTACTCTGTCTGCTGCTACTCTGTCTGCTGCTACTCTGTCTGCTGCTACTCTGTCTGCTGCTACTCTGTTTCCCCACATTAGATCAAGATTTTCTTTTCTTATGCGCTCTGATGACAAACTATACTCTACCACTACATACTCACGCTGTATTGTGCAGAAATGGTGCTAATTTTAGAATGAATGTGCGCTTGAATACCATCTATGACTTATCAAGTTTGATTTATCAATCTTGATCATTTCTGATAACTTCTTGGATTAAAGGTTGATCTCAATTCAAAGCGCTAGATTCAATGAACTGTCCCTCTTCCTGGGTATTAAAGGAGACAATGAGCACAGTTACATGCACACAATAATATGACTATTGTTGATAGACTAATATAATAGTATGTTTAAAATGTTTAAATGCTTTGCAAGAAGAACGATTTCCCTAATAATCATCTTTACATGGACACATCTGAAATCAGGCTACCTGACAAGACTTTTGATATATGTASAAAATTGCCAATCATGTGATTTTTTTTGGGCGAAGCCTATTTGATTTGGAGTTTGGACATATAAAGTTTGCATGGGGAAAACTATTGATGCGTACTTTTGTGCGAGTGAAGAGGGAGGCAGGCGCTGCCGGTGCTGGCACAGGCGCAGATCAAATACACCACTGGAACGCCGATTAAGTGCGTCCTAATAATTCAAAAGAAAACAAGGGGTTGTAATCGGCGTACGCTTACTTCGATTTTGACCTTCGGCCGATTTTAAGATAGTCATTAGTGTGCATGTAAATACACTCAATGAGTACGTTTACATGCACAGTAATAATTCACTATTAAACTGAGTATAGCGGTAGGCAGACTATGCAATAGTCATATAAACACCTTACTCTGCTTATCTTAAAATCGGCGGAAGGTCAAAATCAAAGTAAGCGTACGCCGATTAAAACCCCTGGTTTTCTGAGCAATCTTTCAAATGATTAGGACGTGTAAACACACTAGTCGGCGTTTCAGCGGTGGATTTGATCTGCGCATGTGCCCGCACCAGCGAGCCCCCCTCTAACGTGAGGAGATCAGAACAACAGAATGTATGCCTTTTAGAAGTCGGTTTCACATATACATTGAACTCAGAATCAAACAAGCTTCCAAAAAATAAAATGGTCGCAGTGGTAGAACGTTTATGTTGATTGGTGATTTTCTGCCTTTATCATAGTACCATCAGGTAGTCGGATTTCAGATGTGTCCATGTAAAACAGGATTATTAGGGAAATCATTCTTCTTGCAAAGCATTATATTAATCTGATTATCCACAATAACCGTACTAATTGGCTCTGTGAATGG
This sequence comes from Salvelinus sp. IW2-2015, assembly GCF_002910315.2. Lineage (NCBI taxonomy): Eukaryota > Metazoa > Chordata > Actinopteri > Salmoniformes > Salmonidae > Salvelinus > Salvelinus sp. IW2-2015. Next base: position 15,124,153 of record NC_036868.1, on the reverse strand, counting down.
CTCTATAATGTCCATCTCCCCTGCACTAGATTAGACTGCTAAACCACCACCACTTATTTTTTGTAAGAGCTAAGACCACACTCATCAACTGAGCCCAACTACAGTAGAGTCTAAGTACTATAGCCTAGTGTGTTCAACTACAATGAATTATGATGGGAATTATAGGTATAGGTGACATCATATTCATGCCCCCGTCCAATGCATGCAAATGAAATAGGTTACAATGTAACTCTTAGATGAATTAAATCATGTTAGACATGTCAAAGGGGCATTGCCTGCATGTTACTGCTGGGTAAGTGTCTAGTACGTGAGTGTGCATGCTTGTACACGTAATGTGAAACATAAGACTGTTTCCAGTTACCATAGAAATCAGTTTATGTTAAACAGTTACCGTTTTCCTCACTTGGCCTCATACTCTTCTTTGCTACCTCAGCCAGCGCTCCAAAGCCCAGCCCTACAGCAAGACCTGTAGACACAACCCACAGTGTTAACAATCACACAACATCCCATCCTGACATAACATGATGTTAAGATCTGGGTCATTCAGTAGGGTACAATGTACGGGACRTTCAGAATCCGAAGGACATAAAACAATAAAGGAAAGACGGATATTGATTTTGAGACACGGCATTCATTTCCGATTATTTTTCGAAGATTTCTCRCAAAAACAAGAGTATCTGTGAAATGTCAATGGAACACTGAGCGTATACCAAGCTTTTAACATGCATGTCAGCTCGTTTCATGCGACGACCACAAAATGTACAATCCTCAAAAGTTGTCACAAGAAACTTGCTCAGCTATGTCAAAAGAGCCCGGTGCTTATTATTGGCTGTATTAGGTTAATTAGGTTACAAAATCTGACTTTTAGGACATAATGTTAATGATATGTTAGAGAAAGACCCCACTGAACGATTCAGAACATTTACATATCATGTCTTGGTAAAATGTATTTAATAACAKAAGGAAGTAAAATTTCATCACCAAAGCGCATTTTCGGCCACTCTGGGCAGAGTGAGTAGACAACCTCCTATATGTTATTTCTGTCTACAACATTCAGATGATTGTGCCCTCCTTAAGGCAAACCAGCCTTTGATATGTACATTTTCTTATTTTCCATATTGTACAGGTACACCTATAAATTGCTTCCCACAGCCTTTTGCTTCCCCATGATACATCAGTCAGGTCAAATCAGTTCCTGGTAGCTCATGGGACATTCACTTATGCCACTCTAGTCTATTTAAGACACTGATGGAGTTCAGTTCAGACTTTCAGTTACATACAGATGTTATCTTAAGAAATTAACAGAAGTTTAGTATAAATAAACATGTAGAAGGTATTTTTGGTGTCAGTGATTATTTTACCCTTTAAAAAAAAAATAACAGTCATCTATTAAATAAATCACCCCTTTTCCTCTTTGGATAGCACATCTAAAATCAAATCACAACAGCTAACTAACAGTGAAATGCTTACTTACGGGCCCCTTCCCAACAATGCAGAGAGAAAGAAAATAGAGAAGTAATAGAAAAGTAATAACACGTAATAATAAAAGTAATAATGAATACACAATGAGAAACGGTAACTTGGCTATAAGCAGTGGGTACCAGTACCGAGTCCATGTGCATGAACAAACATAAAATCCCTTTGCGATTCATTCTGGTATCGTTCTCTACTTCCTAGTCAATAAGCAAGTAGGAATGTGAGCACAGAAAAAGAATGTGTCACTGTACTGAGAATATGGTGGGCATCCATATCTACAGCACAGAATGAAGATCACAGCTCACTGGCTCATTCCATGGCATTTAAATGTTAATCAATAGTGCTGAGTTCAGAACACTTTATACCACAACCCACATGGCACAGAAACAGAAACAAGTTTGGGCACGGTTCAGCCTTCCTACACTACACTAGTATGTTATATAACTCCACCGTGACGTAATACTCTCCATAAGAAATCACTGCGCACAAACCACCTGAGGACTCCCCTGAAATGCTGTTAAGTTAAATGTGGTCAACGAACGTGCACCATTTGAACCAGTGACCTTTGATAGATATCCAAAACAAGTCCAGTCTTGTCCCCTTCAGCCAGCCGTACCTCTGCTCCCAAACACCACTGTGTGTAATCTTKTCAATGATTGAGTAGCACTTCCTACACTGGAGAGATCCCTAAGGGTTGTTGACAGGACACAATTGATAGTGTGCATATATATATGCTAATCAAATCTGGCTTCAGATCATTTTTACTCTGAAATATGTTCACTAACGTTACGTTGTCCTCTAAATAAATCGAAGCAACACATTCAGAAAGCTTCACCATGATATTAGGATATCTTGTTTACACCCATAGACCCCCTCAGGATTGCTCCTTTCTTGGTAAACTGCATCCAATCATAGCTCAACTTCCTGAGCAGCAGCTGACTAAGTCCTTCTATCAGTCAAGTCAAAGAACCCTGCAGAAGTTCAAAGGGGTGACACTGAGTTGCGCCATCAGCTCCTGACACTGTCATACCTCAAAGCTGCAGGCTCACCCTGATCACCTTACAGAAATAGATCACCCTGGTCACCTTACAGAAATAGAGAGTTTTGTTTATGGTGAAAAATAGATGGCTTGTTTAGGACATGACAATAACAGCAGGGCCTGGGGGTTCATAAAAAGACAACTGGTCAGACAACTTCTGAACATCCTGCTAACTTCAGTGGTAAGACTATAATCTCTCCATGGAAGCATCCATGTGTGGTGTTTCCTGAAGCATCATGAGTACCTGTCAAAAGGAACTGAAACTCAGAGAGCATGGTGTTAATTTATGTATCCATAATCCAACCCACAATAACAACCAGGAAACCTGCATGGCTTGGTGTTCTCTCACATTGGTTCACCGACTAACAGACATCAGGAACTGGATAGCCTGTCAGCAACTATCTCAACGTGTGACCAGTTGATGGTCAGTCCTCGGGGGACAGTATAGCACTTTTCCCCTGGAGGAGCGGGCCCTGGGCTTGTTTGCCAGCCTACCAGGTATCCCCCTGGGCCATGATGGGGAGGGAGAGCAGACCAATAAGGCTCCAGAGTGCTGGACTGACAGGTGTGCGTCTATTGAGACCCACATCACTCAAATGCCCCCAAACCCGGCAACCCTGATTTCCAGCTGAATGATTGAGTGATCCGTCAGCAGATCCCTCTCCGAGACCCGCCCCACCCCCCAACCTCCCATGATGCTTGTGGTAGTGCGGTGCCCTGACAGATAGAGAATGCCRGAGCTGGTCCTGTAATGTATACAGAAGGTGTCAGGGCCATGTATGGACCCAGAGGTGCACCTAAGTGGCTTTCCTCTCACTTGTGTATCGGCTCGCTGCGTGGATCTGATAACCTCCCAAACAGCCACAAAATGTGCAGCATGCTGGCAAAGAGATGGATGACCTAGGCCGGGGCAGGCCAGGGCCGGCTGTCAGTCCAGATCCCAGAGATCAGCTGTACCCAGGCCAGGATATCAGCTAGAGACGCTGCTCACATTAATCCCGCTACCTCCCTTTATCATAACATGAGCTCTGACTCATTCAGCCTCTGCTGCCTATATCTGTAGTGTTCTGTTCTCCTCCTATTCAGTCACACGCCAAGGTGATGTGGTGAGACGCGCAGATATCATAGTCCTTACATGAAAGACAGCTCGTTGCGTCACATCTACAGCTGTAGTAGATGGAATACTGTACACACAACACAGTATATATTTATACTCCGGACTCCGACATTGCTCGTCCTAATATTTCTATATTTCTTAATCCCATTCTTTTACTTTTGAATTTGTGTGTATTGTTGTGTACTGTTAGATATTACTGCACTGTTGGAGCTAGGAACACAATAATTGTACTACATCCGCAATACCATCTGCTAAATGTGTATGTGACCAATACAATGTGATCTTCTCAACACCATATCAATACATCCATCCATCTACAGGTAGCCAAATAAAACGGCATTTGATGACATATAACACTGCTAAAACCATGAAAATAAATATCATTCACACTGAGAAAAAAATAGGAGCTTAAAGCTAGTGTAGTACAGGTCAGATTGATAACAGTAAAGGTGTCTCTCTGAAGAGGCAGAAGCTGACTGGCACTAGCAGACTAGTTAAGAACTCCCTAGTAGCTAATCTGCAGTCTGCTTTGCAGGCCTATTACTCGTCAAAGTGCAGATTAACCTCCAGGCCTCAATCTGTCCCTTTGGCTGTCAAGGGAAGAGGACAGGTCTCAGAGGAGAACCCACTAACAACCCTAAACCACAACTTATACATTACAGGATCATGCACAGAGCATCTAGAACTCGACACAAATTGCACAGAATGGGATTGATTGACACCAACATCTGTTCGCACCGTAGTCACAACACTCTAGACAACTAACCTTCACATCACCTAGCTCTGTCCAGCCACCCTAGAATTCTAGAAAGAAACAATACAAACTATCTACCCTCTTGGGTCACCGCATTCAAATCTCCCCGTCCCTCTGCCTTCTTGGAGAGCTCTCATCATCGACCATCCCCCCTTTATGACGTAAGAGGGTTCAAAAATACATGCTCTAATTGTAAACATTGACACTGGTTACAGCAACGATGGTCACTAAACGTTTTTGGGTAGGAGAGAAGGTTTGGCATGTGTTGATCAGTTGTACAATACTTTTCCTTTAATGTGATGTTTGGATGAAATGAAAAGGGGGATAAAAGGTGAGCTCAAGCAAGAAACAAAGATGAAATAAAGCACTATCTGTCATTATGCCGATGTCACCAAATCAATATTCCCAAGTTACGAGGATCAAGTTCTTAACACTCACAGCAATGTAGTCAACAGGAACATGTTACTGATCCAATAAAATGTTCAGTACCTTCCCCTCCTAAAAATACAACATAATACACTTGACATTTGTAAGAGCACAGTAGAAACCAAAATAATGTGAAGCCTTACCTCCAAAATTGGCCAGTCTCCCTAACCGTGTCACGGGTACCTTTCTCTCTCGTGCCCTCTCACTGAGCTAAAACAGAGAGAACAACACAATGGTAGACAAGATACACACTCAGCACATCTCGGAGTCACAGTTAACAGTGAGATGAGGTGTAGATGTACCATTTGTTTGTGTGGTTTCTCGTTCCTCTTGGCCTCCCTGGCCTTCTCCATGTCCTCGGCCGTGAGGCCCCCAACCCCCGAGCTGTCCTGGTGATAGGAGCGGTAGGAGCTATAGGATCGGTAGGAACGGATCTGTCCTGAGAACTGGCTGCTGGGGTCCTTGTAGCCATCAAAGAGCTTGGATTTTACTGAGACCTGGCCATTGTATGTCCCGCTGGTCGCTCCGTCTGCGCTCTCTGTCCCCTCCGACGAGAAGCCCCCCTCATCCCGGAACCCTGACCCCACGTGTTCCCCACTGTCCATGTTGCTTCCTTCTGCTCCAGAGAAGTCATACTTGCTGTCCATGTCTGCTGGGAAGTCATCAGACGCACTCTGCTGCTGCTGCCCACCAAACTCCTTGAACAGATACACAGAAGTGAAAGAGGTCAATGAGGAGCTTGGTGTGGTTTCACTGGTATGGATAGGGCCAGAGTTTTTCTTGACCATGTTTCCTGACCAGGAAAAACTCAGCCCGAGATATTTTCAGGTCATCTGGTAAAAATAAATACATTTATAAATCTGATCTCAAGTCAAACTGTATTTACATCCCAGCATGCTTTGCGGGGGCTTAGTTCTCCATTGTACTACTCCGATCAAATAACTCAGCCATGATAATATTCCAAAACTCTATGAATCAACCTTTTGTTGTGCTTACTCTAAATTAGATTAGGCACAAAGGAAGGATAGGAAGCTATTTGACACTGAAGCTCTGTCATCCATTTTAGATCTGGCTACTGGAGGTGTTGTCTGACAATGAAAAATACAGAATCTTTGTAACAATCACGGTTGTCCACTACCCCCATTCATCTCCTGCTGTGCCCACCTGCATCTTCTGCATGGCTACTCCCATGCTCTGGGCCATGGCCTGGGCTCCTCCATTACGCAGGGTGTTGGCCTGAGTCTCCATGATGGCCTGGCTCAGCTTGGTCAAGCCACGCATCACCAACATCATGTCGCCTGCCATGATGGTCTCCCTCACACCTAGAACAGAGACGTGGAAAGATTACATAAAAGGGGGTTACATAAAGTCGACAGTATGTACATACATACAACAGTCTGAGGCTAGATGTACTGAAAGTAGTCGTGCTGAAAGTCTTCTTGTATAATCTAAAGACAAACCTTCATAACAGTAAATGTCAATTCAATAGTGAATATAACAGCGTGACCAAGGGAAAGGAGATGAATCATACTGGTGGAATAAAAATCGTATACGGTCACCAATGGCCTATTGGAGGACGTGAAAGTCACACCACTACAGGCCATTGGCTGAGGTTTAAGTCTCACATGCTAATAGCCAGCTATCAGGTCAGCACTGCTGTCAGTCAACAACTAGAGAGTGCCTGGTCGGGCAGGCAGCAAAACACAGCTGTTATCAACGCTCATCACAGCCAAGACAACCTCGCAAAGGTTAAACATGTTTTCACTCAAGGGGACAAACCTTTAGGTAACGACTTCCAACGCCAGGGCTACACCGGGAATAACAGGTGTTACGTTACAACAAACACGAGCATGTTTCAGCTTCACAGTAAGATTATCTGGAAGGAAACAGGAAGGCTTCGCATGTAAAGTACCCTTGCCTGGCTCTCAGTGCCGGACCTTATTATTCATTATTTTGAGATATATTGTAGAGTCATACCCGCAAGTATCTTCCAGCAGTGAGTGAAATAGAGAAAGGCCACTGAAAAGTGTAATATCTGCCCTTTTCAAATCTCATTGCTGTAAATTACATAAATCTCATTGCTGTAAATTACATAACTGGGCTGGCCTTAAAGGTCAGATGCAGCAATCTATCTCAATATCATTTCTGGGTAACAATTAAGTATCTTAACTTTCTGTGATTGAAAATCAATTAAAATGAAGAGGGAAAAAATTGCTTCTTAGTGTAACATGGTTGGTTGTTTCTCCACTTGACACTGCAGAAATAAGTATTCAATGTATTGGTTGGTTGAAGTTACATACAGTGCATTCGGAAAGTATTCAGCCACTTTCACTTTTTCCACATTTTGTTACATTATAGCCATATTTTAAAATGGATTAAAAAAAAATAACAATCCCCAATCTACAATACCCCAGAATGAAAAAGCAAAAACAGGGTGATAAACATTTTTGCAAATGTAGAAAAAATAAATAAAACCGAATTTACATAACTATTCAGACCCTTTACTATGAAGCGCGAAAGAGCTCAGGTGCATCCTGTTTCCATTGATCATCCTTGAGATGTTTCTACAACTTGATTGGCGTCCACTTGTGGTAAATTAAATTGATTGGACATGATTTGGAAAGGCACACAGCTGTCTACATAAGGCCCCACAGTTGACAGTGCATGTCAATGCAAAAACCAAGCCATGAGGTCGAAGGAATTTTCCGTAGCGCTCAGAGACAGGATTGTGTCGAGGCACAGATCTGGGGAAGGGTACAAACATTTCTTTGCAGTATTGAAGGTACAAGAACACAGTGACCTCCATCATTCTTAAATGGAAGAAGTTTGGAACCACCAAGACTCTTTCTAGAGCTGGCAGCCCAGCCAAACTGAGCAATCGAGAGAGAAGGGCCTTGGTCAGGGACGTGACAATGATCACACTGACAAGAGTTCCAGTTCCTCTGTGGAGATGGGAGAACCTTCCAGAAGGACAACCATCTCTGCAGCACTCCACCAATCAGGCCTTTATGGTAGAGTGGCCAGACGGAAGCCACTCCTCAGAAAAAAGCATGACCAAAAAGGACTCTCATACCATGAGAAACAAGATTCTCTAGTCTGATTAAAACAAGCTTAAACTCTTTGGCCTGAATGCCAAGCGTCATGTCTGGAGGAAACCAGTCACTGCTCATCACCTGGCCAATACCATCCCTACAGTGAAGCATGGTGGTGGCAGCATCATGCTGTGGGGATGTTTTTCAGCAGCAGGGACTGGGAGACTAGTCATGGTCGAGGGAAAGATGAACGGCGCAAAGTACAGAGAGATCCTTGATGAAAACCTGCTCCAGAGCACTCAGTATCTCAGACTGGCTCACCTTCCAACAGGACAACGACCCTAAGCATACAGCCAAGACAACGCAGGAGTGGCTTCGGGACAAGTCTCTGAATGTCCTTGAGTGGCCCAGCCAGAGCCCGGACTTGAACCTGATTGAACATCTCTGGAGAGACCTGAAAACAGCTGTGCTGTCCCCATCCAACCTGACCGAGCTTGAGGGGATCTGCAGAGAAGAACGGGATAAACTCCCCTAATACAGGTGTGCCAAGCTGTGTAAAGGGTTTGAATAATTATGTAAATGTGATATTTCAGTAAAYGTTTTATACATTTGCAAACATTTCTAAATAGCAGTTTTTGCTTTGTCGTTATGGTGGTAGTGTGTGTAGACTGCTGAGTAAAACAAAACAATTTAATCAATTTTAGAATAAGGCTGTAACGTAACAAAATGTGGAAAAAGTGAAGGGGTCTGGATACTTTCCRAATGCACTGTATCATTAAAATATTATGCAATTGGTCATGCTTTCTGATTGGCGGAGATCGCAAATGTAAACTCTCCCCAGTCTGATATTGACATGCAAGCAGTAGGTCACGCTCTGAAATACTGTTCACTACTTTCATATTTAAAATGTGTACGAGTTCACTATCTACATGTCCTGATGTGTGCGCACACACAGGATTTTTTATTTCAGCTCATGAAACATGGGACCAACACTTTACACGCATTAGCTCTCTGCTAATTCAGTTATTTCCATGCTAACAGACAAATCCTGAATCTACAGCCATCAATATACTATCGTCCTGCACATCTTTTTTTATTTGTACTTTTTTCTCTCCAATTTCATGATATCCAATTGGTAGTTAGTCGTGTCATCACTGCAACTCCCCTATGAACTCGGGAGAGGCAAAGGTCGGTAGCATGTGTCCTCCAAAACACAACCCTGACAAGCCTCACTGCTTCTTGACACACTACTTGCTTAACCCGGAAGCCAGCTTCACCAATGTGTTGGAGGAAACACCATCCAACTGACGAAATAGTCAGCTTGCACAAGGGGTCGCTAGAGCACGATGGGACAAGGTTAGCCAAACCCCCCCCTTAACCCGGACGACTCTGGGCCAATTGTGTGGCGCCTCATGGGTCTCCCGGTCATGGCCGGCTATGACACAGCCTAGGATCCAACCCGGGGCTACAGTGACCCTTACGCACGGCGATGCAGTGCCTTAGACCACTGTGCCACTCGGGAGTCCTGCACATCTAATATGCTTCCTTGTGTCTATCGTCAGGTACTTATTACATTTATTGTATTTTGTACTATTTTTGTCATGTTTGACTTCAAAATACCCAGTCTGATATTGACATGCAAGCGACGACTCACGAATCTACAGCCATCAACAGACTGTTGTCCTAGACATTTAATGTGGTTCCTTGTGTCTATCGTCAGAGTAAACTACCAATCAACTGGGCTCACTGGCTGGACAGTCCTTTCTTTAAAAACACAATGCAAGAGAGGTACGATAACATCTGCTACATTAGCAAAGAGCAATTTCTCAAGAAATTATTTTGCTAGGACTGTCTGGTTGTTGTTTTAGCAAATTTATTGAAAATTAAATACAGAAATCTCATTTACACACATATATATATATATATATATATACATATACATATACATATGTGTGTGTGTGTGTGTAATTGACGTCAGAGTGTTTTCTATCCAATGCTAAAAAGTATATGCATATCCTAGCTTCTGGGCCTGAGTAACAGGCAGTTTACTTTGGGCACGTCATTCATCCGAATTTCCAAATACTGCCCCCTATCACTAAAAAGATAGACAACCATTTTCAGGTCTTGCTATAGATTTTCAAGTAGATTTAAGTCAAAACTGTATCTTGGCCACTCAGGAACGTTCACCATCTTCCTGGTAAGCAACTTCAGTGTAGATTTGGCCTTGTGTTATAGGTTATTGAATTAATCTCCCAGTGTCTGGTGGAAAGCAGACTGAACCTGTGCATATCGCCATTCAACTCATTTTTTTTTACCTGAAAAACTCCTCAGTCCTTAATGATGACAAGCATACCCATAACATGGTGCAACCACCACAATGCTAGAAAATACAGAGAGTGGTACTCGGTATTGCGTTGTAATGGATTTGCCCCAAACATAACACTTTGTATTCAGGACAAAAAGTTAATTGCTTTGCTAMATTTTTGCAGTATTACTTTAGTGCCTTGTTGCAAAAAGAATGCATGTTTTGGAATATTTTTTTGTACAGGCTTCATTCTTTTCACTCTGTCAATTAGGGTTTTCACCATGAGGCCCTAACCTGAGTGTTTTCCTTCCTCTCCAGCAACGGAGTTAGGAAAGACACCTGTATCTTTGTAGTGACTGGGTGTATTGATACATCATCCRAAGTGTAATTAATAACCTCCCTGGTCTTTGTGGTTTAATCTGTGTTTGAAATTCTCTGCTCGACTGAGGGGGCTTACYGATAATTGTATGTGTGGGGTACAGAGATGAGGTAGTCACTCAAAAATCATGTTAAACACTTATTGCACACAGTGAGTCCATACAACTTGTGACAACAAATGTTTACTCCTGAACTTATTTATGCTTGCCATAACAAAGGGGTATAATACAGCTTTTCATTTTTCATTCATTTGTATATAAAAAAAAATATTTAACTTTGACATTATGGGCGATTGTGTGTAGGCCAGTGACAAAAAAAATCTGAATTTAAGAAAATTTTAAATTCAGGTTGTAAGACAAACAAAATGAAGAAATGGTGGTGGTGTGAATACTTTCTGAAGGCACTGTATACAATTTCATTTCAAGGACGCCCTCACTCCGAGATTTTAAATCTGGAAACAAGGTCACCACCATAACTTGGCCTCATTAATTTGGCAACAGAGTATCTACTGCACACTAGCCAGCCAGACTTCCCCTGTACTCAAAATCACACAAACCACCCACACATTAGARGTCGAYCGATTATGATTTTTCAACGCCGATACCGATTATTGGACGACCAAAAAAAGATTTTTATATAGACAGTTGAAGTCGGAAGTTTACATACACTTAGGTTGGAGTCATTAAAACTCRTTTTTCAACCACTCCACAAATGTCTTGTTAACAAACGATAGTTTTGGCAAGTCAGTCAGGACATCTACTTTGTGAATGACGCAAGTAATTTTTCCAACAATTGTTTAAAGACAGATTATTTCACTTATAATTCACTGGATCATAATTCCAGTGGGTCAGAAGTTTACATGCACAGTCAACTTAGTGTCTTAAACAGCTTCGAAAATTCCCAAAAATGATGTGGCTTTAGAAGCTTCTGATAAATGATGTAAATTAGCCTGAGTCAATTGAAGGTGTACCTGTGGATGTATTTCAAGGCCTACCTTCAAACTCAGTTCCTCTTTGCTTGACATCATGGTAAAATCAAAAGAAATCAGAAAAAAAACTGTAGACCTCCACAAGTCTGGTTCATCCTTGGGAGCAATTTCCAAACGCCTGAAGGTACCGCGTTCATCTGTACAAACAATAGTACGCAAGTATAAAGACCATGGGACCACGCTGCTGTCATACCGCTCAGGAAGGAGACGCGTTCTGTCTCCTAGAGATGAACATACTTTGG
>NC_036868.1:15110348-15110886 GCF_002910315.2 Salvelinus sp. IW2-2015 | reverse complement strand
GCGGTGAATGATTTACACTTTTCGCACCATGTGTGTGTGTGTGTGTGTGTGTGTGCGACCGCACGTGCTTGGGGGATGTGGGGCTGATTTGAGACGACTGCACTGCATGTGAGGCTTGTTTAGTATGCATGTGATTGGCACACCCTTCTCCTAACTCAATAAGTACAAGTCTAGTCTGGGTTGCATTAACTGTGTTCTGTATCTCTGGTTCTCCACGGTGAAGCTACCTTTTGAGATCAGATACAGTAATAGGAACCATGACTGAGCCATGAGTTCCAGTGAGATGCACCCATGCCAGTGAAGTGACAGGCTCTTTCAAGTCTGATTTAAGACATACTCTTGGAGTTTGGCAGAGAGCAGCTCCAGCACTTTCATCCAAATCTCAAGACGTATTATGTGACACCAGCTAGAAATAAAAAGCGGTTGTATGCAGTGTAACTACAAGTAGGTTTGCAGTAAATAATCTGACTCAGGGATAGTGAGGGGTAAAACTATTGTGAGCTGCTGTGACACCAGCTAGAAATAAAAAGCAGAGGTT
>NC_036868.1:14920516-15110323 GCF_002910315.2 Salvelinus sp. IW2-2015 | reverse complement strand
TGTGCCCTCCACGGCCTCCTCCACGTCTCCTATGACTGCCTGTCTCCTAATCAAGGTACGCCGCCACCTGGACCACTACACTACAAACACAGCAAACCTTCTTGCCACAGCTCCAATAGTGCCAGCCTGTGACTGCACTACCTGACCACTGGTTGGGTGTAACTCCCGTTCTCAGCTACAACACTAGATGAAACACCGCCAGCATTCAAAAGTGCCAAAAAACATCAGCCAGAAGCATAGGAATGAGACAAAAAAGTTGTTCTTTTGGGGGATTTCCCCACCACCGCAAACCACTCCTTATTGGAGGTCTGCTACAATATGCCTATATTTCCACCTGTGTCTATTCCATGTGCACAACAGCATGGAATAATTTATGCAATCAGGTTGCCAGTCTACAGTTTGAAGCACAGAAGCTGTGATTGACTTGGAGTACAATTTGTTGTTTAAGTGTTCCCTTATTTTTGAGCAGTGTTATAATCAACAAGCTGTAGTTAAACTACTGATATGTGAAGAATGAATTGTTTTATACGTTTAATGCCACTAGCAATTTACCTTGCTCCTGGCGCCCAATCGCGAACAGTGTCAGCCATGCCCACGCAGGTCCTCTGGAATGCCAATGGAAATCGGCCATAACGCATCCAAAAAATACCGCTACGATAGTTATGAAACACAAAACGCGCCCTAATTAACATCGTGCCCGATTTTTGTAAATCGCGCGACCCCAACACATATACACCAGGCTACTCCTGCTCCAGATAAAATCTCCCAAAATGACTTCTGGCTGCACTAAAAATAAATCCTACCTTTGCTGCTCAACTGACCCCGACTCTCACGTCCCATGTACCATGATGAAATAAAACAAAAATGGAGGATTGGTGAATGGAATTGCAATGCACAGCGGCATGTAATGTGTGTGTGATGGTGTGTGTCACTGTGTTTGTGTGTGTGGGTGTGGGGTGCGTGCTGTGTGGTGTCAACCGCAAACGTGCTTGGAGGGATTGGGGCTGATTTGAGACGACTCACTGCATGTGAGCGGTGTGGTAGTATGCATGTGATTGGCACCACCCTTCTCCAACTCCATAAGCTACAAGCTCTAATTCTAGTCTGGGTGCATTAAACTGTGTTCTGTATCTCTGGTCATCCACGCTGAAAGCTACCTGTTGAGATCAGATACAGTAAATAGAACCATGACTGAGCCATTGAGTTCCATGAGATGCACCCAGCCAGTGAAAGTGACAGGCTCTTTTCAAGTCTGATTTAAGACATACTCTTGAGTTTGCATGAGAGAGCTCCAGCACTTGCATCCAAAAGCTCAAGACGTATTATAGTGACCACCAGCTAGAAATAGAAAAGACGGTTGTATGCATGTGTAGACTACAAGTAAGTTGCAGTAAATAACTGAACTCAGGATAGTGCAGGGGTAAAACTATGGACGCTGACTGCTGACACCAGCTAGAAATAAAAGCAGACGTTGGATGCACTGTAACTACAGTAGGTTTGCAGTAAATAATCGACTCAGGGATAGTTGAGGTTGTAAAACTATTGTGAGCTGAACTGGACACCAGTAGAAATAAAAGCAGGGTTGTATGCATATGAAGTGTAACTACGAGTAGGTTTGCAGTAAATAATCTGACTCAGGGATAGTGAGGGGTAAAACTAGTGTGAGCTGCTGTGGTAGAGTACAAAGGGAGCAGGGYATAACATTTMSTTTTTGGTCCACCAGCCAATGTGGCARGTAGATTAAAAAATATATATATTTTCCCCTGCTAAAATTACACCAACATAACACAAAAAATGATGAGCATGCTTTGTAATGTKTTTAAAACAATATACATGTCTCACTAGTAACAAGTAATGTGGTATATTGTTTAATTTAATTTGTGTGTCTTTTAACCAAAGTTTCACAGATATTTAAGGGCGGGAGGTTACCGTGGTAGCGCGTCACGACATGTTTGTGCCTGTGAGAWTGAGTCTGACTAGTAGAAGCGTCGTCTTCTCTTCCCTAGCAGTTGAAACTCAAATAGAAAAACAACCTAACTTGAACAAAACAATGTAAATAGCCAAGAAACAGTTCAAGTAAATTAAAATAAACYTTTATGTCAGTGCGCAGCTCTTCACTTGCGCACAGCCCCAGCCAGGCGGTGTTGCAACACGAAGTGGATTAGGCTATATAGGATTCATAGTTAAGACTTTGTGCGATTCATTTACCAGCTATGAAACAAAATGGCRGAAATACTTAAACTGCTACTGCAGCATTTATTTTACTTTAAATGTGATACTACTTTACTATTATTATTCACAAATGCAAGTGAAATGCTATGGAGTGTCACCTTGTTAACGTCCAGAAGCTTTAGTCGCGTCAATTTCCCTTGAAAACCAGATGCATCCGGTTTTCCCAACCCGCTGAGGGTGATTCGAAGGGAGTAGGAGGAAACACCTTTCTGTACCTTGGCAGTTCAACTCACAATGAACCTGTTTAGGCTAGGCATGTGGGAGTGCCATAGCATTCCACTGCTTTATGATTTAGCCTAGTTATTCAGTAGGCATATTTCTTACAGCTGTATGGGTGATGCCAAGCCTCAACACAACTGCTTTTGGACCAATAGGATGTATTGTTGCTCAAGTCAAAGGGGAAAAAGTTGGTTCTCCGTTCAAAACTATTTTTCCCAGTCAGAGCACCTTTTTATTCTCAGAGTTCCCAGTTGTCTTGAATGCACTGAAGTCTGAGATTTCCGAGTTCCCAGTTTTTTTGAACGCAGCATATAGCTTGAAAACTTGACTGCTGACATGCAAAACATTTTGGGRCTGTATTAACCAGCGGTCTAATTAAAAAGAATACCAAAGGATTGTTGAGTGGCTTATTCCTGAGGTCAATTAATGTTTTTGTAAGACAATTGAAAGCAGTCTGTAGGTCAGAGCCTSATCCACATGCACGTTGGTATTCAGAGAAGGAATGTGTTTGTGTCAATCTGTTGCAAAACATAAGGATATTGCCAAGCTACAGTTGATTATGTAATAGAAGGCTGAATTGTGCAAGTTCCCATTTGATAAAGAGGAACAGCTTGTCTAACCGAAAATAATATTTTTAGCAGTGGAAATTGTTATCTTCCACATGTGTGCTGTTTACATTCACCTACAMTACTATCCAATATATCACCACAATTGTCCTATTGTTCCTGCCAGTCTAAGAGCCCACGTGCCTAGCTCTGCACGGCAACAACGGCCTCTCCTCATGAGATAGATAGGCTACTTGAGTGTGAGTGTAAACAACAGGACATATCAGATAGCGGAAGCCAGGGTGAAAAAGTGGTTGTGATTATGAAGAGCAGCCAAATACAATGGGCTATATGCATTCAAACTGCCATCGATTAAATGCAATTGTGTTTGTTGTCCGTTGCTTATGGTTGCCCATACCGTAACTCCACGTCCACCATGGGGCACTCTGTTCACAACGTTGGTTGCCCAATTTGAATGCACAGATATACCGTGATGAGATCCCGAGGCCCATTGTCATGCCATTCATCTGCCRCCATCAYCTCATGTTTCAGCATAAAAGTATTGAGACAGTGTTTTGTTGTTTTGGCTCTGTACTGTACTGAAATTATACAATAACGAYGAGGTTAATGTGCAGACTGTCAGCTTTAATTTGAGAGTATTTTCATCCATATCGGGTGAACCATTTAGAAATTACAGCACTTTTTGTACATAGTCCCCCCCATTTTAAGTGAACAAACGTATTGGGACAWATTCACATATGTGTATTAAAAGTAGTCAAAAGATTGATATTTTGTTCCATATTCCTCGCATGCAATGATTACATCAAGCGTGTGACTCTATAAACTAGTTGGGTGCATTTTGGTTGTGTTTACAATTATTTTGTGCCCAATAGAAATGTAATGGTAATAGTGTCATTTTGGAGTCACTTTTATTGTAAATAAGAATAGAATATGTTTCTAAAAACACTTTACATTCATGTGGATGCTAACACGATTACAGATATTCATGATTTATTCAGGACTATTGATGAGTGAGAAAGTTACACCAACAGATATCATACCCCCAAGAAATGCTAACCTCTCACCATTACAATAACATTGGAGGGCAGCATTTTCTCACTCATTATTCACAATTCATTCAAGATTATCCGTAATCATGGAGCARGATAAAATAATCCATCCACCTGACAGGTATGGCATATCAAGAAGATGATTAAATAGCATGATCATTACAAAGGTGCAGTTTGTCCTGGGGACAAGAAAGGGCCACTAAAATSTGCAGTTTTGTCACACAACAATGCCGCAGATGTCTCAAGTTGGGGGAAGAGTGCAATTGGCATGCTGACTGCAGGAATGTCCACCAGAGCTGTTGCCCGATAATTTAATGTTMATTTCTCTACCGTAAGCCGCCTCCAACATTGTTTAAAATAATTTGGCAGTACGTCCAACCGGCCTCACAACCGCAGACCACGTGTATGGCCAATTGTGCGCCGCCCTATGGGACTCCCAATCCCGGCCAGTTGTGATACAGYCTGGAATCGAACCAGGGTGTGTAGTGACGCCTCCAGCAATGAGATGCAGTGCCTTAGACCGCTGAGCCACTCGGGAGGCCTACATGCCATATATCTTATCTAATGACACCTTGGATTAGACCTTGACCTATAGCACATACCATAGCTGCCACTTGATGTTCAACATAACAAGATAGCTCTCTCTCTCCTTGAGGTGGCCTCTGCACCAAAATCAACATGAGATTTYATCTGCAACTACAGTATGATTGGATTTGATTGCATTAAGTAGGTCACTGCTTTCTCTATTGATCACATTGATAAAAGCAACCACTGATAAGAATACTAGACAGCTCTTAACTTAAATCCAGAATTTAAAGTTACAAACCATGAAAAGAAGGTAATGCAGTAGGTTAACAACCCAATCAAGCAAACTATCTGCTTTACAGTATGACATTCAAAGCTTGTACTGTACAATTMAATGTCCTCACACTGTACAGTGTGCAATGCATAGTATCCATTTAATTTCACTGATAGTAAAGGACAAATAGTATCTGGCTTGCTACAGTATTTTAATAATGCATACACATTTAATGTAGCCTATTTGCAGACACATACTGGTAGGTAGTCCTCCACTTTGAAAATAACCAGGCCTGTAGTCTGCATGTGGCACGACTGACACTGATACAGAATGTTGTTTATGGGCCAGCTGAGCTCCTCTTCTAGCCCTGGCCTTTGTGACCATTGACAGAGCTTTGTCCTTCAGGCAAAACTACCAATATAGCGTAGATGATTCTTCTTAATGCTCATGATTTGTATTTATTATGGATCCCCATTAGCCAAAGGAGCAGCTATTCTTCCTGGGGTCCAGCACAATTAAGGCAGTTTATACAATTTTAAAAACATTACATTCACAGATTTCACAACACACTGTGTGCCCTCAGGACCCTACTCCACCACTACCACATATCTACAGTACTAAATCCACGTGTACGTATAGTGCGTATGTTATCGTGTGTGTGCCTGTGCCAATGTTTGTGTTGCTTCACATTCCCTGCTGTTCTATAAGGTCTTTCTTATCAGTTTTTTAAATCTAATTTTACTGCTTGCATCAGTTACTTGRTGTGGAATAGAGTTCCATGTAGTCATGGCTCTATGTAGTACTGTGTGCCTCCCATAGTCTGTTCTGGACTTGGAGACTGAAGAGACCTCTTGTGACATGTCTTGTGGGGTATATATGGGTGTCTGAGCTGTGTGCCAGTAGTTTAGACAAACAGCTTGGTGCATTCAACATGTCATAAACGAAAGTAGTAATGAAGTCAATCTCTCCAGCCGTGCTGCCCTGTTCTGAGCCAATTGTAATTTTCATAAGTCCTTTTTTGTGGCACCTGACCACACGACTGAACAGTAGTCAAGGTGCGATTACTCTGCCTATTATGGAAATTGACTGTTTCAAAACACAGTTGTCATTCACGTCTACAAGCTGATTGAAATGCATGCAGGAAAATGTGCACAAATGACCTACTGTTGGCCAAATGTCACACCAGCTAGCAGAGAATGCATTAGCCAGAAGATTCCGACCTTAACTGTGCGCTTGTTTTCTGGCGCACATGAAAGTTTGATGCCARTTAGTTTCATGTTGTATTACTTCCACTGTGCATCATGACTGAGTCTAGACAAACAAGCAAACAACAACATCGACTAAGCAGGTGAAGTGGCCAGTAAAAATGTTTGGATTTCGTCAAAGACTTGCATAAAATATTTCGCACGACGTAAGTAAACTAGCTAACGTTAGGCTGTTTGTGTTCACCGACATTAGGATACGTTATAAAGCTATTCTGATAACACTGGCCAGCTATTCTCAACTCAGATGTAGCTAGTTACAATAACTACATATCGTGGAGTTGAGAATTAGATCACGTTTCAAGGCAGATTAGATGTTTTTTTCGCCAATGCTGCAATGTCCAAATTGTCAAAGTAATACGTATTTATTCCATTATGCTACTTGTAATATGGAAAATAATGCACTTACCCCCAGTAATTGCGACTGTCTGGTTGTCTTTTCAATGCTACCTCGTCCCCTAAAGGCCTAAACAGTGTGTCTTGTCTTACACCATGAGGTAAACGCTGTTTACCTACGCTAAACCGTGATTGTGAGAGGGCTTTTATCCCGCCCCTAAACATCTCCTATTGGTCGTGCGCTAAGCGAAGCAGGTTTTGGAGAGGTGGTGGCTGAATCCTGATCCCTCATTGGCCAATCTTCCAAAAAAAAGGGTGTACTCTCCAAGTTTAAAGCCAATGAAAAGTCAGAACCCCTTTGAAAGGGCGGTCTTTGCTCTGGACAGAGAAAAATAAGGAAGCTAAKTTTAACAATGTACAGTTAGTTACAAATGAGAATAGCTAGACCTTCACTATCATGGATCAAAAAAGTAATAGTTTACAAACTAAACGTGTCTATTAGAGAGATACAAGTCACAGAGGATCAATTGATTTTATTAGTTGTCTTACAGGAATGTAGTAGTCTAGAAGACCATCAAATTAAATTATACCCTCACATAGCCTGGTTCCTCTGTAGGTTTCTTCCTAGGCTCCTGCCTCACTAGGGAGTTTATCCTAGCCACCGTGCTTCTACATCTGCATTGCTTGCTTTTGGGGGTTTTAGGCTGGGTTTCTGCATAAGCACTTTGTGACATCTGCTGATGTAAAAAATGGCTTTATAAATACATTTGATTTGGAATTTTTAAAAGACAGGTTTTTATTGTGAATATTTACCGCCGCCTGCTGGTGGTTTCTCGAATGTTTTCCTCTTCTAATAACGTTTACACATTTGCTGTACCAATATCAGTCAAGAGATGGCGTACGTGACAGGCAAATTACATTACCTTTGTAAAATATAGTTGCGAGAGAACAATAACTGTTGAAGAATTTCGGGAATTGGACTACACGTTTTCATTTAGTTCATATTTGTATCTAGTCTATTTATAGAGTTCATCATCTGAATCTTTCTTTATGCAGTAGCCATAACAGCTTCATGAACCATATTCTGTTGTTGATCTATAGAATGTCTTATCATCAATATGGCTATCATTCAGGCAGTTGAAAAATTGAATTACAAGCCCTCTCCACTCTGCCATTTATTTTCTTTATTCGATCAATCACAGGATAAAGTCACCCTCCATGACATGTATTGTTAATACTTAAAAGAGAGACCATGCACAGTGCACTTTATCTGACATTTGACAAATGATGACCACCAACATCTGCATAGGTCAGGGATGGATATAGATTTTTCTTTCTACCTCAGTGAACAACAGATCTGGGTAGTGCCTCGCAGCCATAGTTTTTCCATGTGATTGGTCTTTATTGACACACAGGGCTATTGTCTCAAAGTTCACCTCATGATACCCTCCTTATGGGGCATAGAAAGGTCACATGATGTGATGGCTGTGTATGACAGGTAGAAAGTTAATTTCATGTTTATGACCACTTGTAAGGTACACACACACACACACACACACACACACACGTGCGTCTGTAAACATTCACATCACACACATGTGCATATGCAAACATTTACATCAAAATTCATCGTTCCACACCTTTTTTCCAGTGTTTATGTGCTGTGGTTTAATACAATCTTACTTTCTTGGCATCAGAAATGTATATTTTTATGTTGTTCTGATGAAGTATACACCACAGTAGATCTGTGACTATATGTCTAAAGCGTGTGTAAATGTTCTCTCCTTAGTAACTTCATAAAAGTGTCAGAGTTGTGTGTGGCTGCAAGCTGGACGTTGTGCATAAACAGACACTAACATTGTCAAACATGAGGCAATCATGTTCATTTCACAGCCACAATGACTTAACCTGGTCTGAAATCTTAAGGGATGAAATATAGATGTTCATACCGCCTATCAGGCAGCCGGGCCCATTCAAATCAGAAAGGCCACTAGTGTTGTACTGTATCTTCCATCCAGTTTATTCTGCCAGCTGACACACTTCTTTCATTCTACGAAATTGTAATTTGTTTGGCTGCTAATCTACGAAGTCATGGGGTCGAATTTTTGTGGGTGAGTAATGACAGCTTAACAGCAAATGGCTGATTGAATTTATGAAATAGATAAGTTAGTACTCTGTGCATTTTACAAAGATYTGTTCACACATTGTGCACAATGTACCTTGTGTGGTAGGCTACCAAAGTTGCTTTCAAAAAGGTTAAAATGGTCATTGATATCATATGAGTAAAATACATTATTATGAATGATACATGTTTTTAGACAACTTGCCTACAAGACAAACTAGAATAATTCATGTATGGTCTTATTTGATAAGCTGGTTGATGAGCCATTAGGGGAATGACCACCTTGACCACTTACCCCTAGAGCCACAAGCATAAAGCATAAGAAAATACAAGCAATATGCTAAATATATGGTAAGAGCACAGGCAGGACATTATATTCTCATGTTGTAAAATGCTAATATTTAGCCTACTGTAGGTATATTTACTGTAAGCCTATATTATATAATATTTATGCAATATAACAGTTGCTGTAAAATCAGTAAGCCAAATAAAGCAATTAAAACACTGTTTGATCAAACAGTAATAAATTATCCATAATGTTTGAACATTTCGTTATATTGACAGGTAAAATGTCACCTGTTGCATGGTTTGTGGAAGAAAATAAGAAGAAGAAAATAAAAAACATGCAGAATTGTTTGGTCCTACATGATATTAAATATGTTTTGTGATATTAGCCTATAATATCACAAACAAGAAGAGTTCATCATCATTATCCTGGGTTTATCGAATAAATGTCACTCCAATTAAGTTTTATTATGTGATGACCCAAACAGATACACTAGCCCAGACAACAGAGTCGTCGTTGAAGTCAAAACTCAAGGCTGTGTGCGCATCGAGATTTTTTCTTCGCTAGGCAATTGGAGAGTTGAGAGAAAAGCTGCTTGTTGCGTAGAAATTACTGTAAGCGTCTACTTCCTTCCTGCTTTTTGAAGTACACTAAGCAAACAACGGCCTAGTACTACGCCAAAGCGAAGGGTTGAAGAAGTCAAGGGGTCATAAGAGCAAGTATTTTGGACACGCTGTGGGAGAAAAAGTTTATTTATACTTGAACTGGCCTTCCTTTTGCTTGTGAGGGAATAAGAAGAGTGTGTGCTATGTGAAATCCGCTTAATTTAATAGATGTTTAGTGTTCTGAATCGCGCTGAATTGCACTCAGTGCTGTAGACATTCTGAACGGCTTTGAGGGTCTGACAGCCACTGGTTCGATATAGCAGGACTCCTATTAGGACGAGGTGTTTGTTAGTACAAGGTAAGACTTGCACTTACCATCTCCAATGAGTCTGTTTAGTGTCATTCAAACTTTCCAAGCAAGGTGTCAGCATAAATAAAATTTAGCTGCGTGGGTAAAATCTATTTAGATTAAACGCTCTTTATATTAAAGCTTTTTTAGCCTTTATTTACACCTACACTGTTCACAAAAATAGTATTGTGAATAAGAAATACGTTATAGGCACTCTACGTAGCTATTGGCAACAAGGACATAAGCCAACAATATTGATTGCGCACAACAGAGTAACAGCAGCAAGTTGTTACTTGGTTATAACAATGTTTCAACTGTAAAGATATAGCTCAGATGATGATAGTGATGATGACGATGCTGGGAAAAATGATGATGATGATAACAATAATAATACAAATAACAATAATAATACATCTGTTTATTAGTGTTATTATTTCAAACAAGGTCAGAGGAAATATTACTAATGGTAGTTATTAATTGGCATAAGGCTTATAAACTACTGCACTTTTGCTATTGGTTTCTTTTTGCTTTAGATTAAGAGTAGCTAAAATATTTATGTCGATTCGCTAAAGAATGTCATAATGGTAATGATTGAATCCCAGTAAGCGTTATAACAACATTGTCAAATTGAGCTTGCAGTAAAACCCACATGGCAGGTGGAGTAACGTTAGATTACCACGTGCTTATTGTACTGGAGAGCGTTTGCTTTATGCCATGTGAACCAATTATTGTCAAAGTTGAAAAATATATAATCACAACAAACTTAACTTGTAAATCATTGAATATTAGTTTGACGATATCCCAATGAAATACAGTCACCACAGTCAATTTATTGTATGGACCCGATTTATCGTATCATTGATTGGCACATCCTCATGTTTTTTTCCTTCTTTACTCTGTTTTCCTAATTTCGATGGAAATGCCAGGTCATAGAAAGAGAGCCAGGGAGTTCAGTTAGTCAGTGCTGACTAGGATGGAGGGTTCATGGGAACCATCATAGGCGCTACTCCCTCCATAGACACTGGAAGTGTCACTTTGCCTCTGAGCAGTGTGGGTCTGACTGGGAAAAAGATGTGCTAGGTAGACAGAAACTGACCCGCCCAGGCACCTGGCCACAGGCACAATGGTGTCTCTGTGAATGCCTGTTTCTCTTCTTACTTGGTCCACTTTAATGTTGGCTGGCTCAGCCCCCCCCCCCCCTTCTTTGCCTCAGACCCTCATCATGCTGTGGCTGATGGTGGGGACTCTGGGGAGGATTGTGTGGGCTGATGGTGGGGACTCTGGGGAGGATTGTGTGGGCTGATGGTGGGGACTCTGGGAGGATTGTGGTGGCTGATGGTGGGGACTCTGGGGAGGATTGTGGTGGGCTGATGGTGGGGACTCTGGGGAGGATTGTGTGGGCTGATGGTGGGGACTCTGGGGAGGATTGTGTGGGCTGATGGTGGGGACTCTGGGGAGGATTGTGTGGGCTGATGGTGGGGACTCTGGGGAGGATTGTGGTGGGCTGATGGTGGGGACTCTGGGGAGGATTGTGTGGGCTGATGGTGGGGACTCTGGGGAGGATTGTGTGGGCTGATGGTGGGGACTCTGGGGAGGATTGTGTGGGCTGATGGTGGGGACTGGGGAGGATTGTGTGGGGAGCCACACTGCTGCTGTTATTGAAGCATTATGCCACGTTAACCGATGTTTCAGTTTGAGGTGAACAGTAGTATTTTCTACAAGGTATGTCAGTGTAAAAATCTACTGAATGGAGAAGTGTGTCATTTTCAAAGCAACTAAAACTAATTTAGAACCTACATCATTCACGGGAACATCCCAAACCCAACTCTGTGTGGTAAAGTTAATAGGGACTCATTTTGAAATGTTAAGTCAATGTTTGGTTTGTGTGACATACATTCACTAGGGTTGACGTTATTCTGGCTTCTGATCCAGGGTATTTCTATTCATTAGGGATCCCCATTACTCTTCCTTGGGTCCAAACACATAACAAATGTAGTTAACAGTAGTAAGAACTACAGTGAATACTGATATGGTTTGTTGCTTTCTCTCTCTAATACTAATGGCAACAAGTAAATCTATTCTTGTGTCTCATTATCTACAGTAGATTTTAAGTAGTAAAAGTTCAACTCTGGGTATTTTCTTAGCTAGAGAGAAAGCAAACACATGATTCTTTCTTGGAACATTGATTTGTATCTTGTAAATAGGCAAGTTATCCGCCTTGCTTTGGGAAGGAATGCTACCCTTTGTGAGGGATCTGCTGGATAATATTTGTAGAACAAAGTGAAAGTCCACACGCCACAGTGGGGAAATACATGTTATTCTTATTCAAATGCAAGTCATAAAATCACAGCCATTATTGAAGCTTTTACTGTCTGTGTTTTTGTTTTTCCTCTTCAACAACTCTCCTCCATAGAAGATTCAGCAGGGAATTCCACCTCTCCTCTCACATACCCCACCAAATGCTATGGTGGGGTGTAGACACCAGAGCAGCAACCAGGACTAGGGCTAGATGGGAGCCCATACTGACAGTGCCAGCCTGATACTATGGCTGCTTATGCCCTGAGCAGTCTGATTATGATGAATGGCAACAATCTGACGAATGCGAGCAGCCCTCGGACTGGGAGGCCTGTGCTGCATGTGCCAAACTGCTCCACCTACTACAGCCCTGGTAGCCTGATTCCTGGCTCCCCTGGGGGCTCCTTCGTCYCCCCCCCCTCTCCAGGCCCCAGCAGCCCCAGGGCCCGCTCCCCCTGCCGCCACCCTGAAACCTTGGGGGAGATCGTGGGCAACTGTGTCCGCCGGCTCAGCAACAACGGAGATGATGAGGCCCCCAACTGGGAGGTTAAGCGCACGGTGCAGCTCCTGCAGATCCACCAGGAGCTCCTGAATGTGGAGGTCAACAAAAAGGTGGGTCTGTTTGAGGCCCACATCTTGAGAGCCCCGTGCAGAACAGTCCCAGCCTCCAAGCCCAGCCAGCCTGCCGAGGTGCCTCCCCCTAACCCCCCACGGAGAGACTGCCCTCCAAGCATTTCCAAGGAGCTCCAGAACGGGAAAGGTTGTCTCTGCTTGGAGGAGGGAGTAACAGGGAACGGCAGAGTGGAAAATAACACGGCTGACCCAAATACGGAACAGGGCAGTCTGCTTGTGAACAAATCAGCAGGAACTTGGGCCCAAGCTGACAGTTCAGCAGGCAGTTACTCCCCGAGTTCACTGGGGGTTGGCAGCTTCTTGGCAGGCAGCAACAGCGAGCACCCTGCGGAGTGGGCCCAGACCTGCCTGACAAAGGCAGGAGCAGAGCCAACGGAAACCCAGCCACAAGCACCCTGGGCCGGCAAGGAGGGGAGCTGCCCAAAAGTGGGGACCACCATCCCAGCCGTCATAGTCACCGACCACGGGATGGAGGCCCAGGGAGAAGGCTGTGAACCGGGCAGTGAGCCCCAGCAGAGCCCCAGGTCGTCCCGAGGCTTGAGAAAGCTGTCCTCCTCCTCAGCTTCCTCCACAGGCTTCTCCTCTTCCTGGGAGGAATCAGAGGAGGACATCTCCAGCGACCCGGATAGAGCCGAGGGACTGTCACTTGCCTTCCTCAACACCCAGCAGAGAGCTGTGAGTAACACACTTTTATTAAGGAACAAAGTTATTTATTATTTACTTTGTCACTTTACTTTGTTACTTTGTCATCAATTCATCCTCTCTTTCACATTGAATGGGTTTTGGCTTACGTTTGGTTTATTGTTCAATGGAATAGGGACTGAAGTTGATAATAAAAATGTTTAAGAAATCTTTGGAATAATTGGACAATTCTGTTTCGCCACATTTAAGAGCACGCATTTAGGGCCGACTCTCCCATCTCTAAATGAACTTTTAAGTTTGTTAGAGGGCCTCTCTTCACCAAGCTCTTTGTCATACTGCGCTCTTGCAACAAACCGGTCGGCATCCTCCCTGAGGAACGTTTGACATTCTCGCAAACAAAGGTACTTCTGTGTCCCGTCGTCAGCCTCAGACACTTTGACTCTGAGCGCTGTTGGACGGCCTTCAAAGAGAAGGCTTAAAGCACTGTTTATAAATGAGGGGGCTGTGTATACATTACTGGAAGAGTTTGCTTGGCCGTGATTTACACCTGCTCGATCGGCAATGATTCTAAACAATGCACCGCGATTTGCTATTGGTGTTATTACCAATAAATGTCTGTAGTGGTGAGTGTGTACTGATGGAGGAACTGAGACATTAATTGCAATATACCTCAGAAATCGCCTGTGATAATTTGCCATMTCATAGAAACCTCCTTGGCCTGTCTACGTCTGACTCTGACTCTACGTCTGAGATGCATCACTGGTTACCGTCATGCAGCTGGAGCACACAGACACAGGCCTTCAGTGGCAGACTAAAGTAGCAGGATAATGGGTCCTACATTACGGGCATACATCCCGTATGCCAAGGGGTACATGGCATACGGGATGTGCGCCAGGTGCACAGGAGGCTGCTGAGGGGAGGACGGCTCATAATAATGTCTGGAACGAAGCGAATGAAATGGCATCAACCACATGGAAACCATACCCTGATGAAGACAGCTTGTCTGTCGAAACGTTGGATATTAGTTTATTAAATTATTGCATCTGAGCTCCTAGAGTGTGTGGCTCTCCTTTAATTGTTCAAGTGTTCTACTCCGCTAGCCAGCACCTTGCCTAAATAGGTTTGCGTTTCTTTCGCCTCTAGATTGATGTATTTGATACCATTCCACTCATTGCGCCCAAGTCATTACCACGAGCCTGTCCTCCCCCATTAAGGTGCCACCAACCTCCTGTGGCCAGGAGATCCATGTGGTGTCTTATCTGGTATAAACGCCCGAATCAAAACACTTCATTGTGCCCATCTGGCCTGGCGATAGCAAACAAAATAAATATATGAATGCAGAGCAGAGCGGCAAGGCCAAGATGGCCAAGATAGCCTTGAAGTTAAGTGGATGGAACTGCGCTGGTTTTGTGAAGGCTGTTTACACTGTAACGGATTTGCTTTGGAGAGGAATGTCTTGCTTTGATGTATCCATGACAGCGAGGCAGCCCTCTCTCTATCATTTCTGGCCAATGTCTGAGGAAAGTGTAAGTCTCAGAAAAAGGGAAGATGCATGTAGCAAGCTACGTGATGGCAGAACCATCACCTAGGAGACCTCTGCTTATTAATGAGAGACATTTTCTTGCACTCGATGATACACTGATCTGTAACTGATCTCTTGCAGTGAGCTCAAATAGTTGGATAATGTGTCTGGAGTGTAGACAGGAGAAATGAACTCAGCTTGAAAGGGCATATTTGGTTTTATAAAGGGGTTTATTAGATTGAATTCTACTTTATTATGTATTCATGCTACTTTACAATGTATTCATTCTACTTTACAATGTATTCATGCTACTTTACAATGTATTCATTCTACTTTACAATGTATTCATTCTACTTTACATTGTATTCATGCTACCTTACAATGTATTTATGCTACTTTACAATGTATTCATTCTACTTTACAATGTATTCATTCTACTTTACAATGTATTCATGCTACTTTACAATTAGATCAAGTTAACTGGGTGTAACTGTGTAAATAACAGGATAACTGTGYAAATAACAGGATAACTGTGTAAATAACAGGATAACTGTGTAAATAACAGGATAACTGTGTAAAAAGATCAAGAACCTCCTCTAAGACTAGGGCTACTATAGTTTTTCCAGATACATTATTTTGTTGATCTGAAATAGAAGTTACCTGTATTCTCTCTTCTTGCTCATCAAGTTCATCACTGTATAGTATCTTCTCTATTCGGACAAATTCAAAAGTTTTACGTAATTGTTCCTTTGGGACAGTACTGTTGTAGTTGAACCTTGTGAATTCCCTGGAATGTCTTCGCCACTTCTCTTCCCAACTCAACAGCTTCTACCCCCAAGCCATTAGACTGCTGAACAATTAATAAAAATCGCCACCGGACAATTTACATTGACACTCCCCCTCTTGTACACTGCTGCTACTCGCTGTTTGTTTGTTACCTGTGCATAGTCATTTCACCCCCACCTACATTTACAGATTACCTCAACTAGCCTGTACCCCTGCACACTGACTCGGTACCGGTGCCCCCTGTATATAGCCTCGTTATTCTAATTCTTATTGTGTTTCTTTTTATTATTACTTTTTATTTTAGTCTATTTGGTAAATATTTTCTTCTTCTTGAACTGCACTGTTGGTTAAGGGCATGTAAGTAAGCATTTCACGGTAAAGTCTACACTTGTTGTATTCGGCGCATGTGGCAAATACATTTTGATTTGATTTGATCAAAGTACACCGAAAGTTCCATGGAAGAGGAATCCAGCAGGAATATGTTTGTAATCATTTTAAAAGACGCTACCATGTTACAACATCCTGATAACACACACCTTTTAGGGCTTTCTTGGCAGGATCTAATATGTTTTGCTATTAGAAAAAGAAACAGAAGCTAAGTGAGAGATGTCATCTGTCATGCACTGGTATTCTCTCTGTAGTATACGTGTGAGAGAGAGAGAGAGAGAGAGACAGGAAGACAGTGTAGAACAGTGTCCAATAGGGAAAGACAGCATATTCCTCAGAAGACTAGATCATTCCTTAAGGTTTGGTTTACTATTGATAGGGTTGATTATCTCAGAATGGAATGTCCCTGGGCAGGTATCCTTGTTTACACTCACACACTGAAAACCTCAGCTCTTCAAAACACTTCAACATGTTCTAGCATCTATCCCCTTCCTGTCCCAATCACAGAGGTGCATTTGGACAGGTTGTGTCACTCCTGTGGGAGTTTCCCTACATCTCAGGCCTATGGCTCGAGTGCCGTTCTGTAGTCAGCGTGGGTCCGGAGAAGTATACATTAGACTAAAATGATGGCAACTACTGAAGTACGTACTACACCAAACCTACGACATTATAACATGCCTATTCAGACAGGAGCTGTCTACTTGCCTCTGTACCAATGAGGTTTCCCAATCCCAACAACAAAAGTAAAGGAAGCGTATGATTGAAAGGTTCATTATATATTGGCTTATTATGACTYACTTACATTGTGGTCCTCTGTAGCTCAGTTGGTAGAGCATGGTGCTTGTAACACAAGGATAGTGGGTTCAATTCCTGGGACCACCCATATGTAAAATGTATGCACACATGAATGAATGTAAGTCGCTTTGGATCAAAGAGTGGCATATGCTAAATGGCATATATTTTTACTAAACAGTCTTTATAGCTCTATTGTTTATAGCATCGAGTATTCAGGTTGCTTTTTATAACCTGGATGCAGAACTAATGGTTTAGCCAAGTCCTTTGTCATGTGCTATTGAGCTGTAGTAGATTTTGGCATGACAACTAACACAACAGAGGAGTTTTGTTGGAGAACAAACTGATTTGCTACCAGGCTCACTAGGCCTGTATGCAGTCTTATTAGGTGGGTTCTCTTGGCTGCGGCCGGGCATAGTGACACCCGCTCGGTCGGGGTACTGAAACCATGTCACTGTGAAATCATGTCACGGTGGTGTCTCCTTTTCCTGTGCCGGCCTGTGGAGGAAAGCGCCCTGCGTGCTACAGCAAGCGACTCAGAGTAGAAGTCTAACAAGGTTCTCTGCAGTGCAGATGCAGAAGGCTTGTGGTTGCCTGTTGTAACAGACCCATTAACAAGTGCCCGGAGGAGCTGTTGTCTGCACTGTGTTGCAGGCAGGCGTTTCTCTAGCGTTGTAAAAGAGTTCTACAGTGGTGCAATAACATTAGTCATTAGTTGGACTGACTGTTGCGCTAATATTCTATTATGACGCCAAAAATACTATTACTCACATGACAGAATACATACATATTTAAATTCTATTTTTCTCCTGGACTGTGGCCAGTTCTTTTTGTACCTGACAGATTTGCATGAATTGAAGTTCAGTTCAAGTCCAGGCAGAAATCAAATGGCCAGACTCACAAGGAAGACTCACATTGGAAACCCCATGTAGCTTTATCTGTTGTGTTAGCAGTTTGTTGTTGTTGTTGATGCTTGGGTTTTTCCTGGTCACACCAGTGTAAAGGGCTGGGTAGTCAATGAAGCTGTAGTGACTGATGACAGCCTCCTGTCTCCAACAGGAAGGATGAAGGGCGCTTATCACAACCACAAGGCTGGACATGGTGTTGTGGTGCTAAGGCTAGCAGGAGGTGATGTGTTGTGGTGCCTGGGTTATTAGCAGGATAATGACACTCACTCAGGGTTTAGATGACCTCATATCCTTTGAACAAACACTTTATAATGAACTTATCTCATGTGTTTTAATGAGAGTGATTGACATGTTTTGTGTTATTGTTGTTTACTCAGGTCTATTTGTCTAAATTAATTTGAATGATTTTGTATCGCCATTATTCCTTTTTATTGTAGTTGGGTCAATGCAGGAGGAATAGTCAGTCTCTTATTACAGACAATATATATTTTTTGACAGATAGGCATTCCTCTGAGCTCAGTGAGAGGGACATATGAAGTGTTACCCATCACTCCCTTTTTCTATCGCAGTTTTCACTATTCACACTCAGCAGTGATGTTAACAAAATACACACGCACACACTTCTCAAACACACGCACTTTTCACACACACACACACACACACACACACACACACACACACACACACACACACACACACACACACCCACACACACACACACACACACACACACACACACACACACACACACACACAACACACCACACCACACACACACACACACACACACACACACACACACACACACACACACACACACACACACACACTATTTGGTCATGGTTTCAATCCAAAAGTAAACTTTCTAAACCCAAGTTAATTTAGGGGAAGGATCTTGAGGGCTCAGAAGCAATGGAAAAAGTAACACTCCTGTGGTAGCCTGTTGCCTGGGAGACCATGTGACGTCAAGCCTGCTTCAAACAGAGAGAGAGAGAGCGAGCAAGAGAGAGTAAGAGAGAGAGAGTGATTGTAATATTTACTTTTTATTGTTTATTTCACTTTTGTTTACCCATTTCACTTGCTTTGGCAATGTTAACATATGTTTCCCATGACAATAAAGCTCCTTGAATTGAATTGAATTGAATTGAATTGAGAGAGAGCAGCACTGCTGGAGGGAGGGAGGGAGGGACCTGCTTTCTTATGCATGAGGCAGGAAGTGTCTTTTAGTGTGTATGAGGCAGACCCTAATGCACAGCAGAGAGCTTAGGCTTGCTGGTTGCGTAGCCACGGTAGGGAAAGTACCAGTAAACTCCTAATCTGTTTGTGTTTACTAACTTCGACGTAGAAAAGGCATTTGCATTTCCAAGAGGCTTGTTGGCGGTTGTACTCAACTTTTAGAAGTGGCGATGCCTTACCAGTTCTCTATTCAGCCTGGTCTCATAGACTAGACGTAACATGGTAAACATAAAGGCCTCTGTGCAGACCAGTCAAGTTCTTCCACACCGATCTTGACAAACCATTTCTATATGGACCTCACTTTATGCACAGGGGCATTGTGGGGCATTTCATGGAAAGTGCCTTCCCCAAACTGTTGCCATAAAATTGGAAGCACAGAATCGTCTAGAATGTCATTGTATGCTATAGAGTTAAGATTTCCCTTCACTGGAACTAAGGGGCCTAGCCAGAACCATGAAAAACAGTCCATGACCATTATTCCTCCTCCACCAAACTTTACAGTTGGCACTATGCATTGGGGCAGGTAGCGTTTTCCTGGTATCAGCCAAACTCAGATTCATCCATAGGACTGCCAGATGGTGAAGCGTGATTCATCGTTCCAGAGAACGCGTTTCCACTGCTCCAGAGTCCAATGGCAGCGAGCTTTACACCAATCCAGCCGAAGCTTGAGCATTCYGCTTCAGCACTCGGTGGTCCCATTCTGTGAGCTTGTGTAGCCTACCACTTTGCGGCTGAGCCGTTGTTGCTCCTAGATGTTTCCACTTCACAATAACAGCACTTACAGTTGACCGGGGCAGCTCTAGCAGGGCAGAAATTTGATGAACTGACTTGTTGGGAATGTGGCACCCTATGACAGTGCCACGTTGAAAGTCAATGAGCTCTTCAGTAAGTCCATTCTACTGCCAATGTTTGTCTATGGAGATTGCGGCTGAAATAGCCAAATCCACTAATTTGAAGGGGTATCCACATACTTTTGTATATATAGTGTATCATATTTATTCCAAATTCATAACATACTATACGAATTGCAATTCGTAATATATCATACGAAATTAATGACATCCACAAATGAATACATACCATACGAAACATATCATGGTAAATGGGGGAGACAGATTTATATTTACTATATTAGGTCTATCCCTGAGTCCAGGTTGATTTATTTGCAAGTTGTGTTATGAACGGATTGTGAGAACAAGGGCCTAGGGCTTGTAAGCAACTGCCACTCACTCAAAAACCTTGTGTTTAGAATTGATAAACCTGTTAGATACCCTAAGGGTAAGGTAACCCATGTATAGTTGATGCTGCCGGCCACAATGATTTACAGTGACATGCCGAGTTGAACAAATAAGCAAATAAGTAGAGAGATGCTCCTTTGGTGCTCAGTTCCTTGAAGTGGATTCATAGCAGTTGCTTCACAGCCCCTACTTGACTTTTATATCTGTAAACAACCTCTTCTCTTACTACCACAGTATACTACAGGTATAGTCTACCTAGATGAATCCTACCCCTGGCCCTTGTTTACTGTGTGTCTAACTCGCACTGTTATTGAAGAAACACAAGTGGTGTGCATCGAACAATTCTCATTACATAGAGAGCAAGTCATTTACCCTGTGTAGAGTGGGACAGAAGTGGGACATGGAGTCCTCTAGTCTATTAGTTTATTGTGTGCATGCTTTCAGTCTAGGGTTGTTATTTACAAGTTTCCACATGTCTGCCTCTCTCAGGGTATCAGCATAATAAAGACTGTAATGACAAGGTATGATTTTAGCAGAGGCCTGTTAAAGCATTTCCTTGTTGTTTATGGCCTATTGCCAGTAACTAGCATGCTATATTTCAGAGTTCCCCAAAAAGCGGCCTGGCCAGCGGGTGATTTTATTTGTCCCCCCAAGTTTTCTTGGATATAAAAGACTGTAAAAACACCAGGAAATGAGCTCAATGTTTTTTTAATTGAAGATATCTGTTCCCAAATATTGCCACACATAAATATAGTGGCAAATGTGATCGTCTACTAATGTAATCAAGGTTTGAAATGATTCTGTTTTTGTGAAATACTATATCTGATTGGGATTGTTGCGGTCAATTTGCAGTGTGCAAATTATTTTTAACTATGTTCCGGCCCTCCGACCATCCGCTCAAAGAAGAATCGTCCCAGTGCTGAATGTAATTGAGGACCCCTTGTCCTCCAGGACTAGGTCTGTCTGTATGTCTGTCTGTCTGTCTGTCTGTCTGTCTGTCTGTCTGTCTGTCTGTCTCTCTGATTGCCCTCTGAATGGTTACTGTTGTGATGCTGCTGAGGGAAGACTAAAGCCCGGATGAGTTTAGATTATATTCTCAGAGGCTTTACACATAGTTATTACATTCTACAGAACCTTTAACCTGAGGATTAGAGATGAAAGTAGTTATCAGCTTTAAGTAAATGCATTCCTCATTTAGTAGAAGAGTGGTGAGAGATATACCATACAGTCATATGGCTGTACAGTAATATAATACATTTTGAGTGTTTGAAGAGTGACTAGCTGCTGYTGCCTGACACACAATGACCTACAGTGACATGCAGAGTTGAACTCCAGTAAATAAGCAGAGAGATGTTGCTTTGATGCTCTCTTCCTTGAAGTGGATTCATAGAATTAGATTCACAGCCCCTCCTTGACTTTTATATCTGTAAACAACCTCTCCTCTTACTACCACAGTATACTACAGGTTAGGGCTGGGCAACATGGCCTAAAACTCATATCTCAATGTTTTCAAACTTATGGGTGATTCACAATATATATCTCGATTTTTTTCAATGTTTTTTCTAATTAAGCTTTGTTGTACAATTAAAGATCAAGAACACTGCATTTAAACAGTCAGCAATAATGTAATGAATACAGGGCTTGTGAAGTTAAACCAAGGCTGACTATATGTCTTCCACAATCATAAGACCCACTAATCATTACATTATTTTATCAGAATTGTTGTACCTGTTTTTTTGTTTTTGCAATAATCACTGATSTGGCTTTCAGGTTTGTCTATAAAAAAGCATTTTTTTTGTCGCAAATGTAACCAGAACCATGCATAAGGCACATTCACTAATAATGTAGCAGGCATTATAGAAAATGAACACCGGTCTCATGAACAATCTCTCAAGCACAAGCCCACGTTCTAGTGAGTAGCCAGATAATATTTATATTTCAAGTTTATCCAACTTGGATCTAGGTATAATTTCACAAGCTCTGGATTCAGCTAACAAGGYAGAACAGTTGAATTGTTATGAACACACCCTTCTGTTCGTCTCCAACTGTTTGAACAGCGTGCTAGCCTGTCCACTTTGTTCASATGTTGAAATCAAGTGGCCTGCCTTATTTCTCATTAATGAGAACGAGTTTCCAATTCTTTATATAATTGTTTTATGCTTATTGCACATTTATAAAACACAGACTAAACAGCTACTATAACAATCTTTATTTGACTAAAATGCTGCTAGTGATACGTGGTACCGTGATGCGCGCTACAAAACTGAGCATTAATTTTCCAGAATTAATGTTCATTGGTACATCTGTTTTAGTAGTGTCTGCTCTGCTCAAAATTTGAGGAGTTGAAACATAAACACGGTTCAAAAGGTTACCTTCTCCTCTATTAGAGTAAAATAATATCTCCATGTGTTTCCATAGGTGTCCATATGACCGATTCTGTTGAACCAAACCTCAAATGCAAATAGTGAGTTTAAACCATTTGTCAGAGAGGGAAAATGATATCTCATCTTTGTTGTTCTGAGTGGTAGGGGGAGGGGCTTAGGACTTCTGTCCAAAATAAGCCCAATGCGTTTCAATGCGCTTATTTTGAACCCAAGCTTGTCGCCTGCATTCCTGCCTTTGGAACAACGACTCCCATTGTTGCGGCGGAGACATGAGAATCACATCATTATATACAGATTTCTGGTGTTAATGGGAAGGTGCACAGCACAGATTCAGCTTCTTCGACCCTACTCTCCTCCCTTTCCGCATCCTATGACTCGTACTGTCCCCTTTCCTCTTGGTCCTCCCCTCCTGCTCCGTGGCTGAGAGACTCATTGCAGAACAGGGCTGCGGGCAACTGAGCAAAATTTTAGGAAAACTAAACTTCCGGATCCTTTCACTCCCTCCTCTCTACCGTCTGTTCCTCTGTATCTGCTGCTAAAGCCACTTTCTACCACTCTAAATTTCAAGCTTCTAGCTTGGAACTAAGAAACTGGTTTCCACCTTCTCCTCCCTCTTTAATCCTCCACCCGCTCACCCTCCCTCCTCCCTCTCTGTGGACGACTTTGCGGACTAAAAGAAAGTTGATGACATTCGCTCCTCATTCAGCCTTTTGAGTCCTTTGTTTCCACTCAAACATAACTACCCTACGCCTTGACCTCTTTCTCTCCTCTCTCTCCAGATGACATCTTGCGACTAGTGAGGTCTGGCCGCCCGACAACCTGCCCGCTCGACCTCATTCCTTCTTCCCTTCTCCAGACCATCTCTGGAGACCTCCCATTTCTCACTTCCCTCATCAACTCATCCTGACCACTGACTGCAACCCCTCTGACTTCAAAATGGCCCGAGTTGCTCCCCTCCTCAAGAAACCAACACTCGACTCATCTGACATCAAAACTATAGACCTGTATCCCTTCTTTATTTTCTTCCATAAAACTTGAGGATTCTGTCTCTGATCAACTTTCTCATTGTCTCTCAGAACGATCTTCTTGTCCCTAACCAGTCAGGCTTCAAGATGGGTCACTCAACCGAGACTGATCTTCTCTGTGTCACGGAGGCTCTCCGCACTGTCAAAGCTGACTCTCTCCTCTGTTCTCATCCTCCTAGATCTATCCAYTGCCTTCGATACCACAAATCATCAGATCCTCCTCTCCACCCTCTCAGGGCTGGGCGTCTCAGGCTCTGCACACTCTTGGGTTGCATCCTACCTGGCAGGCCGCTCCTACCAGGTGACGTAGAGAGGATGTTTGTCTGCACCACATACTCTCACTACTGGTGTCCCCCAGGGCTTGGTTTCAAGCCCTCTCCTTTTCTCTCTATACACCAAGTCACTCGGCTTTGTCATATCCTCACATGGTCTCTCCTATCATTGCTATGCGGATGACACTCAACTACATTTCTACTTCCCGCCTTCTGACACCCAGTTGGCGACACGCATCTCTGTGTGCTTGGCAGAAATCTCAACTTGGACGCCGGCCCACGTCCACGAGCTCAACCTCGTCAAAACAGAGCTGCTCTTCCTCCCGGGAACTTCTCCATCATGATTGATAACTCCACAGTGTCACCCTCCCCGAGTGCAAAGAACTTTGGCGTGACCGTGGACAACACCCTGTAATTCTCTGCAAACATCAAAGCAGTGACTCACTCCTACAGGTTCATGCTCTACAACATTTGTAGAGTATGACCCTACCTCACAGAGGAAGCAGCTCAGGTCCTAATCCAGGCACTTGTCCTCTATCGCTGGACTACTGCAACTCACTGTTGGCTGGGCTCTCCGCTTGTGCCATCAAACCCCTGCAATGTATCCAAAACGCTGCATCCCGCCTGGTTTTCAACATTCCCAAGTTCCCGCATGTCACCTCGCTCCTCCACACACTCCACTGGCTTCAAGTCAAAGCTACAAGACCATGATGCTTACCTATGGAACAGGAAGAGGAACCCTACACCCCAACCCAAGCACTCTGTTCTGCCACCACAGGTCTTTTGGCCCTCCAACCCCTACGGGAGGGCAGCACCTGCTCAGCCATGTCCAAGCTCTTCTCTGTCCTGGCACCCCAATGGTGGAACCAGCTTCCCCCTGGCGACAGGACAGCAGAGTTTCTGCCCATCTTCCAAAAACATCTGAAACCCTACCTCTTCAAAAAGTATCTTTAATAATCCTCCTCACCTCAAAAAAMCTGAAAACCTTTGCTCTGACACTAATGAACTTTCTATGCCTGTGATATGTGGTTGTCCCACCTAGCTATCTTAAGATGAATGCACTAACTGTAAGTAACTCTGGATAAGATCATCTGCTATATAATAATAAATAAAAGTCAAATGTAAATGACTAAATGGACCTCATCTTTGCTCAGATAAAGGYCAGACAGACAGATTTTGTTGGCCAGTGGAATGTGTATACTTATCTTCATAAGATCTCTCTTTTTTTGTCACTTGATACATTTTCTGTCACAGATGTGGAAAATACTGTCGCCACTAACGAGCCCCTACCACTTCCCTATCTCTCTTAGAGAGGTTCCTTTAGAGGGGTTAAAAACCACTTCCTCCTTGTGCTCGGCGCCGTGCTCAGTGGAAACTTTAACAACACCAATGAGGTGGAGGAGTCACTGTAGAACAGCGGCATCCCTTTCCTCCTGTTCAATATAGAACGCTGCATGGGTCTCTATAGCAGAACAATAGCACGACGCAATGAGGTTGCGCGCTCTCCCCACGATACGGAGCTGCCTCTTCCAGTCCCCAACTAACAAACGTGGCAGTGCTATTAATAGTGTGCATGTAGAACGGCTGGAATGGAGAAAGAGGGATGGATGGATAGATGGTGAGGGGTAGAGAAAGAGAGAGGTCTTCTGGTCCATGGCTGTCCTGAAAAGAGTGGCTGAACATTCACACCCATTCTGTCAGGGCCCCTGTATACACTGGATGCCAAAACGTTGGTTCATTCAACTACAAATTAATATCAGGGAGTATAATAGAGTTTATGACTTAAACATGTGTGGGGACATGTATTCACTGGAGTAGACTATGTTGAGGAAGAATGGTTTCACGAATCTCAACCCACTATGGCTGAGACTTATTTACAGTAGGATAGAACAGTCATACAGGATTAGGGGGAGAAGGGAGGATCTGTGGGCCTATTAGGATGGATGAAGACTGTGGAACACTTGTTCAGAGGTTATACTGAGCGTCTGCCCCCAGCCTCTGCCCTGCTGTGTTGCTTGTTTTGGTATGGTCTATCTAACTATTTACCTCCAGCACTGGCCATGTGATTCTCATCACTGTGCCAGACCATTAGATGACTGTGACTGATGCACTGAGGAGCACTTCATATCCCAATTAAGGTGGTAATATCCCATGAGCTTGACTACAAATCACCCGTTCTCGCTCTGCTCAGAGGATTTGAGTTAGGAAAACACACTGCACATGGAGGTGTTTTGAACCTCAACGTCTTCGTCAACAGTCACTGAACAAAATGAACAGAAAAATCCCATCTATTATCGCTTGAACAAAATGAATGCTGCCTGCCTGCCTCCCTGCCTGCTTTGCTAGGATACAATGGCAGCTTGCTTACCTCTATTCATGCCTGACACTAGGTGAGTGATTGCTGCAGCACGGGKGAGACGGTAGTAGGAAAGTATTGTGGTTTCACGTGGTGCTAGCTGTGCTGTACTGAAAACTCAACAGAAGCTGATATGTCTTCATACCTACAGTTGAAGTCAGAAGTTTACAYACACCTTAGCCATCCAAGTACATTTAAACTCAGTTTTTCACAATTCCTGACATTTAATCCTAGTAAAAAAAATCCCTGTTTTAGGTCAATTAGGATCACCACTTTATTCTAAGAATGTGATATGTCAGAATAATAGTAGAGAGAATGATTTATTTCAGCTTTTATTTCTTTCATCACATTCCCTGTGGGTCAGAAGTTTACATACACTCAATTAGTATTTGGTAGCATTGCCTTTAAATTGTTTAACTTGGGTCAAACGTTTCGGGTAGCCTTCCACAAGCTCCCCACAATAAATTGGGTGAATTTTGGCCCATTCCTCCTGACAGAGCTGGTGTAACTGAGTCAGGTTTGTAAGGCCTCCTTGCTCGCACACGCTTTTTCAGTTCTGCCCACACATTTTCTATAGGATTGAGGTCAGGGCTTTGTGATGGCCACTCCAATACCTTGACTTTGTTGTCCTTTTGCCACAACTTTGGAAGTATGCTTAGGGTAATTGTTCATTTGGAAGACCCATTTGCGACCAAGCTTTAACTTCCTGACTGATGTCTTGAGATGTTGCTTCAATATATCCAGATAATTTTCCTGGCATCTATTTTGTGAAGTGCACCAGTCCCTCCTGCAGCAAAGCACCCCCACAACATGATGCTGCCACCCCCGTGCTTCACGGTTAGGGTGATGTTCTTCGGCTTGCAAGCCTCCCCCTTTTTGCCTCAAAAACTAAACGATGGTCATTATGGACAAACAGTTCTATTTTTGTTTCATCAGACCAGAGGACATTTCTCCAAAAAGTACAATCTTTGCAGTTGCTAACCGTAGTCTGGCTTTTTTATGGCGGTTTTGGAGCAGTGGCTTCTTCCTTGCTGAGCGGCCTTTCAGGTTATGTCGATATAGGACTCGTTTTATTGTGGATATAGATACTTTTATACCTGTTTCCTCCAGCTTCTTCACAAGGTCCTTTGCTGTTGTTCTGGGATTGATTTGCACTTTTCGCACCAAAGTACATTCATCTCTAGGAGACAGAAAGTGTCTCCTTCCTCAGCGGTATGATGGCTGCGTGATCCCATGGTGTTTATACTTGCGTACTATTGTTTGTACAGATGAACGTGGTACCTTCAGGCATTTGGAAATTGCTGCCAAGGATGAACCAGACTTGTGGAGGTCTACATTTTTTTCTGAGGTTTTGGCTGATTTGTTTAGATTTTCCCATGATTTCAAGCATAGAGGCAAAGAGTTTGAAGGTAGGCCTTGAAATACATCCACAGGTACACCTCCAATTGACTCATATGATGTCAATTAGCCTATTAGAAGCTTCTAAAGCCATGACATTGTTTTCTGGAATTTTCCAAGCTGTTTAAAGGAACAGTCAACATAGTAATTGTGATACAGTGAGTTATAAGTGAAATAGTCTGTCTGTAAACAATTGTTGGAAAAATTACTTGTCATGCACAAAGTAGATGTCCTAACCGACTTGCCAAAACTATAGTTTGTTAACAAGTCATTTTTGGAGTGGTTGAAAACAAGTTTAATGACTCTAACCTAACTGTATGTAAACTTCTGACTTCAACTGCATTATCTGAATGTGAAGTCGGCTCGACTATTTGTCCTGTCTGTGTGGCTTGCGTTTAAATGTATAGATATATTGCCTTTAATTTTTTCTTATTTTGTTGTGTTACAAAGTGCAGTTAAAATTGATTTAATTGTCATTTTTTTGTCAACGATCTACACAAAATACTCTGTAATGTCAAAGTGAAATAGAAATATTCTAATATTTGTAAAAAAAAAAATATATAAGAAAAATGAAACATTAATATATATTGATTAGATAAGTTTTCAACCCTCTGAGTCAGTACTTGTTAGAATCACCTTTGGCAGTCTATCTGGGTAAGTCTCTAAGAGCTTTTCACACCTGAATTGTACAATATTTGCATTWTTTWTTTTTTTATTCTTCAAGCTCTGTCAAGTTGGTTGTTGATCATCGTTAGACAGCCATTTCAAGTCTTGCCATTGATTTTCTAACTGATTTAGGTAAAAAATGTAAATAGGCCACTCAAAAACATTCAATGTCATCTTGGTAAGCAACTCCAGTGTATATTTAGTCTTGTGTTTTAGGTTATTGTTCTGATGAAAAGTAAATTAGTCTCCCAGTGTCTGTTGGAAAAAAGTCTCAACCAGGTTTTCCTCTAGAATTTTGCCTGTGTTTTGCTCTATTCCGTTTATTTTTATTATAAAAAACTCCCAAGTCCTTACCGATGACAAGCATACCCATAAAATGATGCAGCCACCACCATGCTTGAAGATATGAAGAGTGGTTCTCAGTGATGTGTTGTCTTGTATTTTCCCCAAACATAACACTTTGTATTCAAGGTCATTATTTTGCCCAATTTTTTGCAGTTTTACTTTGTGTCTTATTGCAAACAGGATGCATGTTTTGGAATATTTTTATTCTGTACAGGCTTCCTTCTTTTCACTCTGTCAATTACAATAGGTTAGTATTGTGGAGTAACTGCCATGTTTTTGATCCTTCCTCAGTTTTATCCTATTACAGCCATTAAATACTTATTGACTGAAGACATTTCAGCTTTCATTTTTAATTGATTTGTAAAAATGTTATTCAAATTTTGAATTTGAAAAAACATAATTCAACTTTGACATTATGGGGTATTATGTGTAGGCCAGTGACAAAAAAAATCTAAATTTAACCTTTTACTGCAGTGGGCTAAATCATGGTCACACAGTGTGTTTCTTGGTTGTCTTAAACAAATGTACTTTGAAACCAAAGTATACATTTCACAGACATGGTTATGGGCTTAAAGAAAAAAAGACACCTGACCATGTCAGATATAGTGTTGAAATGTATTCAATTTTGAGTTGGCTTCCCAATATTACACTTTATATACATCATAGAAGACTGAAATATAACAAAATCGTTTGACATAGAAACAACAGATATTCTGCTGTTAAAAAAATAATAAAGTGTATGAATTGTGAAATTATATATACAGTACCAGTCAAAAGTTTGGACACACCTGATCAAGTATTGCTACGCATAGATATAGTGGCATATGTGATCGTCTACTAATGTAATCAAGGTTTGAAATTATTTTGTTTTTGTGAAATACTATATCTGATTGGGATTGTTGCAGTCAATTTGCAGTGTACAAATTATTTTAAACTATGTGTCGGCCCTCCGACCATCCGCTCAAAGAAGAATCGGCCCACTGCTGAATGTAATTGAGGWCCCCTTGTCCTCCAGGACTAGGTCTGTCTGTCTTCCTGTCTGATTGCCCTCTAAATGGTTACTGTTGTGATGCTGCTAAGGGAAGACTAAAGCTTGGAAGAATTGACATCATATTCTCAGAGGCTTTACACATACAGTAACAGTCAAAAGTTTGGACACACCTACTCATTCCAAGGTTTTTCTCTATTTAAAAAAAAATTCTACATTGTAGAATAATGGTGAAGACATCAACACTATGAAATAACACATATGGAATCATGTAGTAACCAAAAAAGTGTTAAACAAATCAAAATATATTTTATATTTGAGATTCTTCAAAATAGCCACCCTTTGCTTTGATGACAGCTTTGCACACTCTAGGCAAAAAAGAAAAACCCTTGAATGAGTAGGTGTATCCAAACTTTTGACTGGTACTATATAACAATAAAAAAGTCAAGTTTATAACATTCCACCCATTTGACTGCAGGAAAGGGCTCCTCCATTTTAACACAACAACATGTGGAAAAAGTCAACGAGTGTGAATACTTTCTGAAGGCACTGTATGTGCTGTATATGCTACTGTCATCATAATTGCCACAAACAGGTACAGACAAACTTGGGCTCATCAAATCATTCAAAACACATCACCTGGAGCCAAGATCTGGATGGCAATGATGTGTGTAACATTTCAGATTTTTAAGAGCACAAAGCAGGTTGAGAAAATCTGGAGAATAAATGCTTAAGAGAGTTATAACCTCAATATTGAACTAACTTAGTTTGATTATGGCCAATGGCCACAATTGTCATAGATACCCAATGACGTAGTCTCAACTCATCTCAATACCTGGTGTTTGGCCTGGTATGACCTTTTGTCTTTAACTTAACAAATCTATTCAACCTCTGTAGAATTTAGTAGACTAACTTGCATATGTAAAACAGCCTCAATAACCTAATTGAAACTGATGGATACAGCAGAAACAACTCCTCAATAGTATAGTCATGCAAATCTGTCTCTGAGTCTGGATGCAAGTACCTGACCATTTTCAGCTCTGCCAATGACAGAGTGGCCTTTAATGTCTATGTGTGAACACAATGGTTCATTATGCACGACAAATACTATACAACTGCATAGGTAACAGCTATAAGTATTCCATCAAGGATTATGTTACTAGAAAGTAAACAATGACTAGATTTCACTTGAATGGATAGTACTGTCAGTTTTTCCCTCGAAACACATCTCTCCAGTGCTTGGCATGGCTGCTGAGTAGGAATAATGACAGGTATATTATGTGCTTCCTAACTTTGATGGAAGTGGAGAGAATTATTGAGTCCAGAGAGGAGCAGCAGAGCTGGGGGAATCCATCATCCCAGGAATACAGGAAAAGGAAGTCTCACTGGGACAAATCACCCCAAATACGTCACACCACTGGAGTGACCTCAGATCCTCTCTGAACACAGCCCCAGAGAATCCTCAGGAAATGAGCTTATGTAAATAACCTACAGTGCATTCGGAAAGTATTCAGACCCCTTGACTTTTGTCACATTTATTACGTTACAGCCTTTTTCTAAAATGGATTAAGTAAAAAAATGTCCTCATCAATCTATACACAAAACCCCATAATGACAAAGTGAAAACAGGTTTTTAGACATTTTTGCAAATGTATTACAAATAACAGAAATATCTTATTTACATAAGTATACAGACCCTTTGCTATGAGACTCGAAATTGAGCTCAGGTACATGTTTCCATTGATCATCCTTGAGAAGTTTCTACAACTTGATTGGAGTCCACCTGTGGGAAATTCAATTGATTGGACATGATTTGGAAAGCCACACGCCTGTCTATATAAGGTTCTACAGTTGACAGTGCATGTGAGAGCAAAAACCAAGCCATGAGGTCGAAGGAATTGTCCATAGATCTCTGAGACAGGATTGTGTCGAGGCACAGATCTRGGGAAGGGTACCAAAACATGTCTGCAACATTGAAGTTCCCTAAGAACACAGTGGCCTCCATCATTCTTAAATGGAAGAAGTTTGGAACCACCAAGAATATTCTAAATTGAGCAATTGTGGGAGAAGGGCCTTGGTCTGGGAGGTGAACAAGAACCCGATGGTCACTCTGACAGAGCTCCAGAGTTCCTCTGTGGAGATGGGAGAACCTTCCCGAAGGACAACCATCTCTGCAGAACTCCACCAATCAGGCCATTATGGTGGAGTGGCCAGACCGAAGCCACTTCTCAGTAAAAGGCACATGATAGCCCACTTGGAGTTTGCCAAAAGACACGTAAAGGACTCTCAGACCATGAGAAACAAGATTCTCTGGTCTGATGAAACCAAGATTGAACTCTTTGGCCTGAATGCCAAGCGTCACGTCTAGAGGAAACCTGGCACCATCCCTACCAGGGGATGATAGGGATGAATGTCCTTGAGTGGCCCAGCCAGAGCCCGGACTTGAACCTGATCGAACATCTCTGGAGAGAACCTGAAAATAGCTGTGCACGATGCTCCCCATCCAACCTGACAGAGCTTGAGAGGATCTGCAGAGAAGAATGGGAGAAACTTCCCAAATACAGGTGTGCCAAGCTTGTAGCGTCATACCCAAGAAGACTTGAGGCTTTATTCGCTGCCAAAGGTGCTTCAACAAGGTACTGAGTAAAGGGTCTGAATATTTATGTAAATTTACAAACATTTCTAAAAACCTGTTTTTGCTTTGTCAATATGGGGCTTTGTGTGTAGATTGATGAGGGAAAAATACTATTTAATCCATTTTATAATAAGGCTGTAACTCCACTTTACACAGTTGTGTAAAGTTGGCTGGATGTCCTGTGGTGGACCATTCTTGATACACACGGGA
Organism: Salvelinus sp. IW2-2015; assembly: GCF_002910315.2. Taxonomy (NCBI): domain Eukaryota; kingdom Metazoa; phylum Chordata; class Actinopteri; order Salmoniformes; family Salmonidae; genus Salvelinus; species Salvelinus sp. IW2-2015. The sequence goes on along the minus strand of NC_036868.1, from coordinate 15,077,780 downwards.
AACTGTTGAGTGTGAAAAACCCAGCAGCATTGCAGTTCTTGACACACTCAAATCGGTGTGCCAGGTACCTACTCCCATACCCCATTCAAAGGCACTTAAATCTTTTGTCTTGCCCATTCACACTCTGAATGGCACAAATAAGAAATCCATTTCCCAATTGTTTCAATGCTTAAAAACCCTTCTTTAACCTGTCTCCTGCCCTTCATCTACACTGATTGAAGTGGATTTATCAAGGACATCAATAAGGGATCATAGCTTTCACCTGGATTCACCTGGTCAGTCTATGTCATGGAAAGAGCATGTTTTGTACACGTGGTATATTCTAGTACTTTAGTTAGCCAATAGTCACACACTGAATCTTGATTCTAAAAGTAAACCACTGTGTGTTTTATGGATTTAGTGGCAGTTACAATCTGGATATAAAAATAAACAGTGATAACACTACTCTTGTACTACCAAGTGTTTACCAAGTATAGCCTAAATACACTGAAACTCCATATTAGTCCACCCCCGCCCTCAATCATTCCTTCTCAGACAGAGCTGGGATTTAGTATGTTAACTGTGTGCTGTTGAGTGTCGGTCCGTCTGTTCGTCCCACTGTGTCCTGATTAGGGTTGAATATTTTCCCAGTATTTTACAAATGTTCCATACTGAGAATAAATCACTTTTCTCCCGGGTAACCCAGTCTTTCCTGCCAAAACCGGAAGTCTCATTCAAAAACATTATAATGCATTTAAATAGGCCTACGGCTGGATTTGATTAGAGCTTTGATCGAAAATTCAAGCCTGATGCTACCTGAGCCTGATGAACCATACATTAAATATATTTTATGAGCCCTACATTAAAGACATTTTATGAGCCCTACATTAAAGACATTTTATGAGCCCTACATTAAAGACATTTTATGAGCCCTACATTAAAGACATTTTATGAGCCCTACATTAAATACATTTTATGAGCCGTAGCCCAAAAACGTCCAAATTATTGTGCCGTTATCCAATACATATATGATATAGGCTACTGCACATTACGCACGACAGAAAAACATAAAAGCCCATAGATGTAGCTAGCTATTTACTCTCTTGGCTAAATAAACTATACTAGCTCCAGTAGGCTAATCTTTTTGAGTGTAAACTGTATTACTGTATTGTATTGTATTATACTGTATTATATGGTGTGGAATTACAAACATTGTTCAAACCATGATACAGCAGAAGAGAACATGCGATTATGGTGCAGCACATGCGACCTACAAAGTTGCAAGTATAGGCTAGCTAATTTGATTTTTGATATATAATAGGGCCTATTTGTATAATTAGCAGGCTGATGCGTGTACACTTTTCATAATATTTCCCCTGATGTTATTAGCCTACCTCTTTCTCTATTGTTGCTTCATTCCTTCCTCGCTTTCAACACTTAAATACGTTTTGTTGTCCTTATCTTCATCATTCTAACGACATCCTTGAATAATATAGGACTATAATTAGATGCAGAAGGCTTTCACTTCTCTTCACGAAGATTGAATGGTTATAGCTTACTGCCATCGCGCGTTCGCTTTTCTATCACACTACCCCTGAGTTCTATTGGCTTCTGTATTTAACATTCATCAAAAAAGAGCTTGCGTCCCTCTTCAAATAGTCTATTGGAATAAGAAATGCAAAAAAAAATTATGTGCAGTAAGCTATTCTAGTCTAGCTTTTCCTGCATGAGGCTCCAAGAGCTAAGGAGCGTTTTTTAAGGAGAGAGGCCAGTAAGCATAGTGTGTGCGTGTGCAAGAGACAGAGGATATAAATTAGAAACGTATTATGCATAACCCATCATTAATTAGCAAATAATTAGGCTAATGCTGCATTGAATGTGTTACCTGAAAGAGGTAGGCTAGGACATCTATATATAGAGCTATATATCAATGTAGAACAGGATGACCTATTTTGAATGCAATTTGAATGGAGTTGATGGAGAGAGAAAAAGACTGCTAGAGACTGCTTGCGCATGCACTGATTTAAAGCAATGATATTCGAGTGATAGGCTGTAGCATAGACTATGCTTCAGAAAATGCAAGCCTACCTGTCACAAGAATAAAAGTTACCATGATGAAATCTACATGCGCTCCATACTGAGATGGGCTGTCTGTTCACACCCTGAGCGTTGATGATTCATCATGCAGAGGCCGTAGAGAAGCCAGATTTAGACATTGCATATAATTTAACAGTTCCATTTCACGCCATGCTGTTCAAATAAATAATTTATTCGAATTGACTGGTTTCTCGCAGTTATTTATCCCAGGAAAAGGGAGTGGTTTTGGGCGTTAAATCCTGGTAAATCTTGGTAACCGTGTTCCCTCCATTCAACCCTAGTCCTGATGTGTGTCTTACATGTCACTATCTGAGCAGTCTGCTGTCTATGCATTGCCCACATGTTTGTGATTTGTGTGTTTAAGGAACAGGTGATTTGCATGGACGCGGAAGGCACATAGATTCAGACCTGACTACAGGCAGGCAAGGCCATGTCTACGGACGCTGGGTCGCCTGCCTCTCAAGTCCTCACTCTCAAAGTCATACCAACTCATTTGCATGGCCTTTTGTTTTTCTAAGGTGGCTTTGTGAAACAAATGAGCCATAAGCCCTATTGTCCTGCCCCTGTGAAGCCTCAGATTATAGCCAGCAGCTTGTCTGATCCTTGAGAGAGGAAAGTGGAGAGACAGAGTGCAGCATCCATCCATTCATCTATCACCATGTCGTCTTTTGTCTTTCACATGTGGAGCCTGGTTGTCCCTGTGCTGGATGTTGTCTCAGCATCTATCCTCTTCTTCCTCAGAGAGCTGCAGGTACTGTAACAGCAACTTGCTGGCTTTAGACATCAGTTTATACTGAAGTGCCTGTTCAGTGTTTCCACTATGATTTTTTTCAGCAGTGGTGGCAAGGATAGCAGGGGCAGAAATATATATTGAAGAAAAATTACAATATATTTTTTTGTAGCGGTGGCAACAATTTAGCAGCGATGTCCCCCAATTAATATATGGGAAACACTTGCCTGTTGCTTTATTTTATAGCAGTATGAAGGTGCTACTCTCGTTTATTAAACCAAAACTAGTTCTGTGTTCTGTATGGGTCTTATCTCTATCCTGATAAAAAAGTTATCATGTTTTGTAAGTTCTGATGGGTGGTCAGAGGTCATGAAAGGAATTCAGTGACATATGTAAAGTGCTTTTAGATATGAGGAATTAGGTTATGACTGCAATGCTTATATACTGTTTGTATCTTATTCAGCATGGATAATATTGAATTAATAAATGCATAACATTTTTCTGTCACAAACTTCCATGAATACTTTTGACCACACATGCGGTCATCTTGACCTGACATCCTCCCTCCACCCTTTTCCATCCCTCCATACCAGAGTCGCTCCAGTCAGTTCCTGTCTCACAGACTCTTCCTGCATCGTCTGTTTCCCCAGTCTCCAGTCAGTTCCTGTCTCACAGACTCTTCCTGCATCTTCGTTTCCCCAGTCTCCAGTCAGTTCCTGTCTCACAGACTCTTCCTGCATCGTCTGTTTCCCCAGTCTCCAGTCAGTTCCTGTCTCACAGACTCTTCCTGCATCGTCTGTTTCCCCAGTCTCCAGTCAGTTCCTGTCTCACAGACTCTTCCTGCATCGTCTGTTTCCCCAGTCTCCAGTCAGTTCCTGTCTCACTGACTCTTCCTGCATCGTCTGTTTCCCCAGTCTCCAGTCAGTTCCTGTCTCACTGACTCTTCCTGCATCGTCTGTTTCCCCAGTCTCCAGTCAGTTCCTGTCTCACAGACTCTTCCTGCATCGTCTGTTTCCCAGTCTCCAGTCAGTTCCTGTCTCACTGACTCTTCCTGCATCGTCTGTTTCCCCAGTCTCCAGTCAGTCCTCATGTCTCCCACTGACTCTTCCTGCATCGTCTGTTTCCCAGTCTCCAGTCAGTTCCTGTCTCACAGACTCTTCCTGCATCGTCTGTTTCCCCAGTCTCCAGTGCGTCTCCATGGCTCCTCTCTGCTTCCTTCTAACACTGAGCTGTTTTGATCCGTCTCTCCTGTCTGTGAGGGGTACTGTCGGTCGTCTTCTCCTGCACCCCTCCATGTCGGCTCAGTGCAGTGGCCCAGTACCTGTCAGTCTGTGTTAGTAATGTCTTTTTAAGCACCCCCAACCACAACCCAAACCACCATGGCTGGCCGGTTTTGTTTCCCATCAGCAACTTTGATACAGACCAGAACCCCAGTGCCTGAGCTGAGCTGTGAGAGACTCAGATGAGCAACTCACTCTGCTTTCATCTGAATGCACAGAAATATCACAGAACACAGAGATACCTTCTCTTTTAAACCGTTAACTCAAAGGGAGAATCTATTCACAATGTTCCAACACTAGTGATGGATGGGGTTTGAGGATTTCTAAGAGATTTATTTTGAACAGAACTAGGTGGAGCCATTATATTGTGCTCACTACTTAGCTACTTTCTCACTATGGATGGAGTAGCATCAAAAAATGCTATTATACGTCGGATGCAGAGGAGGCTGGTGGGAGGAGCTATAGGAGGACGGGCTCATTGTAATGGCTGGAATGGAATTAGTGGAACGAAGTTAAACATGTGGTTTCCATATATTTGATGTGTTTGATAGCGTTCCGTTTATTCCATTCCAGCCATTACAATGAGCCAAATCTCCTATAGTGCCTCCCACCAGCCTCCTCTGCTCAGATGTACATGTACTGGGTCGTTCCACCAATTCGGTGTCCTTTGAGATGTGTAAGTTGGTAATTTTTGTGTTGTTGATTTCACTTTTTTTTTATGATGTCATTAAAAGTTAGGCAAAAACAACAACATGTTTTCCAATCTCAAGGTTAAATAAAACAAAATTCCTATAGTAAGTGGATATTAAGTGCCAAATAAAGTAACAGGGTTGACAGTAACAGGGTTGATGATTTCATCTTAAATCGGCCATAAATCTCCTTGTGACAGGGGGAATGGAAGCTTGTTGTGTGCAACAGGGAGAGGCAATTGAATGCAAGCTTCACAAAAGCTATTTAAATCTGTGGGTAACAGGGTTGACGTATTATACTCGATCTGCTCAGTTTTCCACCACAAAACACCAGAAAATAGCCAAAACGAGTAGAACCAGCTCACCTGCTTTTACGCTATGATTTCACTATTACATGTTGAATGTCTCTTTTGAATAAAAAAAAGGAATAGTTTCAGGTCATAGGGTGTCCTTAAAATGAGGGGCAGACGTAGATGAATCACTAATCACATTAACTAAATAATAATCTTCAGAAATGACTTTGTCAAAGCAACAAAATAACGATGAGGGCTTTACAATGATGGTGAAAACATTTTGGGGTTAAGTGGGTTAAAATCTTCCTAGAAGTCACAGAGGGTAGGTACACTGAGGGACATGTCAAAATGACAGTGGTAGAAAAAGTACCCAATTGTCATACTTGAGTAAAGGTAAAGATACGTTAATAGAAAATGACTCAAGTAAAAGTGAAAGTCACACAGTAAAATACTACTTGAGTAAAAGTCTAAAAGTATTTGGTTTTAAATATACTTAAGTATTAAAAGTAAATGTAATTGATAAAATGTACTTAAGTATCAAAAGTAAAAGTATAAACCATTTCAAATTCCTTATATTAAGCAAACCAGACAGCACCATTTTCTTAAAAAAAAAAATACGAATAGACACGGGCACACTCCAAAACTCAGACATCATTTACAAACAAAGCATTTGTGTTTAGTGAGTCAACCAGATCAGAGGCAGTAGAGATGACCAGGGATGTTCTCTTGATAAGTGCATGTATTGGACCATTTTCCAGTCCTGCTTAGCATTCAACATGTAACAAGTACTTTTGGGTGTCAGGGAAAATGTATGGAGTAAAAAGTACATTATKTTCTTTAAGAATGTAGTGAAGTAAAAGTACAAGTTGTCAAAAATAAAATAGTAAAGTAAAAACAACCACTTTAWTTTTGTATTTTATTTATTTCACCTTTATTTAACCAGGTAGGCTAGTTGAGAACATGTTCTCATTTACAACTGTGACCTGGCCAAGATAAAGCAAAGCAGTGCGACACAAACAACAACACAGAGTTACACATGGAATAAACAAACATACAGTCAATAACACAATAGAGAAAACGTTTATATACAGTGTGTGCAAATGAGGTAAGATAAGGGAGGTATTAAATAGGCCATAGTGGCGAAATAATTACAATTTAGCAATTAAACACTGGAGTGATAGATGTGCAGAAGATGAATGTGCAAGTAGAGATACTGGGTGCAAAGGAGAAGAAAAAAAAGAACAATATGGGGATGAGGTAGTTGGATGGGCTATGTGCAGGTGCAGTGATCTGTGAGCTGCTCTGACAGCTGGTGCTTAAAGCTGGTGCTTAAAGTTAGTGAGGGAGATATGGGTCTCCAGATTCAGCTTCATTTTTGCAATTCGTTCCAGTCATTGGCAGTAGAGAACTGTAAGGAAAGGCGGCCAAATAAGGAATTGGCTTTGGGGATGACCAGTGAAATATACCTGCTGGAGCGCGTGCTACGGGTGGGTGCTGCTATGGTGACCAGTGAGCTGAGATAAGGCGGGGCTTTACCTAGCAAAGACTTATAGATGACCTTGAATTGAACCCTGTGACATCCCCATAGAGATTGCCAGAGGTCCGGACAACAGGCCCTCCGATTTGACACACTGAACTCTATCTAAGAAGTAGTTGGTGAACCAGGTGAGGCAGTCATTTGAGAAACCAAGGCTATTGAGTCTGCCGATAAGAATGTGGTGATTGACAGAGTCGAAAGCCTTGGCCAGGTCGATGAATACAGCTGCACAGTATTGTCTCTTATCGATGGCGTTTATGATATCGTTTAGGACCTTGAGCGTGGCTGAGGTGCACCCATGACCAGCTCGGAAACCAGATTGCATAGCAGAGAAGGTACGGTGGGATTCGAAATGGTCGGTGATCTGTTTGTTAACTTGGCTTTCGAAGACCTTAGAATGGCAGGGTAGGATAGATATAGGTCTGTAGCAGTGTGGGTCTAGAGTGTCTCCACCTTTGAAGAGGGGGATGACCGCTGCAGGTTTTCAATCTTTTAGGGTCTCAGACGATACAAAAGAGAGTTTGAACAGGCTAGTAATAGGGGTTGCAACAATTTCAGCAGATCATTTTAGGAAGAGAGGGTCCAGATTGTCTAGCCCTGCTGATTTGTAGGGGTCCAGATTTTGCCGCTCTTTCAGAACATCAGTTATCTGGATTTGGGTGAAGGAGAAATGGGAGAGGCTTGGGCAAGTTGCTGTGGGGAGTGCAGGGCTGTTGACCAGGGTAGGGGTGGCCAGGTGGAAAGCATGGCCAGCCGTAGAAAAATGCTTATTGAAAATCTCAATTATTGTGGATTTATCAGTGGTGACAATGTTTCCTAGCCTCAGTGCAGTGGGCAGCTGGGAGGAGGTGCTCTTATTCTCCATGGACTACAGTGTCCCAGAACCTTTTGGAGTTTGTGCTGCAGGATGCAAATTTCTGTTTGAAAAAGCTTGCCTTTGCTTTCCTAACTGCCTGTGTATATTGGTTCCTAACTTCCCTGAAAAGTTGCATATCGCGGGGGCTATTTGATGCTAATGCCGTACGCCACAGGATGTTTTTGTGCTGGTCAAGGGCAGTCAGGTCTGGAGTGAACCTCGGGCTATATCTGTTCCTGGTTCTACATTTTTTGAATGGGGCATGCTTATTTAAGATTGTGAGGAAAGCACTTTTAAAGAATAACCAGGCATCTTCTACTGACGGAATGAGGTAAATTTCCTTCCAGGATACCTGGGCAAGGTCGAATAGAAAGGCCTGCTCGCTGAAGTGTTTTACGGAGCGTTTGACAGTGATGAGGGGTGGTCGTTTGACCGCAAACCCATTTCGGAAGCAAGCAATGAGGCAGTAATCACTGAGATTCTGGTTGAAGACAGCAGAGGTGTATTTGGAGGGCAGGTTAGTTAGGATGACATCTATGAGGGTGCCCGTGTTTACGGATTTGGGGTTGTACCTGGTAGGTTCATTGATCATTTGTGTGAGATTGAGGGCATCAARCTTAGATTGTAGGATGGCCGGGGTGTTAAGCATGTCCCAGTTTAGGTCACCTAACAGCACGAGCTCTGAAGATAGATTGGGGGCAATCAATTCACATATGGTGTCCAGGGCACAGCTGGGGGCAGAAGGTGGTCTATAGCAAGCAGCAACGGTGAGAGACTTGTTTTTGGAAAGGTGGATTTTTAAAAGTAGAAGCTCAATTTGTTTGGGCACAGACCTGGATAGTAAGACAGAACTCTGCGGGCTATCTCTGCAGTAGATTGCAATTCCGCCCCCTTTGGCAGTTCTATCTTGTCAGAAAATGTTATAGTTATGGATGGACATTTCAGGGTTTTTGGTGCCTTCCTAAGCCAGGATTCAGACMCAGCTAGGACATCCGGGTTGGCAGAGTGTGTTAAAGCAGTGAATAAAACAAACTTAGGGAGGAGGCTTCTAATGTTAACATGCATGAAACCAAGGCCTTTACGGTTAGAGAAGTCAATAAATGAGAGGGCCTGAGGAATGGGAGTGGAGCTAGGCACTGCAGGGCCTGGATTAACCTCTACATCACCAGAGGAGCAGAGGAGGAGTAGGATAAGGGTACGGCTAAGGGCTATAAGAACTGGTCGTCTAGTACATTCGGGACAGAGAGTAAAAGGAGCTGGTTTCTGGGCACGGTAGAATAGATTCCATGCATAATGTACAGACAAAGGTATGATAGGATGTGAAAACAGTTGAGGTAAACCTAGGCATTGAGTGATGATGAGAGAGGCATTGTCTCTAGAGACATCAATTAAACCAGGTGATGTCACTGCATGTGTGGGAGGTGGAACTTAAGGGTTAGGTAAGGCATATTGAGCAGGGCTGGAGGCTCTACAGTGAAATAAGACAATAATCACTAACCAAAACAGCAATGGACAAGGCATATTTACATTAGGGAGAGGCATGCATAGCCGAGTGATCATAGGGTCCAATGAGTAGCTGGACGGGCTGGAGACACGTCGATTCAGACAGCTAGTGGGCTGGGGGCTAGCAGGCTAGCAAAAGTCCGATAAGATCTGGGTTGAAACACGCTGTACAGACTGGCAGGAGTTGTCCTGGCTAAAGGTTAGCTGATGACCGCTAGCAGTGGCTAGCTGACTACTAGCTAGTAGCTTAAGTAGTACTTAAGTACTTAAGTAGTACTTACTTAAGTATTTTTACTTAAGTACTCTTCACCATTGCTAAATGCTGCATTTCGGCACTTTAGCAAGTCTTTATTCATGTACACAATCTGATTTATTGAATTTTCCATGTGGTCTATATTAAAGGACACTTCATTGAATATAACAGGCTTTTAAAATGCAATATTAGTGCAGAATTTCTACTTAAAATATCAAAGGGACGCAAAAGGCACTCATTTCGTGGAACTAAACTACTGCATTTATGAGTATATCTGGTGTGTGTCCTCTGTGGGAATGCGTGTGATGTTATTACTGCATCATTATACTTGAACTGCTTACTTTTTTAGACCGAGTAACGTCAGGAAAGCATTAAAGCATGTGGTCATCTAAGTGTGTCGTTGATGTATGTATTGTTGTAGGCCTGTGTTTGTGTGTGCTGTATTTCTAGTGTTTGTCCTGTGAGGGTGTGGCTGTGTTACTGTTATGATCGTGGCCTATCTAAAAAACACATTAACAGGTCTAAGGGGAAAGCTCACACTCAGGCCTATATGTGATGGCTGGGCCCTGCCTGTCCCCTGAGTGCCTCCTCTCTGCCGCTGACCCCAAGATCAGTCAGTTTCCACCACCTGAAAGACGAGTGGTGTGTGTGTGTGTGCGTGTGAGAGAGAGAGAGATAGATAGATAGATAGATAGATAGATAGATAGATAGATAGATAGATAGATAGATAGATAGATAGATAGATAGATAGATAGATAGATAGATAGANAGATAGATAGATAGATAGATAGATAGATAGATAGATAGATAGATAGATAGATAGATAGATAGATAGATAGATAGATAGATAGATAGATAGATAGAGAAAGAGCTCTGTGTGTTTTCACGCACTTACATGTATGTCTGATACTCTCTCACACCCACTGTAGTGTGAAGAGCAAGTTGAGTGACTCCCCCCACCGCTGGAGCACAGCAGCACAGTCTCGTGATGAGAAACCAAGCCAGCACTGAGAGGAACTCCAGTGCCTTTTATGAGCGTCTGAATGTAACTTAATCTACCGTGTTACTGAAAACAGAAGTCCACTGGCCAAAGATAGCCCTATACCTTATAATTACATCTAGATATATATTCTTCCATGTATGGGAAGTTGCTTTGTCATTGTTTTTTCAAAGTCAGCTGAGAGAAAATATATAGCCAAGAATATACTGTATCTAACTTCTGATTAAGTACATTTTAATGGAACTGACTCTTAAGAATGCCTCTTAAACGTCTCTCTGAGAGAGAAGGGGCTTCTTGTGACTGACTTCTGTTTGCCAGAACGTCTCTTGTTTGTGCATTTGTCCTTGCTGTTGTGTGTTTGTGTGTGTGAGGGAGGCACTGAACTCCCAGGCTTGGAACAACGATATTACCCTGCTGGCTCTGGTGCTTGTGGCGAGAGAGACCAGAGTGCTGTGGTTAGTTGGTGGCTAAGGGAAACCCCACATCCATGGTGGAGAGCAGCTAGCGGAGTGAAGAATGCACTGGCCATGCCAAGACGGAAAATTAAAGAGAGCTCTCTCCGGGACGTCCAGTGAGGAAATAACACAGTGTAACCATCAGCAGAGCACAGCGACTAGGCTGGAACCCAAAAACACACTCTGCCATTAAATCAAAATCAAATTGTATTTGTCACATGCTTGGTAAACAGCAGGTGTAGACTAACAGTGAAATGCTTACTTACGGGTCCTTCCCAACATTGCAGAGAGAAAGAAAATAGAGAAATAATAGAAAAGTAAAACACATAATAATAAAAAGATAATTAGTAACAATAACTTGGCAATATACTTGGAGTACCAGTACCGAGTTGATGTGCAGGGGTAAGAGGTAATTGAGGTAGAATAAAGTAACTGATAGTAAACAGTTGCAGCAGCTTATGTGATGAGTCAAAAAAGTTACTGCGAAAAGGGTCAATGCAGATAGTCCGGGTAGCTATTTGGTTAACTATTTAAACTGTTTAGCAGTCTCATTGCTTGGGGGTAGAAGCTGTTCAGATTCCTGTTGGTTCCAGACTTGCCGCTTGCCGTGCGGTATCTGAGAGAACAGTCTATGACTTGGGTCGCTGGAGTCTTTGACAATTTTTAGGGCCTTCCTCTGACACAGCCTGGTACGGAGGTCCTGGGTGGCAAGGAGCTCAGCCCCAGTGATGAACTAGGCCGTATGCACTACCCTCTGTAGCGCCTTGCGGTCGGATGCCAAGCAGTTGCCATACCAAGCGGTGATGCAGCCAGTCAAGATGCTCTCAATGGTGCAGCTGTAGAACTTTCTGAGGATTTGAATGCCCATGCCATATATTTTCAGACTCCTAAAGGAAGTTAACCATGGCTCTGATCATATGACCTTAGTTAGATTGATACCATCCTAATGATTTGATAGCAGCAGACACCTAACACCTTTTCTCTGAGGTGATAGGCTCTCCGTTGAAAAGTGTCCCAAATCGATGGGTACTAGATTGCCAAGCACAGTTAGCTAACCATCGGCAGCACTGGACTGGTGTGTGAATCTGACCATCTGGAGGTGTTTCTGCATGAATAGGTGCTCAGTATGTGTACACTCTAAACAATATTGGGTTGTCTGGATGACCCGACTGCTGGGTTGCAGGCATTGGTCACTTAGTTGGGTTGTTTTCTTTAAAAAGAGTAGGTTTGGGTTGTTGATGCTGGGTTATTGGTGCTGGGTTATTGAGATATGACCCAGCGAGTCAGATCAGGAGACTGGATGAGTAGTTTAGTAGGGTCGTGGCTTTCATATAGTTACTTTTAGCCACCCGTGAGAGTAAATGTCATTGCTGTTTATCTGTACACATGTTAAGGTTAAACATTTAGATTTTTGTAGCTTCAAAGAGGCTTACAGTTCCCTAAAAGCCAATGGAAATCCCATTGTTGGGATAGATACCACCTTATTATAATATGTAATAAATAATTTTTATATTCTAGAATAATGTGTAAAATGCACCAAAAAAATTAAGGAACATTTCAACTGTAAACTTAACATGACTCTCACAGGTGGCCAATAAGATCTATCTGAAATCCACGCCTCCAATAAGCCACTCCTCCTGAAAATAACCTGAGGATTACATTAAAAAAGACCCAGCTGCTAGATCAACCCAGCAGCATGAAAATAACTACCCAACTACCCAATTGATGATTAAATGAACCCATGTTTGCGTAATCCCAACAACCCAACATGTTGGGTTATTCACGCAACCCAACTGGCTGGGTCAAAATAACCCAGTGTGTGTCCTGTCCAATATTTACCCAGCACTGGGTTACCAAAGAACCCAAATTGGGTTGTTTTTAACCCAGCATTTGTTTTGTGTTAAAGCAGCAAGAGCAACTAAATAAGCTCTTATCCCCAATCAATGAGCTGAATACTGACTTCAGACTGTTATTATGAGTTGGGTTGGAGGAAGTATATTATACCATTTTCTGAGTTATACTGAAATAACTGGTATTATCACGTTTTCCTATAGCCACAAATAATTTAATTTATTTCATATGGGAAAGCATTTGTACTCTAGTGTAAACAATTGCAGATTCTTCTCCTCAGCAGTCACGTGGAGAGACACTGGATGTCTTATGTATGCAAATTATTTTTTGTTGTTGTTGTTTCTACTTTTTGTTGTTGTTTCCTGTGGTCTGTAATAATTCTGTGGTGTATGCTAATATTGGTTAAGATGTGTGCCTGACTCTGTGACTGTCTTCTGTGAGAGAAATCCCTGTTTGAATCATCAACTGCTAAGTAATACACTCAACTACATCAATGAATGACAACAAAAGGAGTCAAATGTTAATGTGTGGTGGGCTGTATTCTAAATGTAATAAAGTAACAATGCCGTCCACACACAACAGAGCATTGTTCTGTGTTTTTTTCTCTTGTAATACTACAGTGCTTGTAATGAAAACAGACGAGGATTGTGCGAGGAACACAGCGCACAGTAGGTTTACTCGAAGCGTCCTCTGTTTGTCATCCATACAGCACAAGTCATGGAAGAAGATCAAGAACATTGTCCACTGGTCTCCATTCGTCATGTCTTTCAAGAAGAAGTACCCTTGGATCCAGCTGGCGGGTCATGCAGGTAGGCCTTGACAACGCTGCCTCTGGAATGCGGGGATTCTGGGATAAGGCTATGGAAGGAATGTGTGTTCTGTGTTCCGCTCTCCTTCTCCTGGCTGGATTGGATACGATACAGTGGCCATTGGCCAGTGTGTTTGGAATTCAAATCTAGTCTCAGGCTAAGTGTTGGGATATACTTGCAAATCATATATTCAAAGGCTCAGTACTAGGGCATAACTAAGAGTTTCATCCTATTTGTATATACTGTAGCTAGGCTATCTGAAATGGAATGGTCCATTCAGAATCAGATACRACCTTTTCTTTAGCAACAGGACAAAACAAAGTAAAGCAGGCCTACTGTGAACACTGAACATCCTCTAATGTTTTTATTGCATGTTTTGGTTCCTCTCAGGCAGTTTCAAGGCAGGGGCTAACGGGCGTATCCTGAAGAAGCACTGTGACTGTGAGCAGCGCTGCTTGGATTGGCTGATGAAAGACGTGCTGCGTCCCTACGTACCGGCCTACCACGGAGACGTGGAGAAGGACGGGGAGAAGTACAACCAGATGGATGATCTGCTCTCTGAGTTCGACCTGCCCTGCGTCATGGACTGCAAGATGGGTGTCAGGTGAGTGTGGGTTGACGGACCTTTATAGGCAGGTGCATCTCTGTGTTGAAGTTACACATAGGCACATATCTCAGTTTACCCTCTGGATATCCTAATCTAAACTTTTTGGGGGTGAATGAAAATAGACCTTAGATCATTGTTGGACATCATTGTAGCTCTCAGACCTCTTTGTTCCATTTTGACAGGTTAGGGTAAGGTCCAATATTCAATCAGGCAGACATCCATTAGGCGTAAGGTCTAAGAGTGACCATCACACTCCTCTAGAGAGGAGAGATGTACTGTAGCCAGCTGGCCCTTCTCAGACACACCATGAGTTAAATCAGCCTGTGGGGAAAGTATTGGGAAACAACTTCCATTCCTTTGGGTTCATTATTGGGCTGCCGAACTCCACATACTGTACGTGTTACAGTTGTCAAAATCTCCCTTGTTACGTTTACATCAGATGTATACCAGATATGGGTATACCGAGACACTTTGCAAAGTTATTACTGACCAGTGAAATATTGGAGACTTTGAACTGGGTGCTAACAGGTCAGGCCTGTTTTGCTACAGTATCCTGTACTCTACCGCTGTGACGAATAGCTTTGTTGACCGGTGGCCTTCATCACTCTCCCTGCTATATCCCTCTACTCTCATCTCCTTTCCTCTCTAGCACAACTTTGGTTGTGTGAGCCTTCTCTGGAATGGCCGGGATGTTAGGAAATGATAAACCAGCCCCTCCAAACACAACAATTTGGTGCAGTGCTAACAGACTAACGCCTGGCCTGTTCTTGATGTAGCTGGCTACTGCAGGAAGAATGAGAAGGAGAATTTGAATCTAGGAAAGGTTAAGACAATCCCTTATTCAGGGATGAACTGAAGAGAAGGAAATCCCTCCTCCTGTCTTCACTGCAATAATAATTCTACAGTATAATTGTTATGTGAAAGAAAACAGATTCTCTTCTTCATTCACATGTTGTCCCCTGGGGCATGATCACTCAACGGCTTTGTCAAACAAGATCTGAATGATCATTATTGTATTGCACAATGTTTGCACAATATATTGTACAATGATTGTATTCTAAGAAGTAGAGTCAAATTATCCTTTATATTGGCTCATAAAAGGAAATTAATTTGATTGCTGGACTGGTTACAACATAAAATCTCATTCAACAAAGTCAGTACCAAACAGATGTAGCTTCTCTATCCACCAAAGGACGTACCTGGAGGAGGAGTTGACCAAGGCCCGTAAGAATTCCAGTCTGAGGAAGGACATGTACCAGAAGATGGTGGAGGTGGAACCCCTGGCACCCACCCCAGAGGAGCAGGAGCAGCAGGCGGTCAGCAAGCCCCGCTACATGCAGTGGAGAGAGACCATCAGCTCCACCGCTACCCTGGGCTTCCGCATCGAGGGCATCAAGGTAAGCCACGGGACGGATCATGCACTGGGATATACGGTAGAGCAGGGGTCGGCAACAGGAGTGTTTTTTTTTGGGGGGGGGGGGGGTCAAAAATGACTATAAAATCACCAGGATTTCAGCAAAAAATAAATCTGTTTAATCAAGGAAATCTGTTCCCAGCTATTGCCATGGATTTTTAAAAAAGAGACGTATATGAGCGTGTCTCAATGTAATCAAAGTTTTTAAAAAACCTACAACATTTGGGCTTAGTTGTGGTAAATTTAGCAGAGTACAAATTATTATAATTATGTTCCGGCCCCCCGACCATCCACTCTGACAAAAATGGTCCCTTGGCTGAATCTAGTTGCCTATCCCTGCCGTGGAGTGATGCATTGTGACATAAAGTCATACTCTGTAAAACTAATTTAACAGTCCATTATTTGAAGAAGTAAACACTATAAGAAAGGTGTCACGCCCTGACCTGAGATATCTCTGTTTTCTTTATATTTTGGTTAGGTCAGGGTGTGACTAGGGTGGGTACGTTAGTTTTTGTATTGTCTAGGGTTTTTGTATGTCAAGGGTTATTGTAGGTCTAGGTGTTTTGTATGTCTATGGTGGCCTGATATGGTTCCCAATCAGAGGCAGCTGTTTATCGTTGTCTCTGATTGGGGATCATATTTAGGTAGCAATTTTCCCTTTGGTGTTTGCGGGTTCTTGTTCTATGTTTAGTTGCCTGTCTGCACTATCCATATAGCTTCACGGTTCGTTTTGTTAGTTTGTTCAGTGTTCATTCGTTAAAATAAATAAGAATGTACGCATACCATGCTGCACCTTGGTCTCCTCCTTCCRACGGCCGTGACAAAAGGTGACCAAATACTCCATCTGTCAGTCTGTACACTCAGTAGTTACTAGTTGATATTATAATAATTAAAACAGTAATAATGTGAAATTGAGAGTGTAATTCCACTTAGAAGGGCTGACCGTGATGGTCCTGCTTGGTTTGTGTACAGACATACCCTGCAGTCGCCCCTTAATAGCATTCTTCATACTGAGGGTTGCCAGGGCCAACAGGAAGGAATATCCTCTATTTGGTGTCAGTGTGTATAGAGTGTGTTGCGTGTTTTTGTCACACATAGGGCCTGCTTGTGACACCTCTACTGACAGTAACTTCAGTTGCTGACATGTCCCATTTGCTCCTACACACCATCAGTCTCCTTCAAGCTGAAACTAATAGATTCAATGCAGCAGCACACAGACAGACAGACTGACTGACAGACAGCCTGATCATGTGATTCTGCCTTAGTAAAGCTAAGCACACTAATAATCCTATTCGGAGAAAGCTGGGTGCAACAACAAAAAGAGCATATCTGCAACATATTCTTCCAAGACAATTAGATGACATGGGTCTAATTCCTCCTAAAGCCAAGAGGGAGAAATCCTGGCTATGTTTGGCCGTAACACCATCTTCCAGAATCTGTCTCCTCTAATGAGGCCCTGATATTTGACTCTGGAGGGCTTAAGACAGATGTGCAGGATGAATAGTTCAGACTGGACTGGCAGCGTAGGGAGCAGTGGCAGCAACAGGGCTGTCCGGAGTTTCCACTCCTCTGTCTCTCTTTCCCGACTCCAGCCATGTCGATAGATGGCCACGGCCCGCAGAGCTTTGATGGCTCTCTCTGTTGTCATGACACCAGGGGTTGCCCTCGGAGACTGTGTGTAGAATCAAAAGGTTCTGTGAGTTTTTAGAGAGCACACAGCTGCTGTTGTGTCTGTTGGGCCCCAGCTCAATGCCCATATTATTATTTGCCTGCATTTCTACGGAGACAGTAGAGCCCAGTGCTGTGGTAGAGTTACAATATGAGCACATTAAGTGTGTGGAGACACGTCCTCCTGTCTTAGATGATGCAAAACGTTGGGCCATTTTCCTGTTTTAGTCACCTCTTTCAGCAGGGTTTTGCTGCTTAAAGAAATGGCTATGCATAATAGTATAGTACTGAGTAGTAGGAATAAAGGAGTCCGCATGCTTCCCAGCCGAAACTGTTTGGATGAGTTTGTGCATACAGTATATTATGATGACATTTTGTGACGTTTTAGACTTCGGTGAGTTTTTTTTCGGCTGTTCGGGCAGACAATTATTTTTCTGGAGGCAAGCCGAAGTCGGTAGCCGAAGTCTATGYCCCTTCATCGGTGATTGGTCAACAGTAGGGATTCTTCAATAAAGTCTTTGTTGTCATTTAACGAGAGATGACTCGTTTTCATGCACATTTCTTCAGTTAGAAATACTGAACCAAACATCTCAGTTACAGTAGATATAAAATGTATATAAAATAAGATCTCCTCGGCAAAAACGTCAAAATTAATGAACGATTTCTTTAGTTATCTTAGATGAATTCGGACTATTTTGAGGAAGCGTATACTGGCTACGGCTTCTCAAAATGAACAAACTATTGCCTCTTATTCTTTTAAGGGAGTATGCGAGCACACTCGTTCGGTTTGCTTAGCTGACTTTCGCTAGCCGCCAGCCTAACCGAAGCGTGCTGATGCCACGGTATGGGTCTGACTTCTGAAGCTCTTTAGCCTCCCCTTGAATGACGGAGGCCTTTGTATCAAGCTAGCAGTGTGTGTCACATGTATACGGGGGACCTCRGACATCATGTAATTGTTGGAGGCCCCATCCTGCTGGACTCTAAAAATATCTGCCTTTGTTTCCCTTCGTCTGTGCAGAAGGAAGATGGGACGGTAAACAGAGACTTTAAAAAGACCAGGAGCATGGATCAAGTGACAGAGGCATTCAACGACTTTGTCAAAGGAAACCAGAACATCCTGGTGAGTGTGTGTGCATGTGTCTCTGTGATTCTTTCGGGGTGTGTTTGTGTGTGAGCCGGAGCCCCCTAATGCTGCGGCAGACCTCTCCCTGCCCCATGGTCAAATGGCCCCTGGAGGGAACTCCCAAGGACTTCCACCTCTCTAATGGCCCAGGAAGTGAGGTCATAGCCGGGACGGCTGTGTGTGATTTAGGTCTCCCGGGGTCCTGGAAACAGAGAAGGGAAATTAAACACTCAAACAAGATGTCCTCCATTCCATTCCACATTGGTTTGTCATGTGTTTATCTAGCACCACTAGGCCCAAGCCAAGGCGGGCAAGCCAAGCCAAACACACTGTATCTGTCACTGTGTGGTGGGCCTTGGCCCTACTGTTGTGTACTTAACTGTCACTCATGTGTGGTCTTCATCTCTCTCTCTACTGAGCTGAGCTGTTGTCCCATAGGGTTTTGCACTATGGAGTTATCCTAATTCATAGAATGGTCTGTTTATGGGTAATGTTCTGTAATGAATACAGGGCCTGTATCCGCAAAGCGTATCAGAAAAGGTCCTAGGAATCCAGTAGCGGTGTGTGGGTAAAATCACTGTGGAAGCCAAGCCAGGAAAAAACTACTATTACATATTACTATTGACCTACAACATGGTCAATCAAGTTAATGTTTCCAACAGTTTACTAAACAACTACTGATTTAGAACCACAGAGAGCTACAACAAGTGAGCACTGCATCCGCTATTCCAGCACCATTTCAACTTTTAAACATAATCAAATCAACTAGGCTATGGGGGCCGATTCCAACTTAGGAAATTACGCCTTTCTTACGCACGGCTTTCCTACGCAGTTCTCAGTAGTTGGTATTCAGACTTACATTATGCAGGTTCGTAATGTGCTTTGCAGGTGTGGTTCCCTTGCACGCGCTGAATAAATGTAATTCAACTGCTGAAAACCCTCCCAGTTTTCATTCAATAGGATTTCAGTACATTTATCTTAAGCCATCCCTTTAAATACGGTTTACCTTTAATTGGACTTTTGTCCACAGACTAGAATACATTGAGAGAACAAGTTCAGAAAATTGGGATCAAAGAAAGAATGCCATCTATGCATCTTCGTCTCCGTTTCAGCACCAACTGGTATTTAGGCACATTTTAGGGTTAGGGAAATGGTTTGGAGAGCCTTTAAGCACAACATATATTGATGAATAAAAGATACAGTGGTTTGATTCATCCTGTTGTCATATTCAAGTTCATTCCATGAAATAATGGAAGGTGTAACACATGGAATGGATTGAAGCAAAATGGAAGCTACTGTACAAATTGAAGGAAACTTACACTGAAGTGACAGTTATAAATGTATGTGGGTATTACTGACAGTGGCCTCCGATAGTGGCTAATATTTAACATGATACAAATTGTAAAAAAGAAGAGAGGAAAGCCTGGGCATAGGCTATAATTAAAACATTATAAAGCGCATACATCAGCTCGGCAGGTTCAGCCCTAAAGAAGCCTATGGCTTGGCTGTCCAAATTTCATCCACGCAAATTATGAGGGCACACAATACAAATTCGGAACAATGGCACAGCTATTTATAGCCTATTTCACTGTGGAAAAGGGGCCGCAATACATGTCATGATGATATGACTTTCAGTTTGATTCCATATGGCTGGTTTCACATTCGTCTCCAGAAATTAAAAGGTCAGCAGGTAGCCTAGCGGTTAAGAGTGTTGGACCTGTAACCGGAAAGTTGCTGGTTTGAATCCCTGTGCAGTCTGTGTGAAAAATATACTGATGTGCCCTTGAGGGAGGTACAGTACTTAACCCTAATTGCTCTTGTAAGTCGCTCTGGAAAAGAGTGTCTGCTAAAATGTACATAAATCGAAATATAGGGAACAATTGCTATTTGTATTTACAATCCCCTTATCCAAACGGATGACTCATTTACCTAGMTCTTATCCATCTATAAATTACAGTGCATGGAGAATGCTGTTATTTCTATCGGGAAAAAAGAAAGTACACTGAACAAAAATATAAACGCAACATGCAACAATTTCAAAGATTTTAAAGAGTTACAGTTCATAAAAGGAAATCAGTCAATTGAAATAAATTCATGAGACCCTAATCTATGGATTTCACATGACTGGGAATACAGATATGCATCTGTTAGTCACAGATACCTTCAAAAAAAGTTAAGGGCATGGATCAGAAAACCAGTCAGTATCTGGTGTGACCACCATTTGCCTTATGCARCACAACACATCTCCTTCGCATAGAGTTGATCAGGCTGTTGATTATGGCCTGTAGAATGTTGTCCCACTCCTCTTCAATGGCTGTGTGAAGTTGCTGGATATTGGCGGGAACTGGAACACGCTGTCGTACACATCGATCCAGAGCATCTCAAACATGCTCACTGGGTGACATGTCTGCTGAGTATGCATGTCATGGAAGAACTGGGATATTTTCAGCTTTGAGGAATTGTGTACAGATCCTTATGACATGGGGCCGCACATTATCATGCTGAAACATGAGGTGATGGTGGAGGATGAATGGCACGACAATGGGCCTCAGGATCTCATCATGGTCTCGCTGTGCATTCAAATTGCCATCGATGAAATGCAATTACGTTCGTTGTCCGTAGCTTTTGCCTGCCCATACCGTAACCCCTCTGCCATACATGCTGTCTGCCATCTGCCCGGTACAGTTGAACTAGGATTCATCTGTGTTCACCATGGGGCACTCTGCCATACATGCTGTCTGGTACATCTGTGAAGAGCACTCTTCTCCAGCATGCCAGTGGTCATTGAAGGCAAGGATTTGCTAACTGAAGTTGGTTACGACGCCGAACTGCAGTCATGTCAAGACCCTGGTGAGGACGACGAGCACGTAGATGAGCTTCCCTGAGACGGTTTCTGACAGTTTATGCAGAAATTCCTTGGTTGTGTAAACCCACAATTTCATCAGCCATCTGGGTGGATGGTCTCAGACGATCCCGCAGGTGAAGAAGCCAGATGTGGAGGTCCTGGAGGGGCGTGGTTAGGCGTGGTCAGCGGTTGTGAGGCCGGTTGGACATACTGCCAAATTCTCTAAAACGACGTTGGTAGAGAAATGCACATTAAATTCTCTGGCAACAGTTCTGGTGGATATTCCTGCAGTCAGCAYTCCAATTGCACGCTCCCCTCAAACATGAGGCATATGTGGCATTGTTGTGTGACAAAATTGCACATTTTAATGTCCCCAGCACAAGGTGCACCTGTGTAATGATCATGCTGTTTAATCAGCTTCATGATATGCCACACCTGTCAGGTGGATGGATTATCTTGGCAAAGGAGAACTGCTCACTAACAGGGATGTAAATAAATGTGTGCACAACATTTGAGAGAAATAAGCTTTTTGTGCGTATGGAACATTTCTGGGATCTTTTATTTCAGCTCATGAAACATSGGACCAACACTACATGTTGTGTTTATATTTTTGTTCAGTATATATCCGGTATCCAGTATAATAATAGTTTAGTTTATGTTTTCTTCTGTGTCCTTACAATTTGAGAAATACTGAAAGTTTTTCAGCTCAGATTTTCCCATGTCACCCTGGGTAGTTTTAATAATACATCTTGTGCTCTCATCTGTCTGTTTTCAGAACTGTTATCTGCACCGACTGAAGGACATTAGGGACACTCTGGAAATATCAACCTTCTTCAAGACCCACGAGGTAAACAAATCTATTTTTTGTCCTCCGCTGGTATTTTTGAGTTGTAACATTTACCGAAATGGAAGCATTTGAGATCCGCCCATGTACCACTCAACTGATACAGGAGGCTACAATCTGTGCCGTGGAAACCCATGAACAATGGCATTCACACAAACACCAACCAATCACAGGACATTGTTATTCTAAACAGGAAGCGTAGTCAGGCTTCTGACGATGCTGTGGCGTTTCAGAGGAAAGGTTGAGACACAGGCCCTAGAACAAACCTCTCTGGAATAGCCTATGTCCTGCTGCTTAGGTGGAGTCAAATACAGGGTGTGTACATTAAGTACAGAGTGTGTCTGTTAATCCCTCAAAAATGCCTACTGTATTTGACATCAGTGGGTCTTTATAGTGACATTTTACTTAAACTCAGGAATAGCTGATTAATACGATTATTTGGAATACCATTTACATCAACCATCTGTCCAGACATACTGTAGTGAGACACACCTGTAACATACAATAGTATTTTCCCCTTCACCTAACTACAGAAAGCATAGAACTATTTGATCAAATATGCATCTGATCTTCTAAGTCGGAAGATAAAGTATAACAGTAAATGAACTATGTACATACAGTTGTCAAATACAACTGAATCATGATGGACCTTTACAGTAATAATAGGGGTGCTTGAAGAATGTTGATTTAATGGGCAGATATTTACTCGGTGCAGATAACATACTTAACGTGATTATATATGGCGATTATAGACAGTACTAAACAGGATATGCTTCATTAGGCTTCTCCGACTTTATTCTTACATTTATTTTTGGGCTCCCGAGTGGCGCAGCAGTCTAAGGCACTGCATCTCAGTGCAAGAGGCATCACTACAGTCACTGGTTCAAATCCAGGCTGTATCACATCTGGCTGTGATTGGAAGTCCCATAGGGTGCCGCACAATTGGTCCAGGTTTGGCCGGGGTAGGCTGTCATTGTAAATAAGAATTTGTTCTTTAATTTATTTGCCTATTTAAATAAAGGTAACAATAATTAAGCGCTTTGAGATTCGATGAAAAGTGCTATACGGTGCCTTGCGAAAGTATTCACCCCCTTGGCATTTCTAAATTTTTGTTGCCTTACAACCTGAATTAAAATAGATTTTTGAGGGGTTTGTCTTTTACATTTACACAACATTGAAGATGCTAAATATTATTTATTGTGAAACAAACAAGAAATAAGACAAAAAAACTGTTCACCCCCCCCAAAGTCAATACTTTGTAGAGCCACCTTTTGCAGCAATTACAGCTGCAAGTCTCTTGGGATATGTCCCTATAACCTTGGCACATCTAGCCACTGGGATTTTTGCCCATTCTTCAAGGCAAAACTGCTCCAGCTCCTTCAAGTTGGATGGGTTCTTTAAGTCATACAACAGATTCTCAATTGGATTGAGGTCTGGGCTTTGACTAGGCCATTCCAAGACATTTAAATGTTTCCCCTTAAACCACTCGAGTGTTGCTTTAGCAGTATGCTTAGGGTCATTGCCCTGCTGGAAGGTGAACCTCGGTCCCARTCTCAAATCTCTGGACAACTGAAACAGGTTTCCCTCAAGAATTTCCCTGTATTTAGCGTCATCTATCATTCCGTCAATTCTGACCAGTTTCCCAGTACCTGCCGATGAAAAACATCCCCACAGCATGTTGCTGCCACCACCATGCTTCCCTGTGGGGATGTTGTTCTCGGGGTGATGAGAGGTATTGGGTTTGTGCCAGATATAGCGTTTTCCTTGATGGCCAAAAAGCAAMATTTTAGTCTCATCTGACCAGAGTACCTTCTTCCATATGTTTTGGGAGTCTCCCACATGCCTTTTGGCGAACACCAAACGTGTTTGCTTATTTTCTTCTTTAACAATGGCTTTTTTTCTGTCCACTCTTCCGTAAAGCCCAGCTCTGTGGAGTGTATGGCTTAAAGTGGTCCTATGGACAGATACTCCAATCTCCGCTGTGGAGCTTTGCAGCTCCTTCAGGGTTATCTTTGGTCTCTTTGTTGCCTCTCTGATTAATGCCCTCCTTGCCTGGTCCGTGAGTTTTGGTGGCCGGCCCTCTCTTGGTAGGTTTGTTGTGGTGCCATATTCTTTCCATTTTTTAATAATGGATTTAATGGTGCTCCGTGGGATGTTCAAAGTTTCTGATGTTTTATTATAACCCAACCCTGATCTGTACTTCTCCACAACTTTGTCCCTGACCTGTTTGGAGAACTCCTTGGTCTTCATGGTGCAGCTTGCTTGGTGGTGCCCCTTGCTTAGTGGTGTTGCAGACTCTGGGGCCTTTCAGAACAAGTGTATATATACTGAGATCATGTGACAGATCATGTGACACTTAGATTGCGCACAAGTGGACTTTATTTAATTAATTATGTGACTTCTGAAGGTAATTGGTTGCACCAGATCTTATTTAGGGGCTTCATAGCAAAGGGGGTGAATACATATGCACGCACCACTTTTCCGGGGTTATTTTTGTAGAATTATATGAAATAAGTTATTTTTTTCATTTCACTTCACCAATTTGGACTATTTTGTGTATGTCCATGACATGAAATCCAAATATAAATCAATTTAAATTACAGGTTGTAATGCAACAAAATAGGAAAAATGCCAAGGAGGGTAAATACTTTTGCAAGGCACTGTATAAACGTAATAAGTTACTATTATTATTAAAATGGCTACCATACACACATTCCAACTCTATTTGAAACTTTCTGTCCTAGCCTATTGTAAACAGATTTTTTTAGTTTTGGTATCAGTGTTTTGAGGACTAAGATGGATCCCTCTCTCCTTCCCCAGGTGATTGGCAGCTCACTGCTGTTTGTCCATGACAAGCGTGAACAGGCCAAGGTGTGGATGATAGACTTTGGGAAGACCACCCCTCTGCCTAAAGGACAGGTCCTGAGTCACAGGGCCACCTGGGAGGAGGGCAACCGCGAGGATGGCTACCTCTATGGCCTGGACCACCTCATAGACATTCTCACCCACATGGTGGTGACCCCAAAGCCAGATTCACTCTAAAAAGGGACTGTTCCCCCCCTCAACTCAATCCTAACCCCGACAGGACCACCACCTCGCACTACAATGACGCCTCTGATGTCCCCAAAAAGCTACCCCTCCCTCCCTTATTCCCCTTCTCCCCTGGCCCCAAATATCAAACTGTAACCACACAAGTGTTTTGTGTAAACTTGTAGATTCTGTAGCCTGGCGGGTAGGAGCGTTGGGCGGTTGCTGGATCGAATCCCCGAGCTGACCATGTAAAAATCTGTTGTTCTGAGCAAGGCAGTTAACCCACTGTTCCCCGGGCGCCGTGGATGTCGATTAAGGCAGCCCTCTGCACATCTCTGATTCAGAGGGGTTGGGTTAAATGCAGAAGACACATTTCAGTAGAATGCATTCAGTTGTAATATTTGTAATACTATTTGTAATATTCCCTTGCTGAATTCTCCAATGTTTATTATTAATTTGTACCTCATTATGTAATAGTGTACTTGAGATTATGTGATGTGCCTATATTCATTCCAGTGCCTTTGGAGGGAAAGTAGAGAAGGTGGCATAAGTTAATGCACTCCGATATGTAATTATAACCTATTTTATTAAGGCTAATGTTGACATTCCTGTAATCCAAACCATTGAGGAGTGACTGTCAGTTCAGAGGTCAATGTACATGAAGCAGAGRGAGTGGGCGACTAACAGGAAATGGCCCTTAACCAAGTGAGAATGAGTTTGCATTCTAAATATGCCAAGTGCCTCAGCCTTTCAGCAGACATTAAAAGACCAGGGCCCAGTTTCCCAAAAGCATCTTAAAGGGATACTTCGGGATCTTGGCAGTGAGGCCCTTTGTCTACTTCCCCAGAGTCAGATCAACTAGTGGATACCATTTTCATGTCTCTGTGTCCAGTATGAAGGAAGTTAGAGGTAGTTTTGCGAGCCAATGCTAACTAGCATTAGCGCAATGACTCAAAAGTCTATGGGTATCTGCTAGCATGCTAGGACCCTATGGTTCTAAGATGAACTTAGTCTTAAGATGCTTTTGGGAAACCAGGCCTAGGTTTTATTCTCTTATTTTAATGATTCCATTAGTCAGAGATGACATCACCTGTGACTCCGTCATTAATGTATATCGTCTACCACTGTACACCCATAATAGTCACTGCTCTTAGAATGAACCCACCCCATCCTGTTTTCCTAGGATCCTGTTATTGTGCACAAGACAGATGGTGATTGCTGTTTGCATGGCAATTTGACATTCATATATACCATTCCTGCCTGATGCCCAAACATCCTGAGGTGGCAAACAAAACGAATGGGGTGTTGTCTGTCTACTGTCTATTTATTAAGTCTACAGACAGAGAGATAGGCATTTAACAGGTCAACATTGTCATCATTGTCTGTTTGGATTCAATTTGCATTGAGTCATGTTTTTGATCACAGTCGGATCACACGCGCATGACATTGACCATAGAAAGAGTAACTTGCATGGTATGGGCGTTAATACCCTTTTTTAAATGTTTACTTCAGGGTTTAATAGTCATTCACCTTTAATAGCCATATCACATACAATAGTCCTAGTTATGAGAGTGAGGTGAGTTTGGCCTTGTTTTGAAATGACTGTTCTCTCACCTATATCTAAGGAACTGAGAGGGGTGTGGTGTGTTAGGACTGCAAACATCATGTCCTAAAGAAACAGCTCACTTCTCCACGGCCTTTAATGGGTGGAGCTTGAGGCAGTTGATTCTAGCAGGACAAACTGGACCAATAGTTTTGACCAATACCCAAGGTGTAAAACTTTGTGCTTTACTTGTCCTGTCTTTGAGTGCCGTTGAACTACTTTACCTTTGCATCAGGGTTATCAACCTGAAACTTTTCGAAATAAGTACAGTTTGGTATGTTAAAGTATGACTTGATATTAATGGCCTGCACTGTTGGAGCTCGGAGCTTAAGATGTTCACTGTACCCTGCATTTACATCTGCAACCCTGTGCATGTGACTAATACACTCTCTGAATCTAAATCTAATGTGATGTACAGGATTGTGGGACATTTGCATGAGAGTGAGACTATAGGTCCATTGCACTGGACCAGAAAGGACAGAAATAAAGAGTAGAGTGTCCTCTGCTGTTACTGAATTGTATTACATTGAGCAGCATAAAACAAATGACATGGGTGCATTTTACAGAAACACATTGTGACTTTGATTTTAATATGTTGCCTTTATTCTCTTACTTCAATATTTCTTCAGTAGCTTCTTTCAAATCCCTCTGTCGTTGTGCTTGTCGTTTTTGTGAAGTCTCTTAGAATGATATACTCATGACCATATTTATTTCTTTGTGACATTTGCACAAGAACACTAATGCATGTGTTTTCATTGTTGTTGAAAGTCAGTCATTATATAATCATTTAGTAGGTCACTGTAATATAGGCCTGACTCACTGCTTCTTACAATGTGTAAATAATACTGTATGTTTTAGAGATGAACAAGAAGTCTGCGTTCTGTGCACTCTACCAGGCGTTCTTTTGTGCCTTGTGACACCTATGATCTGTAGACCTGGTTTTGGGCTACGCTGGCCACAGAGTGGTTGACATGGAGATTGCCATAGCAACCTCATCTGTCATCCCTGGTCCAGGTTGACATGATTGAGTGCTTCCTCTCCCAGCCTTGTGCTGTGACACTGTGGGGACATTGCGCCTGAGATCCTCTGCAGGGTTGGGGTTCATTCCAATTTCATTTGGAATTCTTTAATTCGCTCATGAAGTGGAGAGTTACATTTAATTCAACTATCTTCAAGTTATGTAATTGTAATTGAATTGAAATGATATTGTTTGGATTGTTTGAATTTAAATTTAATTGGCATTGGAATTCAATATTGGTACATTTCCTAGTAAATTGAATTAATGCACTTAGTATCAAACATTGACCGCAGGATTTGTTTGAAATAATTTCAACTTATATTTCCAGTGTAGCTAGGCTGTCTGAAAGCCTGAGGAAATTGAATTCGAATTGGAATGTGGGAATTGTTGGGGATAATATTGAATTATCTCCGAATTCAAAGACTGACCTGGAATTTTTATTGAATGAAATGTAATTTACAGGGAGGTGTGGAACAAACCCCACCCCTTGTCTTCAGGTCATTGTGCTGTCACCCCATGGATCTGCTTATGTAAATCATGTCATCATGTCAATACTGCAAGCAAAAATATGCTTGACTGTACAATTTTTACTGTAGTAAATTTGAACAATGGCTTAAACGCTACCATGTGTGTGTGCTTTTTATTTTAATGTACAACGTGCTCTCTGCTACGGTAACGACACAGGTAAGTGTAGCTATTCCACATGGGCTTCTTGTCAAGCACATTTCACACAGTCTGCTCTTAATCTTTTCATCATGTCATATGAGACTAATCTCTCTCCCCGTCTCCCTCATCTCCCTGTTCTGCTTGACCTATTTTCAGAGCATGTATAGACATTTGACCAACCAGATCTCACAAGCACAGGGAGATGTAGCCACATTCGACTTGGAATCAGATCAGGTAAATCTAAGGAGGTACATGGCAGCATGCTTTCAGAGCTCCCCGCAGAGAGGAGAAGTACATCATCCCACCCCTAAGGCCTCTTCGCTACATGGGGTATTGTCTAAGAATATACCTGTTCTAGGTAGTGTTGTTTTTACCAGAACATGATTATGGTCAGAGAGTAAACACTCACACCAACTGTTCACGTGACAACTGACAGGCATGGAGCCACCAGCACCTGGAAACACGACAACAATCAAGCATCAACACGTTTAGAAGAACCCCAATCCTAGATGAGGAAGGTCATAATTAGACATATATGAATCTGCCACTTGACATGTAAAGACAAATACATCATTTGCTGGTGCTGTAGGGGTTTGTTTATTAATCATGTTTGTCTATTTATGTCTCCTCTTAGTCATCAGCTCATTACAAGGGTCATTTTCAACATGACATTGTAGCAGATAAAAGTGTTGTTCGTATGTATGTACCGCTTGGCCACTAGCTAAAATAAAAATATAATGTCAACAATCCCAAGCACTGAAAGTATAAATAGAGAATAATCTAATTCTATGATGTGGTCAATTACTGTATAACAAACGGTTGATTTCCGCTGAAATGGTTACAGCACCGAAATAGCAGCAAATCTATCAGTGTTTAGATCAATGTTTCAGATCAGGCTCTTTTGTTTGGGTGATGGAATTGCTGTTCTCTAGTGGCCAAACTACATCATGACAAGCAGATGTTATTTGTTAGATGGAAGGTCAGGGGCATGAGAAGCACTACATTTCCACAAACAGTATAATTCTCTGCGTGCGTCAGAGTTACAGCTCAAAATAAGCACTACATGAACACTAAAAACAGAACTAATGCAGAAGTGTGAGAGGAGGTGGTGTGGCCGTGGGAGAATGATGATGATCTTATTGAGTTGCTCGGGTGTTTTTTCCCCAAAGTAGGAGAGGACTGCCTTATTTAGTAACGCTTGGCCTGAGTCAGGCGGTTGGCAGGGAGCCTGAACAACGCTTCTGGCCTGGGGAGAGGGAGGCTTGGAGAGGGGCCATGCAGGAAACCCACCCATACATCCTCTCTTCTTCTCTCCTCCCTCTCTTCCCCATCCATATTCGTCACAATATACTGTAGCCAACGGCTGGTATGTGTAACAGGGTAAGCCTTTCTGCCTGTCATCTCGGGAAGTGTCGATATAAAAAGGCTCAGGGCTGATCGCCAGAGATGACGACAGATGACAGAAAGTGATAAAGCAAATCTCAGCCATGGGGTAAGGATGACATGTCAGCTGCACAGGAGGCTGATGAGGGGAGAACAGCTCCTAATAATTTCCAGAACGGAGCAAATGGAATAGCATCAAACACCTGGAAACAATATGTTTAATGTATCTGATACCATTCCACTCATTCTGCTCCACCCATTGACACGAGCTTGTTCTCCCCAATTAAGGTACCACCAACCTCCTGTGGTCAGCTGTCATCAATTGAACTGGGTGTAATATGTTCAGAGAATTTCAAACACTGTACTTTTTTCATGTCTTGAAGTTAGTTWGCACATACATTTTGCTGGGAAGTACAGTTCTGTCAATCAGGTTATGGGAATTGCCCAAGATGTTTATGGATCACCGTGCCGACATGCCCAATTAGCCCCTGGGATAGGTCTATCGCTGGTCTGTATGAATCACCGGTCCCCTACTGGAAAGTGAAATCAATTAATCACCCGATCAAACAACAGAGCAATCCATGAGGTCAATTTGTAGAGGTTGCATTTTAACAAATGTCATTAATGCCATTCAACAGTCCTAGCTGATTGCATTAGTGTGAGGGACATCACGTCCATGGTAGAAATTGCCCAAGATGCATGCCACAGTCAGAACATTTTGGGCTTCCCGGCTTCTGACGATAGACCAAACAATTATGTACAGCATACATCACAAAGGATTACCTTTACTTTACATAAGCATGTGTTGTTTATTCAGTGATGTCACTGAGAAACAGAGCAGCTGGTGATGGTGAGAACGCTTCTTGTACATTCCTCAGCCAACAGTATCATAGGAAACAGAGAGCGTGGGATGCTGGAGTCCCACTTTACAGAAACACAGTGGAAGTGTATGTCATACTCTGATAACCCTCAGACTAGAAGCAGAGCTGTGTCCTCATCATATCCAAAGGATCGAGGAAGCACTGTCTCCCATTACCTTACATTCACTCACATTCTCTGGGACAGAAAATGAACAGCCCGCTGAGAGGTAGGACTCCATCAGATAGGTGATGTGTGAAAATGAATGACATTAGGCATCTGTGTCAACCAGTAACGTGAGGCACCTTGAGTTATAACCAAGAAGTCTCTACTAGAGATCAGCGTAGCCAGGTTTTCAGTGGCACCATTGCTAAGATGAGCAGTCTCTTAGTCGTTTTATAAAGTTCAGAGCGCCCCCTACTGGCCTGTAATGTCATGGTTGAAACAATAGACTAATGTTCTTCTCCCACCGAAGGCTCTGGGATCAAATCTCTACCGTCTTGGTGTATCACCATCTTACCGTCACCTTACTGTCTCCTAATCACTAATAGAATGCTGTGTACTGTCTGTCGCTGTCTGACAAGATCCAACATGAAATGTCTGTTCAACCAGGAGAGAGAATTCCAAATTTGGAGAAAAGGGATCCAATAGCCTGCTATCAGAGGGAAGGAATCCTTCCAAGACATATTAAAGACAAATACTGTAACAATATCCTTTTTACTGTTGATTCAATAGAGATGATGTTTGTCTGTCTGCTGCTTTGAAGCAGTGAAAAAGAGAATATCCAAGGATAACCATTATCCTGCACGCTACATCAATGACACATTGTTTTACAGTCTGGTTGCATTTTCAACAATAAAATTGAGAAGCAAAAGACAAATTGCTCTACGTAAATACCCTCTTATACAACATTCCATCATAAACCTTAGACAATTGATCTTAGGACAATTGTCTGCCTACCCACAACAAGCCACACCGAGGTTTTCTAATACTTTTGGGCCCTGTACTGACCACTAGAGCGCGCAGGCAGCTTTGTCTCTCTATCACCTCTCCCGCTCAGCTCTGCACAATGGCTGACCCCTCCCTCGCTATCCTCCCGTCCCTCAAAGCCTCTGTGTCCCCCAATGGCACCTTTGTTCAAGTGCTGTTGTCGTAGCAAGTGGAGAAGTACCAGAAACCTCTCAACAGTAGGTCTGCTTATGAGGGGGAAATCTGGTTAACTATCTGCTATTAACAGTCTGGATCAATGGGAATGGTCTACTAACAGTCTGGTTCAATGGGAATGGTCTAGTAACAGTCTGGTTCAATGGGAATGGTCTAGTAACAGTCTGGTTCAATGGGAATGGTCTAGTAACAGCTCTGGCTGATCAAGACAAGAGAGAGCCTGTTAAAACTTCCACATATTCAGTACAAAAACAGAGTTTTTCATGACATACTTTGTTTATTGAGGGTATCACTTATATTTGATGTTCTGTACACCAATGTGATTTTACAGCTTTTTGTTGCAATCATCTTATTTATTCTGTAAAATAATTGAACAGTTAGAAGTGGTCTTTAAATTTCACAAATACATTGAATATCTCCTTTTGTGAAAGTAGTTGCAGTCTCCAATGAGGATTTTATATTCTTCACAATCCATTGCATTCAAGTGCAGGAATATGAAATGTGACATATCAATGTTTGGAGCTAAATCTTTTTCTTTATACTTTTGTAATCCGTAATACTTAAATAAACTCATCACACACTCTTCTTCAAACACAAGCCACTGACGAATGCTTCCATTCTTGAATCTTGACAAAGTACAAGATTAAACTGCATAACTTAAAGTATCTATCTGAACAAAATATAATATCTGGCAGACTGAGTTAGCTACATTCCTCTGACACTTTTTCAAGCTCCTGTCAGTTCTCACCTGGGTCTGTAGGCTATTTAAGGGAATTGACTGTAATAAACTTGTTTAAAAAATAGATGTCTTCAAAACACAATCAAAGCGTATGCTACCATCTATGTTTTTTCACTTTTCTATTATTTCTAGCTTAATAATACCACTATTTAAATGGATCATACAGCACAACTGGTCGCTTTAGTAGTGTCTCACGCTTCTCCTGCCATTTGCATGAGGCAATAATAACCAATTACATTCATTTTAGTCCCACGTGTACACACAGACACTTAATTAATGGACAGTATCTATGGCAACTGGCCCAGAATGATTCACTGAACAATACACTGACATTGAACAACAAAAACAACAACCAATAAATAGTAGTACAAAAGTCACAGAAGGCTATAAATGTGTGTGCGTGTGATGTGAGTAGTCTTTATATATGATAGACATATCTGAAGAACGATACAAAGGTATCCATGCAGAATATTACTGTATATAAAACAAGGGCATCTCCATATGCCATAAGTTTTAAAGGCCCAGTGCAGTCAAAAATTTGATTTGTCTGTGTTTTATATATATTTCCACACTATGAGGTTGGAATAATACTGTGAATTCGTAAGAATTATGATGATGCCCTTTTAGTGTAAGAGCTGTTTGAAATGGCTGCCTGAAATTTCAGCCTGTTTTGGTGGGATGAAGTTTTGGCCTTCCATGGTGGCATCACCATGCGTTAAAATAGTTAATAGACCAATAAGAAAGAGAGTTCCAAACCTCTCTGCCAATAACAGCAAATTTTCAGTTTTCCCCTCCCTACTCAAACCACTCCCAGAC
This sequence comes from Salvelinus sp. IW2-2015, assembly GCF_002910315.2. Lineage (NCBI taxonomy): Eukaryota > Metazoa > Chordata > Actinopteri > Salmoniformes > Salmonidae > Salvelinus > Salvelinus sp. IW2-2015. The sequence goes on along the minus strand of NC_036868.1, from coordinate 15,044,670 downwards.
AGTCCTAGCGAAATTCTTGCTTGAGTAATTGCCCTTTTTGTTTCTTTTTGACCATTTTAACGGAAAACTATTACAGTCAGGTACTTAATTGTTACCAAGAAACGATTGATATTGAGATAAAAACGGCTGCATTGGACCTTTAATAACATCACATACTATACAATCCTGGCGGGCTTGACAGGCACTGGTACCATCTTCAGTCTACTGAAGTCTACTAGTCATAATAAGAGTGTGGTTGAACAAATGATAATATACACAGAGGAATAAACTGCACATTTCATTTTTTTCATAAAAACCTCTGAACACTGAATTAGTGCCCCAGACAGGATGGATAGTCCTTAGCACACAGTATAGTACTGTACATACAGTTGGCACATATTCATAATTCATTCTGTTATTTTCTTCACAGGACACTTTGGGCACATGTAGAAAACACCTCTCCATCAATGTTGACGTGCTCCTCATTCTACCACTGAGCTGTGAAGTGGTGCTGCAGCAGCATACGGTACAGTAGGTAGGGTGGGGTTAAGCCTGTGAATATCATCCTGCCTTGGCTCTCCCCCAAGGGGGATGTTGTGTTAGGAGACAACTGTACATCAAGGCTTCACGTTGAGCTGGGCTGGGCCAGCCTTAAACCTGCTGGGGAACCCTCTGATCCCTATAGCCTGGAGGAGAGAGAGGGCGCAGTGAGGTTACACATCACCTGAATAAACTGAGTGCAACAGCCTGGGGTATAAGTGACCCCTGAATAACCTGAGTAAACTGAGTAGGGCATAATGTTTCCGAGTGAAACTTTAAGATATAAGAGAATTACATTTTAATATATACTATTGGAAAATCCTTTAGAAAACTCTTCCCAGACATGCACTGCTGAGGCAGAGTCCTGATCTCAGTTGCAGATCCAGAACAGCTCAGAAGCATAGTGTCTTCGCTGATCTGTGACGATGCAAGCTGCAAAGCATGCTCGGACTGGGACAGGGCTGAGGACATTCAGGGGACCATTATAATGAGCACGACGGAGGACATCAAACCCAAACAGTGTGAGATACAGCCAGAGGGGAGGTGGTGGAGGCACAGGCACATAGACGGAGATGGAGAGTTGATGGAATAGGAAAAAGCAATGGTGGCAGCGAGTGAGATGAGGCAGCTGTGTAGTACTACGCATGCAGTACCTACCATCAGAAACTTTCATCCATTTAGGAGGAGTAACAGAGAAAAGAAACATGAGAACAATTAATATTTCCACCGTGAGAAGCTGCATGTTACACAGTGGAACAGCATGTTCTAGAAAATGTCCAGAGAAAGATTACTGTAGCAACAAACACTGTTGAAAACAACCCTCTTCGATATGAAAAGAAGAGAAGTTAGTTAGAAGACAGGATCCAGAGCTCAGTGGTTCAATTCAATAACAGGATTAATAATAACAACATGAAGACGCTCAACAGTGTTCTGGGAGCAGCCTTTTCCTCTCACGCTCACAGCAATTAATACCACATTGCTATCCTGACAAAGGCCTGCTCTCTGCAAACAATAGCAATTGTCACGATTCAAAGGAATCCATCCCCTTATGTGGCACGGAGAGAGAGAACTCTAATAATGAAATCCAAGGCAATCTGAGAAGCATCAGTGGAACCAATGGGGAGAACTCTGTAGCTATAGAGCATGGTTAATTTGAATGAAACTGCCTCAAGTGATAACATAAAGCAGACACAAGATAGTACAAGCGGAAGAACGGGATCTATATGCCAAGTATCTCATGCACAATGTGAGCCAATATATCTATTCTGGTCATTTCCTCTTAAAGAGATGGAGATATTTTGAAATTCACATTCAGAAAAGTGCTTTTAGCAACGCAATTCAATCTGCAGTGAGCGTTGAAGAGAGAGAGAGATAATTACAGCACCCATCAAACCACATGTAAAAACCTGTCTATCTGTTGGGGCTGTGGCTGCAAAGTGTATAGGGAGGATATCATACACAACCCTCTATGAACAGGACCAGGAGCTTTTCCTGGACAGGTCATGTGGTCAAGAAAAACTCCTAACCCTGCCCATGAACATAGATATGATATTATTTACGTTGACTTGGACAATAAGAGTGCTGCTGCTTCCACATAAATACATCAAATCAATTGACGCAACATACAAACAACATCATCATCATACAGACCCTCCCCACCCACACAAAAATGCATTAGTTCATGTCAGGCAAGTTTGTAAATTAGACAAAGGAATGTTTGTATCTGTTCTGCCAGCATCTAGGCTCCGTATAACGCCTCCCTGCTGACATCAGCTGGAACTCTGTGTTCAGTTCATGTGTGTTCAGTTCATGTGTGGGGTCCCCATATGACCTTCTGGACCTTTTCTAACCTGTCTTATGATGGTCTCCTTGAAAATGTCCCGTGTAGACCTTTGATACACAATAATAAACTTAATCCACATAGACTTTCTGAAGTTACCTCAATCACGTCGAAATGCATAATACAGAGTGACACATACTTGCCAGGATGACCATGTCCATGCCCCAGAAAATACTCATGATCCAGCCCACCATGACAATGGCTGTGAGGATCTGGATGAAGGCTGCTGCGATGTTCAGCCAAAACACACAGCACATGTGGCGGTCAGGCAGGTCTGTCCGCGCTCCGCACAGCACCGTGAAGGCAGACACGAACGTACCTGCAGAGAGAAGACGCAGAGGCACGAATGCACGCACGCAAACATACACACATATTAGGACTTGGGACCAAGAAAATTCACAAAGACAGGAGATCAAAGAGAAAAGGCAGTTTAAAATACAGTATGAATTCTTACGCAGCAGAGTAACACTACATAAACTGACTTATGGCCCAAAACATTGTTCAGTCAATTAGGCTAAGGTTGAATAATAAGCTTGAAGTATATACGGCTGAGACTGCTGCAACTCCTTGTGCCTTTGGGGATCTGAACCAAACCCTTTCTATCATCCACTCATACAGGTCCTGACCCCCCCCCCACACACACACACACACAGCCCTGGATCTAAAGCTAAATTACATATTATTTACAGTTCTAGGTCAGAGGGTTGGGTTGGAGCTGTCTCATGTGACTAGGATAATGTTTTATTAGCATCAACATATTTTATGGTTGATTTGAATAGGGACCACAGTGTGTGTGTGTGTGTGTGTGTTTGTACTTGTTTGTGCGTGTGGTGTGTGTGTGTGTGTGTGTGTGTGTGGTGTGTGTGTGTGTGTGTGTGTGTGTGTGTGTGTGTGTGTGTGTGTGTGTGTGTGTGTGTGTGTGTGTGTGTGTGTGTGTCTGTGTGTGTGGTTGTGTGTGTGTGTGTGTGTGTGTGTGTGTGTATAGCTAATGCTAATTTACAACACCCGTCCCTAAATTAGCCTTTAGGAAGGAGAGGAAAAGGAATTCCAAAGATAATGCCCGCTTAACTAGCTTGATTCTACAGTAGTCACAGTCTACCTTTTTTGGGGGAAATCAAACAGATAATCCCCCCAAAAAATGGATGGATGCAAGGGACATATATTCTCTGTCATTGCTGGGTCATTTGCCAGGAGGAGAACCACAATTAAGAGGAAAATATCAGTGCTTCCACAATATGAACTATTCTCAATCGTCAAATAAATCAGGGTTACTTCCCCTAAATAGGAACTAAAGTAAGTGGACGGATAAATAACCTTCCCCTTTTCCACTATGTTTCATTTTAATCTGGTTTATCAATGACACATACCATTAATCATACTCGAGAATCCAACGAGACACATAGAGTACTTAGTGCCAGAGATCTGCCTCGCTTTCCTTTACAAAGGGCCAATCAGGCTAAGAATAGCCTTTCTTCCAAACACAGATAAACATAATTTACAGGGAAAGAGCCCAAAAATCTATTGGCAGCAGCAGGGAACTAGCAGTCCTTGTGTTCACTGGTCCTGTGCCAAGTTTGGCTTGTTCAGATGGTGAGCCCATTTAATAATTTGATCAGAATGGTAGGTTTACATGGGGGGGTCATAGAGAATCAATTCTACACCAAATGTTAGAAGGACCATCATCGTAATCTTTGTAATATGCTCTTTAATTGATTGATATAAGGATGTCATCCAAATCATTTAGAGGGTTATGTATGTGAGATTGAACATGGCAGGTCAGTTGATTTTGGACCGACTTAGCATGCTGCTTAATTGCTATGTCCTTTTCAAATCAAGACTATATCCTGCTGTAAATTAATCAGTTACAAACTGATCTAGAGATAGTCAGACGAGTGTGATTAAAATCTAAATTATGCCATGGTTCTGGAGAGTAAAAAATATAAATTCATGAGAGATAACAGAAAACAGTCTCCTCCCAGTAATTCTAAATACAACCAGAGCACACACAGGAATGTGAGGGCATCAACTTGACTGCTGACATGCAACACATTTTAGGACTGTATACAACAGTGGGCTAATGAAAAAAATACAAAAAATATATTTTGGGGGGGGGATTTTTTGTTCAAACACTCCAACTGCAGCTATCAAGTACCACCCACAAATGTTATGTCTATTGGTACACACTGCAAAATGCCTAAAACCATTAGTACAGCATCTGGTCACAGATATAAGAGCTTTCTGCAATGTAATTTATAACAACATACATTATTAGAGCTGTCATTAGCACAATACATTAGAAATGCGGGGATTCTTGAAAACCGGGACAATCCTTGTCCGGCAGGGAAAACACATTTTTTATTGAAAAAAAAAGGATTTTGTTGCATTATTTGGGCTTACATTTAGGGGGATTTTATAAGGGGAAATTTGATTTTGGAATTTTATAAATATTTTCAATATTATTAATTACCATGTCAGCTCTATGCTCTGAAATGCCCTTGTCCAGAGCAAAGGATCCCAACGTCAAACTCTCCTAAAACAGGCAATCATGAATATCAACTGAAAAAGGGCCTTATGAAGTTTCTTACAATAGTGCTCTCTGAATTTAAATAATATTTCTCTCAAAACTGTGATTCCTAAAGAATATGTTCAGAGATTTGGTCAACTCCGTCAGATTTTTCTAAAATCCTAAATGAATCAGGAATGAGCAGGGTCAGCTACAGTGCCTTCGTAAAGTATCAGGAATGAGCAGGGTCAGCTACAGTGCCTTCGTAAAGTATCAGGAATTTGAGCAGGGTCAGCTACAGTGCCTTCGTAAAGTATCAGGAATGAGCAGGTCAGCTACAGTGCCTTCGTAAAGTAACAGGAATGAGCAGGGTCAGCTACAGTCCTTCGTAAAGTATCAGGAATGAGCAGGGTCAGCTACAGTGCCTTCGTAAAGTATCAGGAATGAGCAGGGTCAGCTACAGTGCCTTCGTAAAGTATCAGGAATGAGCAGGGTCAGCTACAGTGCCTTCGTAAAGTATCAGGAATGAGCAGGGTCAGCTACAGTGCCTTCGTAAAGTATCAGGAGATGAGCAGGGTCAGCTACAGTGCCTTCGTAAAGTATCAGGAATGAGCAGGGTCAGCTACAGTGCCTTCGTAAAGTATCAGGAATGAGCAGGGTCAGCTACAGTGCCTTCGTAAAGTATCAGGAATGAGCAGGGTCAGCTACAGTGCCTTTGTAAAGTATCAGGAATGAGCAGTGTCAGCTACAGTGCCTTCGTAAAGTATTCAGACCCCTTTATTTTTTCTACATTTTGTTACATTACAGCCTTATTCTAAATTGGATGAAATTGTTTGTTTTCCTCATCAATCTACACACAATACCCCATAATGACAAAGCAAACAAAAACAGGTTTTTAGACATTTTGGCAAATATATTAAAACTAGAAAATGTAAATATCACATTTACATAAGTATTCAGACCCTTTACTCAGTACTTTGTTGAAGCACCTATTGGCAGAGTTTACAGCCTCGAGTCTTCTTGGGTATGATGCTACAAGCTTGGAACACCTGTATTTGGGGAGTTTCTCTCATTCTTCTCTGCAGATCCTCTCAAGCTCTGTCAGATTGGATGGGGAGCGTCCATACACAGCTATTTTCAGGTCTCTCCAGAGATGTTTGATCGAGTTCAAGTCCGGGCTCTGGCTGGGCCACTCAAGGGCATTCAGAGACTTGTCCCGAAGCCACTCCTGCATTGTCTTGGCTGTGTGCTTAGAGTTGTTGTCGTGTTGGAAGGTGAACATTCGCCTCAGTCTGAGGTCCTGAGTGCACTGGAGCAGGTTTTCATATAGGATCTCTCTGTACTTTGCATCGTTCATATTTCCCTTCATCCTGACTGGTCTCCCAGTCCCTGCCGCTGAAAAACATCCCCACAGCATGATGCTGCCACCACCATGCTTCATCGTAGGGATGGTGCCAGGTTTCCTGCAGACATGACGCTTGGCATTCAGGCCAAAGAGTTCAAACTTGGTTTCATCAGACCAGAGAATCTTGTTTCTCATGGTCTGAGAGTCTTTAGGTGCCTTTTAGCAAACCTCAAGTGGGCTGACATGTGCCTTTTACTGAGGAGTGGCTTCTGTTTGGCCACTCTAACATAAAGGCCTGATTGGAGAAGTGCTGCAGAGATGGTTGTCCTTCTGGAATCTTCTCCCATCTTCACAGAGGAACTCTAGAGCTCTGTCAGAGTGACCATCGGCTTCTTGGTCACCTCTCTGCCCAAGGCCCTTCTCCCCCGATTGCTCCGTTTGGCCAAGTGGCCAGCTCTAGGAAGAGTCTTGGTGGTTCCAAACTTCTTGCAATTAAGAATGATGGAGGCCACTGTGCTCTTGGGGACCTCCAATGCTGCAGAAATGTTTTGCTACCCTTCCCCACATCTGTGCCTCGACACAATCCTGTCTCGGAGCTCTTTGGATAATTCCTTCGACCTCATGGTTTGGTTTCTGCTCTGACATGCACTGTCAACTGTGGGACCTTATATAGACAAGTGTGTGCCTATCCAAATCATGTCCAATCAATTGAATTTACCACAGGTGGATTCCAATCAAGTTGTAGAAACATCAAGGATGATCAATGGAAACAGGATGCATCTGAGCAGAATTTCGAGTCTCATAGCAAAGGTCTGAATACTTATGTAAATAAGGTATTTGAGTCTTTTATATTTAATACATTTGCTAAAATGTTGTCATTATGGGATGTTGTGTGTAGATCGATGATGATTGTATTTTTTATTTAATCCATTTTAGAATAAGGCTGTAATGTAACAAAATGTGGAAAAAGTCAAAGGTCTAAATACTTTCCGAATGCACTGTATACCATAAGGACCCCTTATTCATGTCCTCATTACATGTAGTACAACAAGACCGCTCATGGTTTGTAAAGTTCTCTACTTTGATATATTTAAACAAACAAAGTTGAAATCACCAAGGTCACAACCATAAACGGTCAACTCCAGCTCCCTGATAGATTAAGATAGCATGTGAATTTTGGTTCAAATATGTTTATTTTAATTAGGTTTTAAAGTCATAAAGCAACAGAGGAAAAACGAAATTGCTACTTTGTATACCACTTCAATGAAGATGAAAAATACAATTCCGTAAGATATTTGCCTATAGTCAACTCCATCAGAGTGCTGAAAGATCTGATAGAATGGTTGTTTTGGGGGGGGATTTTCAAATGAACCATTTTCTATATTTTACAAATGCTTGCATTAAACTTTTGTTTTCAGAGGCAAAAATATGTCTATTTTGAGTATCTGTTGTCAACTCCGTCAGTGGCTTGTCAACTCTGTCACTGATGGCTAACGCCCTTAAGATCCCCCTTTTTTGAAAATATTCTCCTCAAAAAATAAAAAAAATAACATATGCTTAAACTATTTCAGTATTTGCTGTGCTAGATAATGTTTGCTTTTTAAATGTTTTTTTCATGCTCTGAATCTAGAAAAACTAAAATGCTAAGAAAATTTGCCCTGGAGCATTACATAGCACTATAAAATAAAAACATGTTTTGAGACTTGTATTACATATTTGAATAATCTAATGTTATGATTAAACAATCAATACATTTAAAACACTTGTTGAACAATACATTTAAAAATGAAATGCCTTTTATGGTGTCTGACAGAGTTGACATAAATCCAGTTAGTTGCATAATTAGGTTGTTCCTTCGCATTGGTGTGATAGCTGATACAGTACTTTGGTCTATCAAAAATATATATTTAAAATGTTATGAATACAAATATTTTKGGGGAAAAATATGAGATCGTCCCATCTTTCAAGAATCCTAAAATGACAAGAAATGCTTAATAACGCCTTCACACCCAGGCCAATCCTCATTAGCAACATTTCAACCCCCATCAACCCCTCCATCCATCCATCCCTCCCTCCTCCCGCCCACCCGTGCACAGAGTCTGTGTGTGGAGTGAGAGCAAGGAGTATGGTGAGTGTCATCATCGTCATGCATTACGCCACTGATGACTGTAATTTTCTGAAGCGTTTGCACTTAGTGCCAACTGAAAATGTGGAAGGTTAATTATCCCCTTTAGTCCTTGTTTTTTTTTGAGAGAGAGAACTTTCACTGCGAGTGGCCTTGGAAGGGACCACTTGGGACAGAATTAAAGGGGAACTCATCTAAGCTCAGAATGAGGAAGCAGAACTTTTATACAAAGGCTTTCTTGCCTCTCTCTCTCCCTGCCTGTTTGTGTTTGTTCATGTGTGTGTTTTGTCTCCCCTCCAGAATTGGGAATGCTTCTACTTTCCAGAGAGAAAGAGAGAGAGAGAAAGAAAGAGAGAGAGAGAGAGAGAGAGAAGGAAAGTTGAGTTACTTTGATCTACAGTAAGAGGGGTTTTATTATTTGCAGTTTCCCTATTTAACAACTCAAACTCAGTGTCAACAGTACTGAGCACCAATGGGCCTCGTATGTTGTTCCACACTTCAGTCTAGGTGCTAATGTGTTCGATAACCTAAAAAGCTTGTTCTTCATGATTTGAATGGTACTTTTGCCTGTGCTACTCAAAGCTTAGTTTTTCACATTTATGATTGAACATTGTACATGATGTAGTTTCAGAATGATTAAAAAAGGTCAGTTTCCCGCAATATTTAGATACACTGTCTTTGTAAAGTAAACATACGAAGGCTTGGGCAAAAAATGCATGAGTAAACTGGACCCTTAAGCATTCACAGGCTTGTGCTAACCTATACAGACAGAGACCATTGGATATGCCAGGATGGAAATAGAAAATGACCTCTGCTAAGCATACTTTGGGGGCGGGGGGTTCTTATTATAATTTTTTTTTTAGAAAGACATCTTTATTGCAATAATACCAACAATTCACAACTCAAGATTTCATTTTTCACTCCCCTGCCTCACAACAACCGCACCCTTCCCATCCCTTCTCCACCTCCACTCACTCTAGACCTACATATGCCAGGCAGGTGAGGGGATTTGTCAACATTACTAGCACACACCCCATCAATCATCCACCCAGGAACCTGCACCCACTCTTACTGGGCCTCCCTGCCTGCCTGGGCTCAACCTCCTCCCAGGTCTGCTCTCTCTCTCATTGAGGCAGCATACCACAACATCCATGCTCTAGCAAGCTGGAGAGGGACATAAACATCATTTTGTTATGGTTATATCTTTATGTCCCTTCCTAACATATTGGGACAGCCAACAGAGTATAAAAATACTGGACATTTGGGCTTGCATCAAAGCATGACCCACATACAGTACTCTGTGCCTTGCTGTGTGTTTTTGGTCCCCAGATGCTAACAAACTGTCTGTGACAGCTTGATAACAGTGTGTGTGTGTGCCTGGGAGACATGGTATTAGCCTTGATGTTACATGGCAGATGTGTAGTCTGCTCTGATGGTGCATTTTTCAAAGTCTTCCTGGCGCACCGACCCAAAATGGACAATTCTATGAGCATAAATGACCTCAATTTATGATAATAAGCAGCGGCTAAAGCTCCAGGACAAGCGTAGAAGGCACTCTGGGCCTGAGACATCGCCACCAGACACTAACAGGCTGCAGGTGCAACAATTTATCACCTGTCTAATTGTATTAGTTTGAATGGCCAGAATCTAGAACAGAAAGAGATCCAGTATGAATTGAAATATACTAGATTGATTGACTGTGTCATAAAAGACAGTATCTCATAACCCCTATTGATCTGTTGTAATTGTGGTGGGTTGTAGAACATTTCTACATCTAAAAGACTCAGAAAAACTTGGCAACAGACGCCATTCTCCCACTGGTATTAGACCCCACTTTATCAAGGGCATGACAATGTTAGCTTACAATACAGTCAATTCTAAGGGAGAGACTGGAACAGGATTCTCCTGATGGGGGTCAGCCAATGATACCAGTGCTAARTCTCCAACAGGACAACCAACAGTCTTATTTCTAGAGAGGTGGAGCAGAGAAGGACAACATGAGCATTGGTCCAAAGCCTGTAGTTAATCTGAGTAAATGGACTAACAGAGCTCCTCATGGAGTTTTTAATTTAATGCACTCCCACTGTCAAAGATCAATTTGTCAACTCAACCAAGATCACAAATAGCGTAACCTAGTGTCTGCTTGTCTGCATCTGAATAAACCCACAATTGAATCTATTTTCTAACCCAAGACACAAAGCCATGATGGGAGTTCAGTCAACACAATTAGAAACTGGGGGAGCACATCAACATGTCCGCATGCAGCCGAAGCTCGTGCATCATATGATCTGTACTCTTATGAATCATTTTGTGATGTGTACCCAGACCTCATTTTCCTGTTTTCAGTAATGGAAATGTGAATGTGTCCGGATGGAGCTGATTAAGTTGCTTCTAGGAAGGAAGGCTCATGTGTATTTCTTAGAGAGGGCTTGTCATTAATCATTCAGCATGCAGCTGGTACCGTACATACTCTGACACCTCACTTTAACCACTCACCACGGACGGCAAATGTTTTATGGCCCAGTGTATTTACATTTCTAATGGCCACCTGGTTGTTGTACAGTATTAAAGCAGGATGGATGAAGAGAGGGAAGGAGTGTGCCTGACATTATCTTACTCATCTAAAGGGTGAAACATAAATATACCCTCTGTGATTCTGTTGGTATGAGGATATGTAAGCCAGGTGTGGTGCCGGACTAAGGACCAAGCGTCTTCATCTCTATGGCATCTCTCTCTCTCTCTCTCTCTGTCTCTCTCTCTGTCTCTCTCTCACTCTCTATCTCACTTTCTATCTCACGCTCTCTCTCTCTTTCACACTCTCTCTCTCTCTCTCTCACTCTCTCTCTGCGCTCTCTCCGCTCTCTCTCTCACTTTTATCTCTCTCTCTCTGTTTCTCACAGTCCTAATAAAGCTAGTTCACTTTTCCATGTGTTGGATGCACCACTATTGTACTGTAAGATACTACATATGCCCTACTGTGTTCAACTCATGTCATGACTCATGTTCTAGAGATGTCAAGGTTAGCGCAGCATCTTATTCATCACTGGCGGGGGAGAAGCTTAGACATGCATTTGATGCTTGTGCATGTAGGGGCTCAATCTAAGCATGTCAGTCATGGCTTGTACTACAAGTTTACTAAAGCCCAGTACTATGTCATTATTCATTTTCAATCACTTCATCTTGGGTTTAMAAATGTGAGTGGTCGTTTCAAGTGTACGCAATTAGCTTTCCCTAAAACAGCCCGTAATCTCCCCGTTATGCATCCTACTCCAGAAAGACAGGCACAACCATCCATGGAGACGACCGGTAGGAAAAGCCTTCTGTTCTGGTAGGCTCTAGCTGCTGTCATGGAAACTGCAGCTGTGCCATGGGGAGGGAGTGCAATGGGAGTGGATACAATAGGGGCCGGGCCATGTAACCATTCAGAAGGCCTTGTGATAAACATAAGCACTAAAAACTGCTATGTAACAGGTTAGGGGCTTCTGTGGTTTTACTTTTAAGAGTCTCTCTGGGCTTTCCAATTGGGTTCCTAAGTTGTTTTTTATGCTGCCTTTTTCATTATGCGAATCCCATTGTAATGGTTTGCTATGGTCAGAATGCCATTATATGACTATCCAACTGTCTCTCTCTGTCTTTCTCTCCACAACAGCTTGACATGATGTAAACGATGGGAAGACACAAAGGTAGAGGAAAATGAACTAAAAGAGGAGCCTTTCTTTAATTCTCCATCAAGACCAATCAAATGAACAGTTGATCTAATTGTTTAATCGAATATACTGTATTTACTTTTAGATACCTTTATGCAGCCTACAATGAGGATAGGTCTGTGCTGAACAGTTAAAATAGCAGATACCAAAGTCTAATTTTAACAGTCTTTGATCTCGATTGAAGTATGAAAGCTGATAGAGAAACTGAATTCCAATTTGACCAGCCTCGCCAAACAGATAAGGATCACAGGGGATGAAAACTAATGCCATTTCCCTCAGTCAATGAATCCCCATCCCTCTGTCCTCACACTATCTGATCTTCCTCACAGGGCAGCCTAATTAAAAATAAATATGAATATTCCGCTTGGTTATCTCTCTCTAGAAAGCTGCTGGTGACGTACTAACAAACATGCCAGCAGATTTTAATTTATTTAGTCAGTTCAGCAAATATATTTATTTCAATTACAGCCGTATCAAATCCAGTGCCAATTAACAAGATTTTGTTTAACTTAATTTGGTACACAGCACATGCCACTAGCAATTACAGGAAACACAAGGACAGGGTGTGTTAGATATGGCTCACTGACTCAAGAGGGGAAGAGATGTGTGACATCGCAGCAGCCCAACAGAGACCAGTCTAAATCTGGGCCTCGCAAAGATCAATCCCTCATACTAATAAAAATATAAACTAAGCCCAGCTCCTGTGAATGTGGCTACATGTATTTATTTTCTTTCAGTCGTGGGACTTGGAGACATCCCAGTTGACGTGATGGCCTTGCGGTGTTAAGGGAGTGTGAAGATGCTGTAGCCTGTTTAGTATAAACTGGCTGATGAGACAGCAATGCCAGCCAGGGCATGGGTCCAACCACAACAACAAGACTCAGACCAAACCTGAAGTGACACGCTAGTGACAGAGCTGCTGCTGCTGGGTGACRTGGGAACTGGGAATGTGTGTTGGCAGGTGGCAGTCTCAGTCTCAATGCTCATTACAGCCAGTCCTGACTGAGGGGAGGACAGCTCTTTTTCACTGGTGGAACCGACCACCCCATGACAATCTGGGCCAGCCAGGCACACAACGACATTACTGGGATGCCACAGATATGTCACATGGGAGACACATTTCTAATGTTACACACTCAGTGCCATTGAATCACCACACAGACAGTCTAAGGACGGACATGTCATAACTAGTACCCGGGCCAGAGAGCTCATGGAGTGTCACTTGCTTGACGGTCAATATCTGTGATCAATAACCATGGATACATGTATCTGTAATTAGACTAAGACAGACTGGGTGTAGCCTCCGTCTGGCTCTGGGGAAACAGATACTGAATAGAAAAATGATCAAATAATAACAGTGACTCAGTCAGTGAATGGCCCCGGCAAAGAACAGCGCAGTAGTTCTTTTAACAGGGTCCCGAGCCGCTCCTGTGTCCTCTCCTTTCAGATGTGCCTGATATGAAAGGGATCAGTGGGCCTGGGCTCCACAKCCCTCATTAGGTTCAGTGAAGGATAGTGTGGAGATCAATGTTATGTTGATGCTACGTGGTGCATGCAGTGTGCCATTCCACTGAGAAACTGGAAATCATTACTATACAGATCCCATTACTCTTACTCCAGCTCCTCTAACTCCACGCTCCAGATACGGTACAGTGGCATCGGTACAAAGACAGATGGACCTATTGCCAGCCCAGCACCCCCTCTTGACAATTAGGAGATGAAGAAGAGTTGAAGATTAAGGAGGATTGTGAATAAGGGAAGGATTATAACCCAAATTGCTAAATACAGTGGCTTGCGAAAGTATTCACCCCCTTAGCATTTTTCATATTTTGTTGCCTTACAACCTGGAATAAAAATTTATTTTGGGGGGGGTTGTATCATTTGATTTATTTTTATTTTTATTTTTTTTACACAACATGCCTACCACTTTGAAGATGTTAAATATTTTTTCTTGTGAAACAAACAAGAAATAAGACTGAATACTTGAGCGTGCATAACTATTCACCCCCCCCAAAGCCATTACTTTGTAAAGCCACCTTTTGCAGCAATTGCAGCTGCAAGTCTCTTGGGGTATGTGTCTATAAGCTTGGCACATCTAGTCACTGGGATTTTTGCCCATTCTTCAAGGCAAAACTGCTCCAGCTCCTTCAAGTTGGATGGGTTCTGTTGGTGTACAGCATACCACAGATTCTCAATTGGATTGAGGTCTGGACTTTGACTAGGCCATTCCAAGACATTTAAATGTTTCCCCTTAAACCACTCGAGTGTTGCTTTAGCAGTATGCTTAGGGTCATTGTCCTGCTGGAAGGTGAACCTCCGTCCAACCTCCGTCCAATTCTCAAATCTCTGGAAGACTGAAACAGGTTTCCCTCAAGAATTTTCCTTCCAAATTTTTGGGGAGTCTCCCACATGCCTTTTGGCGAACACCAAACGTGTTTGCATATTTTTTCCGTAAAGCCCAGCTCTGTGGAGTGTACGGCTTAAARTGGTCCTATGGACAGATACTCCAATCTCTGCTGTGGAGCTTTGCAACTCCTTCAGGGTTATCTTTGGTCTCTTTGTTGCCTCTGATTAATGCCCTCCTTGCCTGGTCCGTGAGGTTTGGTGGGCGGCCCTCTCTTGGCAGGTTTGTTGTGGTGCCATTCTCTTTCCATTTTTTATAACAGATTTAATGGTGCTCCGTGGGATGTTTTATAACCTAACCCTGATCTGTACTTCTCTACAACTTTGTTCCTGACCTGTTTAGTGAGCTCCTTGGTCTTCATGATGCCGCTTGCTTGGTGGTTTCCCTTGTTTAGTGGTGTTGCAGACTCTGGGGCCTTTCAGTACAGGTGTATATATACTGAGATCATGTGACACTTACATTGCACGCAGGTGGACTTTATTTAACTAATTATGTGACTTTTGAAGGTAATTGGTTGCAAAGCAAAGGTTTTCCCCCCCGTTTTTTTATTTTTTATTTATTTTTTGAAACAAGTAATTTTTTTCATTTCACTTCACCAATTTGGACTATTTTGTGTATGTCTATTACATGATATCCAAATAAAAATATATTTAAATTACAGGTTGCAATGCAATAAAATAGGAAAAACGCCAAGAGGGTTAAATACTTTTGCAAGGCACTGAATATAGTAAACAGCAGTGGTGCAATTACTGAGACTCTAGGGAGGAAGCATCTGACTGAGACTCCATCCTAATTGAGGTGAAGAGAGGGGAGTAGGCCTAATAGTTTGCTAATGAAATGTCTTTCTAAAGTACATTATGTATCATTTTCTTCAACATACATCTCACACATTTTTTTATAATTATGTCTTAAAAATATTGTTCTAATGATTACCCTTACAAAAATGAATTTGTTGTGGCAAATTTGCTGCAAACTAAATAGTGTGCAACAGAATGTTGCCAGAAGTTTGCAAATGTTTGCCACTCGTGGTGAATTTTTGCCAAACCTTTGTCAACAATAATATTTATTGTTTTTTTTTAGTGGCAAAAAGTTCGCCAGAGTTTTTTTTCTGAAAGAAAATTCTCTCAAGATTCAATTTGAACTTGTGGCAAACCTGTGGCTACAAGTTCAAACACCAGTAACCACTGATGACTAGTGATGGGCATTCCGGCTCTTTTCAGTGAACCGGCTCTTTTGGCTCCCAAATGTTTTGTATTTTTTCAAGTCAAACAGTTTGCGATAGTTTGACTATGATTGGTGTTAAAACAATTCTAATTAAATTATTAAAAGAAATCATACTCTACCTTAACCACAATGTATTTAAAAAATGCATTAGTTTATTATGAAACAAATGCTATTAAACATTTGCATTTAAAGTATAATTTTTTTAATGTATATAAACAAAGTGCATATAAATCTAACCATTCAAAACTAATACAATCTGAACAGCATAATAGAATATTGCACCATATCAAAGAAAAATAAATAACAATTTGCAAAACTGCAGCATCCCACAAATTGAAATAACTGTAAAAAAGATGGATGCTATTACACATGTGCATTTAAAGTATAACTTTTTTTTATGTATATAAACAAAGTGCATATAAATGTAACAATTCAAAAAGAATACAATCTGAACAACATAATAATAGAATATTGCACCATACCAAAGAAAAATAAATAACAATGTGCACAACTGCAGCATCCCACTTAAAACATTAAACTGGTCCCTCTTTTCTCTCTCTTCTTTATTGCCATGTTATAACCAGCAGCACACAGCAATGCTGACCATATTTTGCTTTTATGAGAGATTTTCATTCAGAAATGCAAGCTGCCTCACTCTTCTCTCAGTAATTATTTGTCCCGTTTACGAGAAGACCCTCTCAGAGGGAACGGATGTGGCCACTATGTAGTCTCCCTGTCATGACTTTAGTGAGCCGTAGGTAGACAGATGCCTTGTTCTTCCACCAGCTCAGAGGATCTGCAGATCTTTGTAGGAGGGGCTCCTCCAAATAGGATCGGACCTCCATTATGGCATCTGCTGAGGGATTCCTTCGTGCTGCATCGCAAGTTGCTCTCTCGTCAAACAGCAGACGTTTGTGGCACGACTGCTGGTACTTCTGCTCCATCTGCTCCCTCTTCTTCCTGTTGCCCTGGTGCCTGAGCCAGCTGACTGCTGTAGCTGTCCCTCCCTGCTGCTGAGGTTATTCTTTGAAGAGCCTCATCAATTGCTCTGGCATCACTGAAGGCTAACTTCTTAAACCTGGGGTCAAGTGCAGCGGTTTCTGATAGCACGTGATTATATTCCATTCTGTGGAATTTTCTGACCATTGATAAACATAGGGTGTCCATCAACWCTGTCACATTTGCTTCTCTCTGGCAGCTGGSTGTGATTCGCTGCAGACCCTTATACAGGAGTATCATTTTTGAGGCTGTCACATAGCTGAAAAGAGAGAACAGTAACTTATTAGTTCATGTTCATGTTTTGTCTACTGATACTACATTCTMATCTACTGCTCATATACATATATAATTACTGGATTAAATAATGATGTAGTAATAACTGCTTACTGTATCAGCTCAGGCATCCCCATCTGGYGTTGTGTAGACTTTAGTTTTTCAGCACCTACTGTGCTCCTGTGGAAGTATTCCACAGCTGCTTTCACTTTGTCCACAGTGGGCTTCATCACCTTCAAAGCATCTCTTACAATCAGGTTGATTGTGTGGGCAAGACATGGATGATGGGTCTATTTAAACATTTTCATGGCTTTGGCTATGTTAGCTGCACTGTCGCTAACACAGCAGACCACTTTTCCATCTACTTGCCATTCTCTGGCCACTCTCAACAGTTCCTCTGCCAGGTTCTCTGAGGTGTGTCTGTCACTGAACTCAAAGCAGTCCAGAAGACAGCTAGACATCGAAAAATCTTGTGACATGTAACTGACATGTAAGAAGTGGTTACCCTTGATGTCCAGCAGTCAGTGGTAAGGCAAACTGCAGTAGCTTTTTGGACTCTTTCCCGCACTGAAGCCTGTGCTCTTGTACAGTTGTGGAATAAGTCATTTTGAAAGGGTTTTCCTGCTTGGAATTGTGTACATTGGATTTGGACTATTGCTATAACATTCTAAAACCTATGTCCTCCACGATCGGAAATAGCTGGAAATTGGTGGCAATCATTTTAGCCAATGCAATATCAATTTGGCCTTCTTTTGCTACAGACATAGACTTTGGCATAAACTGGTCCATAGAAGACTGTGTTGCTGTGGGTAGTAGAGGATCAGTGTAGCAGATGTGTTGTTGCCTACTCTTACCACCTGGGGGTCCAGGATCCAGTTGCAGAGGGTGGTGTATAGTCCCTGGCTCCTTAGCTTAGTGATGAGCTTTGGGGGCACTATGTTGTTGAAAGCTGAGCTGTAATCAATGAACAGAATTCTCACATAGGTGTTCCTTTTGTGCAGGTGGGAAATGGCAGTGTGGAGTGCAATTGAGATTGCGTCATCTGTGGATCTGTTGGGGCGGTATTAGAGTGGGTCTAGGGTTTCTGGGATGATGGTGTTGATGTGAGCTATGACCAGGGTYATGGCTACAGATGTGAGTGCTACGGGGCTGTARTAATTTAGGCAGGTTACCTTGGTGTTCTTGGACACAGGGACTATGGTGGTCTGCTTGAAATATGTCGGTATTACAGACTCCGTCAGGGAGAGGTTGAAAATGTCAGTGAAGACACTTGCCAGCTGGTCCGCCCATGCTCTGAGTGCATGTTCATGCTGTGAGTACACTTACTAGCTAGCTATCATATCTTTGCACAATTAATGTGATAGGTAGCTAGCTAATTAATGATTTCCCTTAAATCTTATTTTCTTAGGTGAATACATTGCTGTCTTTATACCAATACACATGTCAATATGCTACTGTCATGGTTCAGTTAGCTAGSAGAGCAGCTAAGGTAGCTATAAAATTAGATGATTTAAAAAAAACTTCCCTTTTGCAGTACCCTTTCCCWACCTGTGGTGTTGSAAGAGGCTGGGAGGAGGATGTATCAACACCCTGGAAATATGTTTGTGGTGTAATCACTCATAACACMTTTTTGTGATACATTTGTGTATTGTCTTCAAGATTGAGAAGGTAAGCAAATGCATGTATTCTCAAATGTAGCCCATACATTCATTCTTTGTAACAATTAGATCTTTAATTTCTTTAAACTAATAGCAGCTAGCTCATCTTGATCATGTTGTTCCTTCTCTCATTCTAGAAGCAATCAGTTACAAGGCAAAAWTACAGATTGAGRCCTTCAATCAAACTGAGGACAGAGAAATGTGTCTGGCAGACTGAAAACTGTGAACGGTAAGTAACAAACGTTACGAATTATGAATGTTATAGTCATTCAGGTTATATAGGTTGTTCTGTCATAATTAGGTAGMTAGCTAATGTTAGCTTGAGCTAGCTAGCCATTTTCTGTGCTAATATSGYTGGCTGTGGTAATGTCTAGTAGCTAGCTCATTACCCATGGCACAATGCTAATGACACTAGCTTACTGGAGTGTTGTCACGTTAAATACAWAGCTAAATGTACGATTTTTGTCTACGTTTAGATAGCTAGCTAACTATGCTTGTGTCTGTAATGGTAGCATAGCTAATTACCTTAGCTAGCTAAATCTGACACTTCTTTTGCGTCAGACCGAGGCTCTGCATCTGTCCTCGTGCTCCTAGACCATAGTGCTGCTTTTGATATCATCGATCACCACATTCTTTTGGAGAGATTGGAAACCCAAATTGGTCTACACAGACATGTTCTGGCCTGGTTTAGATCTTATCTGTCGGAAAGATATCAGTTTGTCTCTGTGAATGGTTTTGTCCTCTGACAAATCAACTGTACATTCCGGTGTTCCTCAAGGTTCCGTTTTAGGACCACTATTGTTTTCACTATATATTTTACCTCTTGGGGATGTCATTCGAAAACATAATGTTAACTTTCACTGCTATGCGGATGACACACAGCTGTACATTTCAATGAAACATGGTGAAGCCCCAAAATTGCCCTCGCTCGAAGCCTGTGTTTCAGACATAAGGAAGTGGATGGCTGCAAACTTTCTACTTTTAAACTCGGACAAAACAGAGATGCTTGTTCTAGGTCCCAAGAAACAAAGAGATCTTCTATTGAATCTGACAATTAATCTTAATGGTTGTAAAGTCATCTCAAATAAAACTGTGAAGGACCTCGGCGTTACTCTGGACCCTGATCTCTCTTTTGACGAACATATCAAGACTGTTTCAAGGACAGCTTTTTTCCCATCTACGTAACATTACAAAAATCAGAAACTTTCYRTCCAAAAATTATGCWGAAAAATTAATCCATGCTTTTGTTACTTCTAGGTTAGACTACTGCAATGCTCTACTTTCCGGCTACCCGGATAAAGCACAAAATAAACTTCAGTTAGTGCTAAATACGGCTGCTAGAATCCTGACTAGAACCCAAAAATTTGATCATATTACTCCAGTACTAGCCTCCCTACGCTGGCTTCCTGTTAAGACAAGGGCTGATTTCAAGGTTTTACTGCTAACCTACAAAGCATTACATGGGCTTGTTCCTACCTATCTTTCTGATTTGGTCCTGCCGTACATACCTACACGTACGCTACGGTCACAAGACGCAGGCCTCCTAATTGTCCCTAGAATTTCTAAGCAAACTGCTGGAGGCAGGGCTTTCTCCTATAGAGCTCCATTTTTATGGAATGGTCTGCCTACCCATGTGAGAGACGCAGACTCGGTCTCAACTTTTAAGTCCTTATTGAAGACTCATCTCTTCAGTAGGTCCTATGATTGAGTGTAGTCTGGCCCAGGAGTGGAAGGTGAACGGAAAGGCTCTGGAGCAACGAACCGCCCTTGCTGTCTCTGCCTGGCCGGTTCCCCTCCTCCACTGGGATTCTCTGCCTCTAACCCTATTACAGGGCTGAGTCACTGGTTACTGGTGCTCTTTTCATGCCGTCCCTAGGAGGGGTGCGTCACTTGAGTGGGGTTGAGTCACTGATGTGGTCTTCCTGTCTGGGTTGGCGCCCCCCCTTGGTTGTGCCGTGTCGGAGATCTTTGTGGGCTATACTCGGCTTGTCTCAGGATGGTAAGTTGGTGGTTGAGAGATCCCTCTAGTGGTGTGGGGGCTGTGCTTTGGCAAAGTGGATGGGGTTAATCCTTCCTGTTTGGCCCTGTTCGGGGGTATCATCGGATGGGGCCACAGGTGTCTCCTGACCCCTCCTGTCTCAGCCTCCAGTATTATGCTGCAGTATTTTGTGTCGGGGGGCTAGGGTCAGTTTGTTATATCTGCAGTACTGTCTCCTGTCTTATCCGGTGTCCTGTGTGAATTTAAGTATGCTCTCTCTAATTCTCTCTTCTTTCTCTCTCTCGAGGACATGAGCCCTAGGACCATGCCTCAGGACTACCTGGATGATGACTCCTTGCTGTCCCCAGTCCACCTGGCTGCTGCTGCTCCAGTTTCAACTGTTCTGCCTGCGGCTATGGAACCCTGACCTGTTCACCGGACGTGCTACCTGTCCCAGACCTGCTGTTTTCAACTCTCTAGAGACAGCAGGAGCGGTAGAGATACTCTTAATGATCGGCTATGAAAAGCCAACTGACATAGACTCCTGAGGTGCTGACTTGCTGCACCTCGACAACTACTGTGATTATTATTATTTGACCATGCTGGTCATTTATGAACATTTGAACATCTTGCCATGTTCTGTTATAATCTCCACCCGGCACAGCCAGAAGAGGACTGGCCACCCCTCATAGCCTGGTTCCCTCTCTAGGTTTCTTCCTAGGTTTGGCCTTTCTAGGGAGTTTTCCTAGCCACCGTGCTTCTACACCTGCATTGCTTGCTGTTTGGGGTTTTAGGCTGGGTTTCTGTACAGCACTTTGAGATATCAGCTGATGTAAGAAGGGCTATATAAATAAATTTGATTTGATTTCTGGACTGCCGTTCACTGTTTCACTCGTTAGCTAACGTTGGCTAAGTTAGCTGGCTGCTAAGTTACCATAGCTAGATTTAAGTTATTCCCATCTGCGTTAATTGCCAAGCTATATGGCAGGCTTATCTCATGCTTGCATGGGGATTGATTGAGTTAGCTAGATTAGCTAGCGTAATGTAGCTACTGGTTTTCAATGGTTTCTGACAGTGGCAGCTTTTATTCCTGTACTTAAATGCAGAGGTCAAGGCCAATGTTAAAGAGTATGATGAATGAGTGTAACATGGCCTCTTTGATTCCAAGGTTTGAGGGTAAGTAAAACTGAAATAGGGGGATAGTCTGGCCTTCATTTTATMWTACTTGCTTTATTGGTAATTTGCACAAATATTCTGTCACAGTGACCAACCTGACACACAACACACATCACAGGCTGGGAAMAGCACATGGGCACTTAGGGGTAAAGTGCCTTRCTCAAGGGCACAACAGCAGTAGGTAGTATACAGAGATATTGTAGCTGGTAATGGGTGTCCCGAATCACTCCCTGCAGATTTTCCCGCATGCAGCTAGGGGTTCGAACCGATAATCTGCCGGTAATCAGCCTGTCTTTCTAACCTCAAAGTTACTGCCGCCCCTGTTCATTTTGCTAAGTCATTCACTTCCTTGCCTTTGTTCAAACATTTGACCTGTCTTATCAACCCTTCACTCCTTAAAGTATGTAATTTAAAAATGTGGGTGAAACTATTCCGTAAAATGTCCCCCATAGTGGTTAAGCCTAGCATTTAAGAGCGTTGGGCCAGTAACCGAAAGGTTGCTGGTTCAAATCCCTGCGGCAGTAAGGTGGAAGAATCTGCTGTTCTGCCCCTTGAGCAGGCAGTTAACCCCCAACGACAACAACTGCTCCCCGGGTGCCGAAGACGTGGTTGTCGATTAAGGCAGCCCCCCCCAACCCCCATCTCTCTTATTCAGAGGGGTTGGGTTAAATGCGGAAGATCCATTTCGGTTAAATGCATTCAGTTRTGCAACTGACTAGGTACCCCCTTTCTCTTTTGCAGCGGATGAGATAGACCAGGAAACCACAGGAGGTTGGTGGGACCTTAATTTGGGAGGACGGGTTCATGGTAATGACTGGAGTGGAAGAATATGAAAGACTTACACGCAGTGAGTATTCTGTAAATGGCACTTTTTTCATACAAGAGGGAAGGTCCTCGGGACACACGTGAATAGATAGGACTGTGGACACACCAAGCGACACATAATGCTTTAGCCRGGTCTTGCCAGGTACATGTTGAAAGCATTGTTTATTTTCAAAACTGATTGTTTTAATTTTTAATTGATTGAATACTTTGTGCTCGAGAGGACAGCCCAGATAACTGAGTGGTTGAAGAACAACCTTTAGCTAACAAACAAAGTCGCAGATTACATGAAGTAGACTGCGATCCAGTGGGCTCAGAGGACGAGACAGAATGGGGCCAAGACAGTCTAAATAGTTTGAGAGTATTCGCGTCTGCTGGATACTCCAGGCACGGTGGGTTTAATTGTTTACAAAAGCATTAGACTTGAATATGATTCTGTTTGCTGTGATTTACTAGCCTGGCTGAGGCGACCCACGGGTCTCAGCGTAGGGAGAGGAGGCTGTTTGTTAATGCGCTCATAAATTGTGCGACAGGGTTTGATTGGTTCTCTCAAATGTTTTTTTTTCCTTGGTTTGAGACCTCACATTGTTTGGATTTGAATATCCAACCATTGTAATACAAGGGGGCAGCGTTCGGGTTTGAGTCTGGCTGTACGTGTGGGTGTTTSAGTGAGAAAGACACAGAGGAGAGCCAACCAGTAAAAGCACAGCCCCCTTCATTATTGTCGCATTGAGACGAAAACATCAAAGAGCCATTCCAGACWGAAGTCAGGAGGACTTTGAAAGTTAGGTGTTAGCCAGACTAATGATGAACTGCAATGAAAAAGTAATTGCTTCGATGCCTCGGGGAAACTCACTGAGAACTGGATCGCTGTCTTCAAGGACAAAAAACATTGCAGGCCCAAGATCTTCTCTTTGAAGTGCAGGTATAGTTAGAAATGACCCTGCTGGTGGTGCCTCAGATTCTCATTCATTTTTAGCCTGAAACAATCAAGTTATTCACTAAACATTCTTCTCTCCAGATACACAAGGTGACATCGCTTTAAGACTTCTGCAAGTGCTCCTTCCATCACCAGTCTGTAAGTCTGGCAGAAAGACATTCCGACCCACCTTCAAAGAGACCAGAACGTCCTTCATTGACTTGCGGCCTGTACGTTTAAATAGTGGATAGGCATAGGGAGATAGATGGTGAAATTAGATGATAGCATTTGTAAACCTTGACTGAAAGGAACAGCATTGCAAAATYGGTTAAATGCACACTCCAAGACATTGTTGTGTAATTGAACCTATGAGCCTAAGCCCCAAATGAATGGAAGATGTAGGCATCAAACAGGGATTGGGTGTTTATATTGATGTTGAAGTGTAAATGGCTAAATAGTATACAATAATAAATGGTGTGAGATGGCATTGTCAGTGTGTCTCCAAGCTATGCACAAGTCCTCATATTCTAAAATCCAATGATTTCTTTCTAACAGGATGGGACCAACATGGTTGATTAACTGCACCAGGCAGAGGTGACCAGATCCTACCCATTTGTGTTAGCTCTTGGGGATAATTGTCTCTGCTCACAGGTGTTTACAGTCATTAGTGGACAGGCATTGGAGCAAGGTACATTGCTTGGGGCACTGGATGTGTGTTTCAAGTCCTATTATGTGTTTGATATCAACTTTTATACAGACCACAGTATATCAGGAACAGAATCCCCCGCAGTTAGACTGTTAAGAGCAGGGGTGGAAGTACAGTCCGGCACGGTACGGTGTCCAGTAAAATAAATATTGTGGGTATACTGTACCGGTAAAACGTGAGCCTATCACAATGAATACAACATGCCCAAAAAACTAAAGGCCATTAGGCCATTATTTAACATTAATGCACRTCAGCCGCATGAAACATYAGTGAATTGACTGGAAACCGGGTGGTATACGCTCCAAATTGAGTTGTGGTTTGAGGAGAACACTTACATTTTGTCAAGGCGGAGATGAGTGGCAGAGATGCTCTCGACAAGGCAGAGATGAGTGGCCGAGACCGAGGCGCGCGTGGATAACAGTGGATGCATCAATTCATGCTACAAGTGTAGGCCTAATGACAATCGCAGAACTTCATTACACTACACGTAAGTGTTTTGTAACAGATGTCTCTTTCCATTCATCAAATTGCGGGTGCACAGTTCACTGTTGAGGTTTGGATGCTGAAATTATTTTGTGAGTGAACGAATGTGCGCGGGTAGCCTGCAGGAGCGGCTTTAAGTGATTGTTTGACAGTCAGATGAAAACATCATGACTGGTTGTGTTAATGCCACATTAAAAGGTAGAGGCGCCGTCTCCATAAGGCCATGTGAAGCTAAGGTTTCCCTGAAATAAACTGAATTGCTAAAATKATATAGCCTAATTAGCTTACTCTTGTCAATACAGAAATAAATACAATCATTCAAAATAGGCTACTACACCAGAAAGCATGATTTGGCCACAGAGCATCATTAGCTTCTTTAAAAAAAAACTGGATTGTTTTAAATCCCATAGCCTACAGTCAGATGGGCCAGTGGCGGTTCTAGCTTGTATGGCTCCCTGTGCGAACTCCCCCGCCAAAATAAAAATAAAAATCACCCTTCTGCACTAACTGTAATTTTTATTCAGACATTTGGAACAACACAAATTAATAATCATAACAAAGACGAATAGAAACAAAATGTACTATATAAATACAAATAAAAGTTAGAATCAAATTATTACACTATTTCCCTATTGCTAACAAAAAACACAAATAAAACTAAATTGCACGAATCCTATATCACACAAATACACAACTAGAATAACACACTTATAAAGAAGAGACATCTCTAGTGAKGGTRCGGTCTTCCTCRCTTGGGGCCATGGATTGTAGAACCCTTGTTTTCAGAGGTAGGATCATGGACACAGACGGTGCAGTTTCAGTGCTCAATAGGGTTGTAACTGTTGATGGGTTTTAGCACCTGGAGGACCTCCTCTGCCACTTTCACGTCATCAGACAAGGTGACGGTCTTTATATTTTTTCAGGGTCTTGTCTGTCAGTGCAGAGTRTACAGCTGCCTGCTGCTCAAGATAGCGCTCCTACATGTGGAGTTYCATCTTGTTGTGACATGGTGTATGAGCTTGTGGGTCGGTAGCTGTAGCATTTCTTGCTTGGTCTTAAGCACATGAGCGGCTGTTGTGCTTCGGTGGAAAAAGAAAACCACCTTCCTGATCCTCCCAAGGAGGCGGTCCATCTGGTTCACTGAGATTCCCCTTTGGGATGCTAAATGGATCACTTGTGCAAAGCAAGCTATCTGTGGCCCCAGTCCACTGCATTTACTTGGTTCTTGGCATTATCTGTGGTGATTGGGAAATTGCTATTGCTATATAGCTTCCACTCTGCTACTGCTCCTAGCAGTACCTGCGCCAGATTTCTGCCTGTGTGACTCTCATAGAGGGGGAGTGTCTGTAGCACCGGACTTCACATCTCCCACTCCTCTGTGGTGTATTGAGTCGTCAGTCACGTAGCTTTCCGTTGCCCTGGAAGTCCACCCATCTGTGGTGAGTGCAACATAGGATGTCTTGGATAATTGGTCGACAATTTTGACCTTTTCCTGTYCATAAAGATCTGGCACGATCTTCATACTGAAGTGGGTGAGCGAGGGGATTTCGTAGCATTGCTCAGCACTTACACCATATTTTTAAACCCTTTGTTTTCCACAACAGAGTATGGCCTCATGTCTGCAGCGATAAACATCCCAATAGATTTGGTGATGGCTTTAGCCCAATCTGATTCTGCAGCAAAGGGCTTAAATGCCGCGGTGAGAAGTTGTCTCTTGGCTGAGTTGGCTCCCGTCACTGACACACCAGGGTGATGACGCTTTAAATGTGTGGCCATGCTCCATGTATTTCCATGATCATACGGCTTTCTTGTGGCACAATGCYTACRCACCGTAATGGTGTTGTCCACCACCCTTCTTCCGTCATTATATTTGACAGGGAAGCCAAAATGCTCCCATAGATGAGACAAATGAAGCGGGAGSCTTTTCCAGTTCWTCAGATCCTCCACTAGCCATGTCTGTCACTGCTCTTTTTTATTCATTGCAACGCGAGCAGGATTGATTCATTGGGATTCAACATGCCCCGTTCACGTGAACAGTACACACAACTGATTTAAAAAAAATAATCAAGTCAACCTTCAGGCTTCAGAGTAAAACACAGCACATATCTGTCTTGTCTTTATCTTTTCACTGCAACTCTGCATCGAGATTTAGGGAATTATTACTTTATAAAGTAACAGCGGCAGTAAAACTGTATTGCACAATATGACAGTTAAACTTTGCAAATGATCCGCGGTTCACATGCGTGCCGAACCATGGGGGGTGATCAAGGATCAAGGATTAACTACTGTCCGTTACACCACTAATGGCAAGCTCTTTGCCATCCAAGTCTGAGTGTTCTTTATAGTGCAGTGTCATACTAAGGGCCTCACATTGYTCTGTCAGCT
Source organism: Salvelinus sp. IW2-2015 (assembly GCF_002910315.2). NCBI lineage: Eukaryota > Metazoa > Chordata > Actinopteri > Salmoniformes > Salmonidae > Salvelinus > Salvelinus sp. IW2-2015. The sequence goes on along the minus strand of NC_036868.1, from coordinate 15,017,604 downwards.
CCTCATTTGAGAGAYGTTGGAAGGTTGACAACACTCCAAACTTCTCTCTCACATTTTCCAATGTGGAAAATCTTTCCTGAAGGGCTGAGGTTGCAGCATCAACAACGACATTGAAAAATGTCACCTCCAACTTCTTCAGTGCATCACTCAAAGGCTCATCAAATGATTCGTATAAAAAGTGCCGCTTTGTGGACCTCAGCCTTTGTTGTAGAACGGCCTCTACATTCATACCCTCGCAAATATCCTTGGCTGACGTTTGTGCAGTCATAAAGCCTGTCGCCCTGTATTTGCTGAGACCTCTCTCTGTCTTTCTGAGAAGACTGACTGCAACATCCACATGCATGCTGGGAGACTGCATCAGCTTGATCACATGTTGGATCTGCCTCAAGATGTCATACCACACCACTGTACAGATGCTGAAGCAGTATGATCCCACCTCCTCTGACAAGGACTGGGCCTCAATCTTTATCACAGGGTCTTTGGTTTGATCCCTCACCTCAATCAGTGCCTCTCTCACCGCTGCTGTCTGATACCTCAGTGGCTCGACACTCTTGACTTTACTCTCCCACCTTGTCTCGGTCCACATCTTCAAAGTGATGTCCACATGTTTTTTTCAGGATGCCCCATCGCTGTGTGGAGGCTGAGAACAAGGTGTACAGTTTGTGTAAGATGCCAAAGTAACTCTGGCATCGACAGAACTTTTAGCAGCATCAGCCACAACCAGGTTCAATGTGTGAGCCCCACATGGCACAAATAGAGCTCTTGGATTCATTTCCAGGAGTCTGGTCTGGACACCTTTTTGTTTTTGCCTCATGTGAGCCATTATGGACACATTTATAAGACTGTCCTCTGCAGTTCTCAAAAGGAATGTTTAGCTCCTCTAATCTTTTGAGAATCAGGGATGCCAAATGTTGGCCCGTGGACTCTGCCTCCAGAAACCCCATAAAATGTTCCTTTGTGGGGCTCCTCCTTCAGTGACAATTCTAATCACACTGTTCAGTGTGGCTGACATCTGAGGTGCAATCTAGAATGATAGAGAATAATTTTGCCAGCTTGATGTCACTCACCATTATTGAAGTGACCTTGCTGCTCAACAAATCAATGAGTTCATTCTATATTTGGTGGCCAAGGTAGCTGGTGGTGTGACTCGAGGTCCCTTTTTGAACACAGTTATGGTGCTCTTTCATGACTGGATCAAATTGTGCCATCAGTTCAACCTCTGAGGAAATGTCCATTTGACGGAGAGGACAGTATTTCTGTGTGTCCCCTTAGTGCCAGATTTCTAATTGCCAGAGACTGCACAATAGCAGTCAGACATGTCAACACCTCTGTCCATCTTATCCTCTCAGCCTCCATAAGTGCCATCTCATGCTTATTAATTGTTTCCCCTTTTTTGATCCTCATTGCCAGTTCTTTCCATGTTTTCATGCAGTTTTGRTTTTCTGGACTGCTGTCGTGGAGTCAGCAAAGAACTTGCAGGTTTCCAGTCTGTCAGTCCAGAGTTTGCTAAATAAATGTTYTTCTTAAAGTTTGCAGCAGAAGAGGCTGTTTCTTTCAGAATACACCAACCAACTTTCTAGGGATTTTTTTCACCACTCACCAAGGTCTTCCTGAAATACTGGTGGAGGCAACTTCTTCCATCACTCTCATTCCTTGGGAAAACAAAGTGAGGTGGTACCTCACTTGGTCCTYTGCAAACTAGTTGTGTCCGAATTCTGTCAGTCAAAACTGAAGGCCAGTCAGCAGGGTCTGTAGACAGTGGTTCATCCTCAGCAGCAGGATTTTGGTGGGGATGCCCCTACAGGCATTTCTAATGGAGAGCACATGGGTATTAGTTTACACACGTTATTCACAGCATTCATCGTGGTGGAACATCCCACATACATAATAAAATCATCATTGTCACCTACAATATGGAAACGTACAACTTTGCAAAAGGGAAATTATTATTATTTTTTGTTATGCAGGGATGCACACATGTGCGTGTACCCACACACACACACATGCGCACAAACACACTCAGGCAACATTTGTGAAGACACCTGTGTGGCTGAGGAGGTGGATGGTTCCTCMTCCTGAGGCTCCGAGATARTTTCTGAAGAAGCCTGTGTGGCTGAGGAGGTAGATGGCTTCTCTTCCTGGCCAGTGTGGCTGAGGAGGTAGATGGCTTCTCWTCCTGGCCAGTGTGGCTGASGAGGTAGATGGCTYCTCWTCCTGGCCWGTGTGKCTGASGAGGTAGATGGCTTCTCTTCCTGGCCAGTGTGGCTGAGGAGGTAGATGGCTYCTCATCCTGGCCTGTGTGGCTGACGAGGTAGATGGCTTCTCTTCCTGGCCAGTGTGGCTGAGGAGGTAGATGGCTTCTCATCCTGGCCAGTGCCAGAGGGTGCTCCAAAATATTTCAGAAGTGCCCCTGAATTTGCATTGGAATACAGTATATGAGTCTGACACCCTAAATCCATTTGTTGCACAATTAAATATGCATGTCATTATGTACAATTTATCAAACTTTCAGAATAGGAACCAAATGAATCATACAACCTCCTTGGCTAATTCTAGGCATAAGACCCCCCCCCAAAAGACGTAATATATCACAAAAGATACAAGATATCAGCATAATATATACGTCTTAAGTTAACCTACAGCATTGGAAATTCCCCTTACTGAGCTCAGGACCTAGTCAATACAAACACACAAAACCTTTGTCACCTTAATGAAAGTCAACCAAATCAATGGTGTGCTAGTTAGGTTGTAATCGTTTTGCTGCAGGTTACACACATTATCATGATGAAACTGTGTGAAATTATATCCAATGTTRTGTAAGCTAGTTGGACAGAAAATTTAATATAMTCGCCCTATGTGTAATAGCATAGCAAGCAACAGACTAACAAACATAAGTGTTATACTAGCCTACTTCATTACATGCATAATATTATACTCATAAAGAGATKACATRGCTGCATACCTTTATCTTTTGCGTTTCTCCTCTTCTTTCCTCTTTTTCCTAAACTGGGCACCTGATGGCTTAGACCTTTTCTTATCCATTTGTGTTGATTTGGCACTCGAGCATCAATACATTACCCATCCCCCCAACACTGTCAACCAAGAGTCAAAACTAAACCAATTCACCTTGGTGGTGTGCAGACAGGTTTTATATTATTCTTAACGATTTCATACAAACCAGAAAAAAATACAACAATATGTCTGTGAAACTATATATTCACAGTATTATGAATGAATTGTGGTTTATTAGGTAGCATTTCATAGTGTGACTGATTTTACTAATTGTATTAGTACTGTACAAAGCTAGAGGTGTGCTATTTGATAGATTCCCCTGCTCCCCCTATCTTGGGCTTCCAGTGGGGAGACCTGAGGTCAACCTACCCCCGCGCCCCAAGGTTAATTGACCCACAGTCCCACACGGTGACATGATATCATTGACGTGACGTTCAAATGAGTGATAGAAAACCGATAGGGCAAATGTCACCATTACAATTTCTTTATGTGGGCACCCCATGCCGCCCCCGGCAAGATGCCGCCCTGGGCTGCTGCCCATACCTAAATCCGCCACTGAGRTGGGCCCACAATTTGGGACTGCACGTACTTCAAATACCAACAAGATGATTGTTGAATTGTGACTGTCAGTGAAAAGCATAGAGACCCAGCCAGGCATATCGCAGTATTTAAAAATACAATCACAGAAAATCTGATTGGAAAGCAAACGGCTATTGCTGTGAAGAGATGACAATGAAAAGACTCCAATCTGTCTTTTCGCTATCAAAATTCTTTATTGAGTAAACAGTAGCCTATTTTATTGGCACCAGCGGAGAACATCGGCCATATCCCTGGTGAATGTGCATATTCAATCTCTTTATCATTGGGTCAGTGCCACTTCTATTTGTTTTGTACAATAATTTCCTCCTCCAGGTTAGATGGTCGTCATTTTCTATTTGTGTCTCCACTTTTCGTAGGCCCGTTTATATGGATCAGACATCGTTTTCATTGATCTTGTCAGTGTCAGCAGAGTAGCCTACCCTGTCATTTTTGTAGTATGAAAAAAAAAAGTGTCCCGTACCGGTAAGAAATTAAACCATTGATTGTGAACATGTATTTTTTTTCCACTGAACAATAGTGGATAAGCATCTGCTCTTGTACGTAGTGTGAGAAGTGACAGGAGGAAGCGCAGCCTTCCGGCTGATGTGTTTGTGTTCCTGTGATTTAACAGATCATTGAATGGATGAGCCATGAGTGTCTCTCTGATTCAGAGGGGTTGGGTTAAATGCAGAATGCATTCAGTTGTGCAACTGACTAGGTATCCCCTTTGTTTTAATATCTTTAAACATTTGTATGATTAACATATATAATGACATTTTTTGTTCAAGCTGGGCTGAAGCACATTCCTCTACCCTTTCATCCTATCACAAATATCTATTTTAAATAGAAATGTTACATTTTGGAAATTGTGAAAAGTGCTTTATAAGTAATGACAGTCATTAGTCCATGTCCTTAGTAGCGTGACCTTCAAACGTAATATTTTACACTTGYTATCTGTGTAACAATGTTTTGACTCTGCCCAAATATAGAACGTTATATGTATGTGTGTGCTGTCACCTAAGATACTGTAGCTGAAGTGTGTCAGTGAATGAAGATCTATGGATTTGCTCTGGCACAGTCTGACAGACAGATCTGTGTTGATACCACTTAGGACAGTGTAACACGCACACATGCTTTGTTTTTATCAGATTGCAATCTGAGTGTGAACATCAAGTCCAGCTGAGGCTTTAGTCTGATGTTTGGACTGTTTTGTTCATGAAATAATATACATACATTTTAAGATTTCATAAGATATGATTGATTGTTATCTTATGAAATAACACATACTTAGACAATAGGGCTTTGTTTCAATGTGCTATTTAAAATATGTATATATTATTGTACATTGAGGACAATTCTCTGACGTGATGTATTTTCTGAAATGCAGGCAAAACAAATGAATGATTTAAAATTCAACACTGTACCTTGATTGTATGTAGGAAATGGAGGGGGTGGGATGGTAGGGAAATCAAAAGTGTGTAAGCAAAATAAAGTAATTGCTTTCAGTGTCCTGATTTTGTTTGTTTTGTGTTTTCTGATTGTTTCAGTGCATACATTCAACAAGCTTTGGACAAAGGACTTCCACCGGGCTGCCATCTCAAGTTCACTAAAAAGGCAATAATTCTGAACTGGGTTTGTTTTTGTTTTTAATTCAGAACATTTTGTTAATTATCTTTTAAACTTCCATTGGTTGAAATCTATTGCTCAGTTATCACTTGGCTCATGTAAATAATTATGTAGTTGCCCCTTTAAACATCCTAAGGTCAACATCCCCATAGTTTTCACATTTCTCTCATGTAAATGTTGTAGCTACATAAAAACATTAAACTATTTATTTGAGAAATATCCAGTCTTTGCTCTTTTCTTCATTATCATGCTGATGATTAAAAGTTGTATTGGACAAATGTTTAGTATATTTACCACATTTAATGTTTTAGTTTTTTTCTCAGAGAACTAAGTTATGTGATTTGGTTCATGAAGATAAAACATTGAAATGTTGTTAGCACACAGTAACCAAAACCGGATCTAATTTGCATATTCAACGGAGTTTGCAGCAAATTTGCTAAATGTTCTCCACAAGTTTCCCAGAATTGTTTGCCAGTATTTCGCAAGTTACAACAGTTTGCCACAAAACTAATTTAAAATGTTAAAGTATGAGCATGCAGCAAATTTGTGACAAACTGGCCAAAGGTTTGCCACAACTGTTGCCATAAGCCTGCTTTTTGGGGGGTTTGTATCACTAATGTGTATTTTGCTTTGTTTAAAGCTATAACCTCTCTTGCATCACTGGCAAAGGAGGGAACATCTCACCAGGGGACTGGTTCGCACCATGCTGTCCAAACTCCTGAGGTTGTAAACTTTTACCAAAAGAGACACTTCTATCAGTTTTACCGTCTCGTTTTCAAAAAATGTTTCGGCTACTCCTAGCGCAAACATTACAACAACGCCACATGCATCAGGGGTGTAATCAKTACGCCGATTCTGTTGCTACAAAACGTTTTGCAACAGAAATCGTTAACTCCAAACGGAAAACGCAAACGAGAGTTTCTATTGGACAAATTCTGGTAAGTCCCTCCCCGTTTCGTTCCGTTTGCTCTATTTGCATCCATTTGGTTCTTAAACGGTAAACGGTGATGAATACACCCCAGGCGAGCGTAATGGTAAAATACAGTGATAATAAAAACGAAGTTCTGATGACAACAAAACGTTTACAAAAAACGATGCAAGTATCACATTCTAAACAGTGCCATATGTGATATCACATTCTAAACAGTGCCATATGTGCCCACTGTACGTTTTCGACAGTGTTACTACAACACATGATGTGATTAAAAAGTAGCAACATCAAAGTGTAAACTCACCTAAACCAGGTACAAAAGTGTTGAGAAATAGGCATAACACAGCTACTGGGAATGGCATGTATGGAATAGCTGCACGCAAAGGTCCTTTCTTCTCTCTTACTTGGACCACAACTCCACTGGTCGAAGAAGTAACTCCCTTCTCATTCATTTCGGTGTCTTTTTGGTCCATGTTGAGCGTAAACAGGCAAAGTGTGAACTATTTATTACTGTTTATTCTCTATCTGTCAAAGACTCCCTTCCGCAACACAGGATGAGCAAACCTCTCCAAAAATGACCAACTGCATGAAGTGGACTGTGTGCACGTAAGCGGCGCGCAAGCACTTGTGATGGGTAGTTCGCAAACGAAAGGCTCTTTTTAAACGGCTCTTTTTGTTGGGAAACGAATCGCATCTGTGAAGGAGCCGTTCATTTGACTCACTGATTTGCATACTGCTACTGCTGCCTTTTGAGCGCGAGACATTACATGTATATATTATAAAAAACATTATCTGAAGATGGTAAATCCTCACTGCGGGAGCAAAAAGTAATGTTTTTGCAAGCGATTTCATTTCGTCATGTACATTTTTTATTTTAACTCACATTTCACAATCTGACATAACGGTATGCAACTTTTTAGCCTTTACATTAGAATGTTTATATTTTTCATAATTTTTTAAAGCACTGTGCTACTGAACAAAGAGGCGTTCATAAGGTAAACGGAGCCAAAAGATCCGGCTCACTAAAAAGACTGGGAATGCCCATCACTAACAAGCACTGAGCATCTGCTCCCTTGCACAGTTCAACTATTTATTTATTTTTATTTAACCTTTGTTTAACTCAGCAAGTCAGTTAAGAACAAATTCTAATTTACAATGACGGCCTACCAAAAGGCAAAATGCCTCCTGCGTGGATGGGGGCTGGGATTAAAATATTTATATAAATATAGGACAAAACACACATCCCGACAAGAGAGACAACACAACACTACATAAAGAGAGACCGAAGACAATTAGGCTGGTCTCATAGACTAAACGTATCATAGTAAACAACAGACACGACACTCAAGTTAGCATGATATGTTACCTTTGGTATTGTTACATAAGATAGAAGGTTACTTAAAATGCCCACACCAGTAGAAATCCACTTGTTTGAGCTGAAAGACTATGGCCAGAGCTTACCCATGATGTTGCACAATGATTTAAGTCAATAAGTTATTGTTTTAATCAAAGTATGATATACTTGGGCTTGAAGTGACAAATCCAAACTGCCGACTTTGTGCAAATCCGTGTGAATGCAGTGTCTTTTCCTATAATATGACATACAAATTCTTCAGCTGTCACGTTCTGACCTTAGTTCCTTTGTTTTGTCTTTTGTTTTAGTATGGTCAGGGCGTGAGTTGGGTGGGTTGTCTATGTTAGTTTTTCTATGATTTTCTATTTCTGTGTTTGGCCTGATATGGTTCTCAATCAGAGGCAGCTGTCAATCGTTGTCCCTGATTGGGAACCATATTTAGGTAGCCTGTTTTCTGTTGCGTTTTGGTGGGTGGTTGTTTTCAGTCTTTGTGTGTCTTGCACCAGACAGAACTGTTTTCGGTTGTTTCGTTATTCAGTGTTCAGTTTTGATTATTATTAAATATCATGAACACTTACCACGCTGCACCTTGGTCCTCACCTTCGTCCACCGACGACAGCCGTTACATCAGCATAYGTTTTGTTTCAGGACTGGGTTTGTTCACTGGCATTGTTTATTAATCAGAAACCGCTGCAAAGCTATTCCACTTTGCCACTTTTTTTACCAGAATATTTTCATAATCTATTGGATAATTTGTCAATTTTCACTTGTTTTTTGCTAGTGTGTATTAGAAATATATACTGTATATCTGACCATTTTGGTATAATTATCGCTCCAGGATTAATATTTTTTACCACGAAGGTTTTGCTTCACAACACGCTCCACTGCTTTGATTGGTGTAAAGTTAGCTAAAAACTGCAAGTGTCTATCCAGATAATGAAAAGGCATCCGCAAAAGAAAATTCAAGGAATTTATAGTTACATGTAGGGTTGCAAAGGGTCGGACACTTTCCGGTAAATTTCTTGAAATTTTCCATGGGAAGTTGAGCCCTGGAATTTTGGTAATTTTGCTTAAATTTATCAAAAAAGTTAGCTTATAGCAGTAACCTTTTTTTGATGGGATACACAAGGCAATTCTAGGTCTTGTGACATATTTTGGTTAAACTATYCCAAATTCAATGGAATTGCAACCCTCTGCATGCACGGTGCATTCTTCCATCACATGTGCAGTGCACTCTTCAATCACATGTACAGCTGATTCTCAAGACCTTGCACACTAATGAGATGCTATTGAGCCCACACTACTACACTGTCTGAGCCAAGGACTACATGCTTTCTGGTAAGCTTTGATTACAATACTGGGTGGGGTGAATATATTTTATATGACATACATGATTTTTGTTAACTAGTAAATAGTAGCCTATTGTTTAAATCATTTCTAACTTGTTAACAATTTCTGCTAGTTCGTTTTTTCTACCATGTGGGTTTCAGCTTGCTTGAGCCTGCTACATGAGGAGTGTTAATTCACCTGTTTCCATACATGTTTCATTTTAAACATTTGTCTCACAAAGGAGTTGTTTAATATAACTGCTTAAATATTTATCTGTACATGGAATTGTATTTGTTGTTTTTTACTCATGTTTTTCAAATCTTTACAGGAAAATGCCTTAGGCACTATCTAATGTGTAGAGACATTTCATTGCAGCTAATATAGAAGGAAAAGCTAGGTACATTTGCAAATACTGTGTCAAATCATATGTGAAAAATGCAGCAAGATGGAGAATCATCTGGCCAAGTGCATAAAGTTCCCTCAGCGCTTACAACAAGCAACCTCTGACAAAAGTCCTTCTACTTCTATTCGAAGTGAAAATTATGAATCGAACACCTTATCGATAGCAACAGCTCATGGTCCTCCTGGAATCAGAAGTTTTTTTGACTCAATGGAGGAATGTAGTCAGAGAAATGCTGATGAATGTCTTGCTCAAGCTGTGTATGCAACTGGTTCACCTCTGATGCTCACAAGCAATGTGTATTGAAAGATTTCTGAATGTTACACACCTCCAACCAGACATGCTTTTCAACCAGACATGCTTTACCTAAAGGTTGCATGTTTAAATCTCATCACAGATAACTTTACCATTTTAGCTAATTAGCAACTTTGCAACTACTTACTATTTTTTAGCTACTTTGCAACTATTTAGCATGTTAGCTAACCTTTCCCCTAACTCTTAACCCTTCAACCTAATTGCTGGATGCAGAGTTCAACAGAGTTCAAGTGAAGGTCAAGCAAATCATAGAGAAAGCAGACTGTATCATCTCTGGGTGGTCGAATGTCCGTGGGCAAGGAATAATTAACTACATCTCCACCCCTCAACCAGTATTCTACAAGAGCACAGACACAAGGGACAACAGACACACCGGTCTCTACATTGGAGATGAGCTGATGTCAGTCATCAATGACCTTGGACCACAGAAGGTATTTGCATTGGTGACAGACAAAGCTGCGAACATGAAGGCTGCTTGGTCTAAAGTGGAGGGGTCCTACCCTCACATCACACATTGGCTGTGCTGCTCATGCATTTATTCTGCTCCTCTATGGACATCATGGCACTGAAACCAATGGATACACTCTACAAGATAGCCAAGGAAATGGTTAGGTATATGAAGGGTCATCAAGTTATAGCAGCAATCTACCTCACCAAGCAAAGTGAGAAGAATAAGAGGACCACATTGAAGCTGCCCAGCAACACTTGTTAGGGTGGTGTTGTCATCATGTTTGACAGWCTCCTGGAGGGGAAGGAGGCTCCAAGAAATGGCCATATCAGTCTGCCGATCTGGACAGCCCCATCACGAGGATCTTCCTGGATGATGTATTTTGGGAGAGAGTGGTAAGCAGCCTGAAACTCCTAAAACCTATAGCAGTAGCCATTGCACAGATTGAGGGAGACAATGCCATCTTGTCTGATGTTCAGACTCTGCTTGCAGATGTAAGAGAAGAAATCCGTACTGCCCTGCCCACTTCACTGTTGCTMCAAGCAGAGGAAACTGCAGTTCTGAAATACATCAAAAAGMGTGAAGACTTCTSCCTGAAGCCYATACACGCMGCAGYGTACATGTTGGACCCCAAGTATGCTGGCATGAGCATCCTGTCTGATGCAGAGATCAACAAGGCCTATGGTGTCATCACTACCATGTTTCACCACCTTGGCCTGGATGAGGGCAAGGTTCTTGGCAGTCTGGCGAAGTACACTTTCAAGGGCTTTGGGATGGAGATGTAATATGGCAGTCGTGCCAACATATCTCATTAGCCACCTGGTGGAAGAGACTTTGTGGATCTGAGGCTCTTTGCCCTGTTGSCTCCATCATCCTCCAAATTCCACCAACATCAGCCGCCTCAGAGCGCAACTGGTCCTTGTTTGGGAACAAACACACCAAAGAACGCAACAGGGTGACCAATACAAGGTTTGAAAAATTGGTGGCCTTTTGAGGCCTTTTGAGCCTGACAACGAGCCATCCTCAACAAGGTTGGAAAGTGACAGTGAAGATGAGGCCACAGAGTCTGATGTTCAAGAAGTGGAAATTGAGGAGGACCAGCGAGAAGACATGGAAGCCTGAGAGGAACACAACCAAAGCTTTAGTTTCGAGACTATAATTTTACAGATGTATGTTGAAAACGTTTTTGGGAGATACGATGGATCATTGGGGATAATTCAATATTCCCTTTCTTTTGTTGTTCAGGGAAATCATCCCATGTGAAGAGTCAACGCATTTAATTAAAGTTCAATTTGTAACACATTTAAATTTTTTCTATTGAAAGGATTTAACTTGCAATTAGGTCTTCTTATGATAAGGTAAAAGGTTTACAGTGCCTTGCAAAAGTATTCATCCCCCTTGGCGTTTTCCTATTTTGTTGCATAACAAGCTGTAATTTAAATTGATTTTATTTGGATTTCATGTAATGGACATACACAAAATAGTCCATATTGGTGAAGTGAAAAAAATAATAATACTTGTTTAAAAAAAAAAACGGAAAAGTGATGCGTGCATATTACATTTACATTTAAGTCATTTAGCTGACGCTCTTATCCAGAGCGACTTACAATTTGGAAAGTTCATACATATTCATCCTGGTCCCCCCGTGGGGAATGAACCCACAACCCTGGCGTTGCAAGCGCCATGCTCTACCAACTGAGCCACACGGGACCACATGCATGGTGCATATGTATTCACCGCTTTGCTATGAAGCCCCTAAATAAGATTTGGTGCAACCAATTACCTTCAGAAGTCACATAATTAGTTAAATAAAGGCCACCTGTGTGCAATGTAAGTGTCACATGATCTCAGTATATATACACTTGTACTGAAAGGCCCAGAGTCTGCAACACCAACAAGCAATCGGCACCATGAAGACCAAGCAGCTCTCCAAACAGGTCAGGGAAAAAGTTGTGGAGAAGTACAGATCAGGGTTGGGTTATAGAAAAATATCAGAAACTTTGAACATCCCACGGAGCACCATTAAATCCATTATTAAAAAATGGAAAGAATATGGCACCATAACAAACCTGCCAAGAGAGGGCCTCCCACCAAAACTCACAGACCAGGCAAGGAGGGCATTAATCAAAGAGACCAAAGATTACTCTGAAGGAGCTGCAAAGCTCCACAGCAGAGATTGGAGTATCTGTCCATAGGACCACTTTAAGCTGTACACTCCACAGAGCTGGGCTTTACAGAAGAGTGTCCAGAAAAAGCCATTGTTAAAGAAAAAATTATGCAAACACGTTTGGTGTTCGCCAAAAGGCATGTGGGAGACTCCCCATATATATCGAAGAAGGTACTCTGGTCAGATGAGATTAAAAATGAGCTTTTTGGCCATCAAGGAAAACGCCATGTCTGGCACAAACCTAACTGTCACGACTTCTGCTGAAGTCAGTGCCTCTCCTTGTTCGGGCGGTGTTCGACGGTCGACGTCACCGGTCTTCTAGCCATCGCCGATCCATTTTTCATTTTCCTTTTGTCTTGTTTTCCCACACTCCTGGTTTTCATTCGCTCATTTAGTGTTGTGTATTTAACCCTCTGTTCCCCCCATGTCTTTGTGCGGTATTGTTTGTTGTAAGTGCTTGTGCACATTTGTTTGACTGGTGCGTGTCGGGTTATTGTGCCCATATTTTGTATTTCTTATGCCGTTGGTTTTACTCTTAAACTGCTCCGGCTATTACCTAGTTCTGCTCTCCTGCGTCTGACTTCCCTGCTACCAGTTACGCACCCCTTACACTAACACCTCTCATCACAACGAGAACACCATCCACACAGGGAAGCATGGTGGTGGCAGCAGCATCATCTGGTCAGAATTGAAGGAATGATGGATGGCGCTAAATACAGGGAAATTCTTGAGGGAAACCTGTTTCAGTCTTCCAGAGATTTGAGACTGGGATGGAGGTTCACCTTCCAGCAGGACAATGACCCTAAGCATACTGCTAAAGCAACACTTGAGTGGTTTAAGGGGAAACATTTAAATGTCTTGGAGTGGCCTAGTCAAAGCCCAGACCTAAATCTAATTGAGAGTCTGTGGTATGACTTAAATATTGCTGTACACCAGCAGAACCCATCCAACTTGAAGGAGCTGGAGCAGTTTTGCCTTGAAGAATGGGAAAAAATCCCAGTGGCTAGATGTGCCAAGCTTATAGACACATACCCCAAGAGACTTGCAGCTGTAATTGCTGCAAAAGGTGGATCTACAAAGTATTGACTTKGGGGGGGGGGGGGGTGAATAGTTATGCACACAAGTTTTCTGTTTTTTGTTTTATTTCTTGTTTGTTTCACAATAAAAAATATTTTGCATCTTCAAAGTGGTAGGCATGTTGTGTAAATCAAAAGATACAAACCCCCCAAATCAATTTTAATTCCATGTTGTAAGGCAACAAAATAAGAAAAATGCCATGGGGGGGTGAATACTTTCGCAAGCCACTGTATGTTTCTGTCTCCATATGGTAAATATATCCAATGCAAAAAAACATCTACATTTAAATTGGTATTAATATTAATTCCCATTTATTCCCGTTAATTCTTATATATTCCTGTTAATTCCCACGGAAAGTTTCCAACTCTGAATATTCCTCAAAATGTTACATGTAATTTGCGGCATGCATGATCATGAAAAAAGTCAATGTAGCCTATTATTTCAATTCCCCTGTGAGAACCATGAGCATGGACTGACTTGTTTTTACTGTACCACAGCCAAAGCCTGCCAGCAACCTACCTACCAAAGGTTGCACCGTGTCCATTACAATGTATAAAAACGCATATCAGCTATTTTTAATAGTTGTCCATATTACCGGAGCGTTATCTTATTCTTTCTAACTATTTCTATGGCAGATATTGCAGACGCAATTTATGGAAGATACCAAAACTTCGGAGATAACATTAGAAGGCAAAGTCAAAGATAGCCCAGTGCATTCTATCTGTGGCAAAGTTTCCCATTAATCAATGCCTATGACAAATCCAGCTCCAGAACCAGCCATGGAGCTAGTTGGCTAAACTTTTGAATACAGTGCATAAAAAAAMCCCAGCAACAACAGATAACATTAGCTAGCTAGATAAGGTTAGCAAGATAGCTAGCTGGCTAGATAAGGTTAGAATGGTAGCTGGCTATACTGACAGCTACCAGTGTCCTATTTTATGTACTGTACAAGCCAGTCCATGTGGGACACAAGTGTAGCCTGTAGAGAGAAATAGCAATGGCATATTTTTGTTGGCACTAACTCTGCCATGGTTCGTTGAACAAAGCCTATGGGAAAATGAATGGAGTTTTTGTAGGGTATTTCGATGAACATCGAAAATAAGGTCCGTGGTAAACACAGGCTTAGGAGATCTTATATGTTTTGTGCTATCAGGTAAACTTCATCAGCTAATGTCACTTTAGTGAATTTAACCTTAACCCCTAACCCTAAAAAATGTATATAATAAAAAATTAAAAAAAACACACATAAAGGCTTTAAAATTCATAAAGGTCATGTTAAGTGACTGATATTATCTCTTAGAACAAAATGTATACATTCTCATAAGCCTTTGTTAACCTCAGACCTTATTTTCGGCATTTATTCCAAAACCTTATTCTTTCCCCATTCATTTTGCCCATAGGAATAGCTGAATGAACCAGATGTAAATAATTTAMATTTTTTAGGACTACAAGCTGGCGAGCTCTAATTGTTGATGTTTATCAACTCCATGTGGAAATTCCCACACCCAATTCATGAATATGTATATGTAGCCTTCGTCATTYTTCGAAGGGGAAAACTAAACATGCATTTCCTCTCTAGGACAGGGAATTACATCTAAATAGTGTTTGCAACTTCCTCTGGGGGCATCCTTTAAGGCAAAAACGAAAGGGGGGTGGTTGGTTGGGGTGGATGGGTAGGCATGTAATGCGAACTTCTAGCAAGGTAAAGGTTGCATGTTTAAATCTCATCACAGATAACCTTACCATTTTAGYTAATTAGCAACTTTGCAACTACTTACTACTTTTTAACTACTTTGCAATTACTTAGCATTTTAGCTAACCTTTCCCTTAACCCTTTAACCTAATTCTTAATCCTAAACTTAACCTTAATCTTAACCCTAACCTTAACCCCTAACCCTAAACACTAGCCTAGCTGACATTAGCCACAACTAATTGGAATTCGTAACATATCATACGTATTGCAAATTCAAATCTCTCAAATCAAATTTTATTTGTCACGTGCTTCGTAAACAACAGGTGTACACTAACAGTGAAATGCCCTTCTCAACAATGCAGAGAGAAAATATAAATATAAATAATAGAAAAATAATAATACATACACAATGAGTAACGATATATACATGGGGTACCAGTACCGAGTCGATGTGCAGGGTTATGAGGTAATTGAGGTACATATGTACATATAGGTATGGAATAAGATAGATAATAAACAGTAGTACCAGTGTATATAATGAGTCAAAAGAGTTAGTGTAAAAAGGGTCAATGCAGATAGTCCGGGGAGCTATTTGGTTAACTATTTAACTAACTATTTAGCAGTCTTATGCCTTGGGGATAGAAGCTGTTCAGGTTACTGTTGGTTCCAGACTTGGTGCATCGGTACCGCTTGCCTTGTGGTAGCAGAGAGAACAGTCTATGACTTAGGTGGCTGGAGTCTTAGACAATATTTAGGGCTCCCTGGCTGCTGCTGTGCCATCATGCCTGATGTCTCCAGTGGGCCCACAGATCAGAACTGACATCACTCGGACTCTAAATCACAGAGTTATCCTATCAGATCTCCTCGTAGCACCTTGGGTTTACGCTATAATTCATCGGAGGACACTCTCAAAAGGGCTGTATGGGTCCAAATCAATGGCACCGTCCCAGAGATACACAAGGACAGTCATTAGATATGACAGGAGGACCTTTTACTCTGACCTTAGTACAGTGCCCCTCTGCCTTATTGGAAGTCACCACTTAGACATTTCTCTCTGATCGGCTGGTTTATTGAGCATGATCCTCTATGTTCATGTTGTAAGAGGGTTATAATACCAAGTAGATTGCCTGAAGTGTTTATTTTCTTTAGGGTTGGTGTGATTTGGTTCCTTCCTCCATGCGCAGGCCTAATTATGTTGGCCTTGTCTTGTGAACATGAATTCTTTGTAACGCCTTTTTATGACAGAAATAAGAAATCCCCTAATAAGAATTTGAGAAATTTTCTATGACAATCTAAAYTTGATTCTTCCAGTAAAGTACCAGTGGTATTATTCCATTATGGTACTGTATAACATGCTGTATACTAATTGGGGATTTTGAACAATTTAAACCATTTGTGAGTGTAGAATTGTTGGCAGAAATGTGACCTTGATACTGTGTGGTGAGACGGTAGAGGTMAAACAGATAGTGTTTCACAAGGAGTGGACGGGGAAATGTAATTGTCAATAAATATTCCTAACCTAACCCTCCAAACATTAAGTCACTCTTCATCACAACGAGGTCGCCTAGCAACAGTGAAAACTGTAGATAGAAGGGGGCATATTGCATCTAGGGGATTTCTTGTCTTGCATCCTTTCCTGTATGAGGGATTTGTGTCATTAAAACTATAATAAGGGAATATGCTGAAATCCCTGCAACACAGCCCTAAAGCATTTCAAAGATGCATTGCATCCATTTAAGAGGCTCTAATTTGGATTTTATGGTTAGAAATAATTATATTTCTATGGGTCTCAATTTATAAAATCTCCTTGAGGCATGTCTAAATAATGAACATGCCATAACAGCTTTATAAACCAGTAAAGAACTAGCATTATACGTTACAGGTGACAAAGAGTAGCAATATGCTAAGCTGATTTATTATGCCTATTTATGGTATTTTTTTTCAATTTCAATTCACTGGTCAATTTATTATATTTATACATATTTACTGTTTCATGTTTCCGTGGAAACAACTTCACATTGGAGAAAGCTTTTGATTTTAACAATATCATATCCCATAAAGGAGCGATTCTCAACTGGCGGGTCACAACCCAAAGGTTTTGAATGGGTCTCAAGTGTCTAAGTAATATGGAATTATTGACAATGAAAAAGGTGGAACATGCACTGGAACAGTAATTTTATTGGTGAAGACCTTAGTCGAAAGCTTTATGGTGCCCTGGTAGCAGCCTAAGCAGAGAGCTCCTGTAAATATGCAAATTTTTTATTATTTGTAAGTGTTTTTAATTGTGTTTTTTAATCATGTATTTTGTTTTTGATTACATTTAGTTTTATTGCATATTTCTGGTGGTTTTGACATACAGATTTGCAGATGGACTGGCTTGGCTAGTTAGCTAGATAGCTGGGTAATTGTTTTTGTTTGAATGATGCATCTGGACCCTGTACCAGCTTTTTTGTTTCACCTGGCTGCTATTTCCTGATCTTTTGAAAACATCAATTGAAGAGTCACCTGAAGCTTGAGAGGAATGGGAGATGCAGTAAAGGAATGCAGTGCTGAGGCAGAGGACTCATAGTGAGGACGACTGGCTACCACTCTGAACTGTGTGTGGTGAGATTTCTGGCGCCCAGAACTGCTGAGGCATCACCCAAGTGGTGATACACAGATTGAAGGAGGAGAAGTCCAGTAGCTACACAACAGGCTGGTTCCCAGAGTAGCCCTCTACATGATCRCCACTAGACTCTTCACCAACCATCTCCCAGACCACCTTCCTCTGATTAAGCCATGAACTGTCCCTCTTCATCTTTGGAGGATGCATGCACTCAAAGACTTGGCCTCTATTGGTTGACCTAACTATAGTTAGTTAGGTCTAGCTATAGTCAGGTCTATAGTCAGGTTGTTTGTTTTTTGCTTTTGAAGTGCTTTGAGATTCTTATGAAAAGCGCTATAGAAATGTAATAAGTTATTATTATTTATTATTGTTATTATTATTATCGTTATTATTATTATTAGGGAGCAGTCAAAATGTACACCATTTTTAAATAGGGGAGGGTCATGCTTTTTCAATTTCAGTCAGCATGACGGTTTACAATTTTTTATTCAGTCCAGTGTGTCACGGATTCCCCCGGTACTGCTGCTCATTCTGTGCACCAGTCCTGGAGGTCTACGTCACCGGCCTCTAGGCGTCACTGAACTGTCTCATTACGCACAGCTGATTCCCATTCCCCCTGATTAGTATGTGTATAATTGTGCCCTCTGTTTCCCATTGCCCTGGTCGTTTATTGTTCCCATGTCCGTTGGTCTTGTGAGTACCTGTGCTTTGTTGTTTCGGCTTTCGTGCTGCGTATATTGTGCACTTGTTATTACGGATCTCGTCCCATGTATTGTTGTGCACTAGTTATTTCGGTTCTCGTCCCGTGTATTGTCATTACGGGTCTCGTCCTGTGTATTTATTAGAGGTTTAACCTCACTCTTTTGTTTGGGTTACATCCCTGTGTTTTGTATACGTGTTTGTATTGGGCTTCGTCCCCGTGCCTTTTCATGACATGTTATAATCTGGGTGGAGTATTAAACCTCCCTATTACGTATTTTTGCACCTGTCTCCAATCAGTTATACGACGTGACACAGTGGAGGGTCATATAATTTGTAATCAATTAAATATCATATTGCTCAGTGTTTGAGAATTAGTTGCTTATTCTATCTCGACGTGCCTGATGCTGGCCCTCATCCCGGATTCTCTGCTGGGCTTGTAATAGTGCGCCTAGTGTGGTCTCAATAAAATGATCCATAGCCTATACTATAGGCTAAAGGCCTAGGCTATATGAAGAACATGCTCTGAATGGCACAGGGAAAAGTTATATTTCTAATAAAATGTGCTTACTTCCCGAGTTTTTGTGCTGCTGAGATGGTGCATATAAAACTAGGCTACACTGCATTACACACTGCAATAGATAGGCTATCCTAATCAGAGGCCCTGGCCTGCCCTGCTCTTGCTGAGGTGAACCCTTTTGTGCTGCCTAACCAATGACTGTGCTGTGTACAGTGGCACTTTAGGAGGCGAGTCAAAGTCTTCTTATGAATTTGTTTCATTCATTTGTCCAAAAAATTCTAAATCTATGCGCTAGGTCTACTGAGGTCCTGTTCAGTTTGAGAGGGATAGTGTGAAGATGAGGACATGAGGTAAGTTTGCTACTGCTATAATTGCTTTTAATAAAAACAATATGTTTTGTTGCCCAAAATGAAGCTATTTATCAGAGTTATTGACCTCACAATAAGCCATATTCAAGTAATTCACGTAATTTACATTATTATGATGCAGCAGCTGCGGAGATGGACAGCGCATGGGTGCTGAAAGTAGGTTTATTCGAAGCCTAATTCATTTAAACAGTCTTAATTTTAATTAGACTTTAGGCTACTAACAACACGAGGGCTTTGTGTTGGAGCATATTTCTTCCTATTCAAGAAAGAAGAGGTAGACCTTCCTGTTTGACAGAAGAAATTATAGTCTACTATCCATAGATTTTGTCAGCCAATTCCTTCAGTCACCATGCACTCCTTAAATATCTCAGTGTCAGTGAAGGGCTTGGTGTGTTAAAAACCTCTTGAGGGCAGGGGGCAGCTTTTTCACTTTCGGGAAAAATAGCATGCCAAAATTCAACTGCTTGCTACTCATCCCCAGAATATAAGATATGCATATTATTAGTAGATTTGGATAGAAAACACTCTGAAGTTTCTAAAACTGTTTGAATCATGTCTGTGAGAATAACAGAACTTATGTAGCAGGCAAAACCCTGAGGACAAATCATTCAGAATTTGTATTTTTTTGATGTCACTGTCTTTTCAATTAGTTTTTTTTAGAGACACCAGATTTCTAATGGACTTGCTTGCAGTTCCTACCGCTTCCACTGGATGTCACCAGTCCTTGGAAATCGGTTGAGGTTATTCCTTTGTGTAGTGAAGAAGTAGGGCTATCGTAAATGAGGGTCACATGAAGTACATTTTTGGAGAGTCACGTTATGAAAAAAGTTGCGTCAGTTTGGTTTCTTTTTGTATTGAACACAGATCATCCCGTCTTCAAATTGATMGATTATTAACGTTTAAAAATACCTAACGTTGTATGACAAAAGTAGTTTGAAATGTTTTGGTAAATTTACATGTAACTTTTGATATATTTTGTAGTGACTTGGCGAAAGTTGGAAGCTCTGTTTTTCTGGATGAAACGGTCCAAATAAATTGACATTTTGGATATATATCGACGGAATTAATCGAACAAAAGGACCATTTGTGATGTTTATGGGACATATTGGAGTGCCAACAAAAGAATTTCGTCAAAGGTAAGGCATGATTTATATTTTATTTCTGCGTTTTGTGTCGTGCTTGCAGTGTTGAAATATGCTACTCTGTTTGTTTACTGATGTGCTATCACCAGATAATAGCATCTTATGCTTTCGCCGAAAAGCTTTTTTGAAATCTGACATGTCGGCTGGATTCACAACGAGTGTAGCTTTAATTTGGTATCTTACATGTGTGATTTAATGAAAGTTTGATTTTTATATCATGTTATTTGAATATGGCGCGCTGTATTTTCCCTGGCTATTGGCCGGTGGGACGTTTGCTTCCCACCTGCCCCAGAGAAGTTAAGTTAAAACCAGGGATCGAATTGAGTGGGTATGTGAGGGTATTGAAGGTTTTGTTAATGACTAAAAGCATTGTCTTACCTCTTGTTAGCTTAACATCAAAAATGGACCGGATTATAGTCCGCAATGCTAGAAATAAGGTGTACGATGCCRGGGAAAGACATGACTCCGATGCATATGGGATATATTTGGTTTGTCAAATCAAAGTTTATTTGTCACGTGCGCCGAATACAACAGTGAAATGCTTACTTGCAGGCTCTAACCAATAGTGCAAAAAAGGTATTAGGTGAGCAATAGGTAGGTAAAGAAATAAAACAACAGTAAAAATACAGGCTATATACAGTAGCGAGGCTATATAAGTAGTGAGGCTACATACAGACACCGGTTAGTCAGGCTGATTGAGGTAGTATGTACATGTAGATATGGTTAAAGTGACTATGCATATATGATAAACAGAGAGTAGCAGCAGCGTAAAAAGAGGGGGGGGGGGTGGCAAACAATTCAAATAGTCCGGGTAGCCATTTGATTACCTGTTCAGGAGTCTTATGGCTTGGGGGTAAAATCTGTTGAGAAGCCTTTTTGTCCTAGACTTGACATTCCGGTACCGTTTGTCATGCGGTAGTAGAGAGAACAGTCTATGACTGGGGTGGTTGGGGTCTTTGACAATTTTTAGCGCCTTCCTCTGACACCGCCTGGTGTAGAGGTCCTGGATGGCAGGCAGCTTAGCCCCAGTGATATACTGGGCCATACGCACTACCCTCTGTAGTGCCTTGTAGCTACCTACCCTCACCACCTGGGGGCGGCTCATCAGGAAGTCCAGGATCCAGTTGCAGAGGGAGGTGTTAAGTCCCAGGATCCTTAGCTTAGTGATGAGCTTTGAAGGTACTATGGTGTTGAACGCTGAGCTGTAGTCAATGAATAGCATTCTCACATAAGTGTTCCTTTTGTCCAGGTGGGAAAGGGCAGTGTGGAGTGCAATAGAGATTGCATCATCTGTGGATCTGTTTGGGCGGTATGCAAAATGGAGTGGGTCTAGGGTTTCTGGGATAATGGTGTTGATGTGGGCCATTGTCTCAATGACATTCAGAGGCTGCGCTACAACCTTCTACAGCCGAGAAGACTAAAAATGTACTTTGCTTGGGAAGTAATGTGTGATTCTGTCACTATTAATTGACGTTCAACATTTCAAGCATTGCAAGCCAGGTAGCCTGAGAAATAAATTAAAATTGAATATTTAGGCTATATTATTATTATTTCAAGGCTATAGCCTGCCATTTAAGATGCTATTATATTCCCATGCCCTAGTTATAGTCAACACAAATCTGCTTTGTAACAACCATATCATGTAATAAAATAGAATAAATTAGAAAATGATAGTGTCACGTTCCTGACCTGTTTTCTGTTGTTTTTGTATGTGTTTAGTTGGTCAGGGCGTGAGTTGGGGTGGGMATTCTATGTTATGTGTTTCTATGTTGGGTTTAAKGTGTTGCCTGATATGGTTCTCAATTAGAGGCAGGTGTTTGACGTTTCCTCTGATTGAGAACCATATTAAGGTAGGCTGTTCTCACTGTTTGTTTGTGGGTGATTGTTCCTGTGTCAGTGTTGGTGCTACACGGGACTGTGACGGTTAGTTTGTTTTGTATAGTGTTTTGTTTGATTAAATTCATTATGTCTAATTACCACGCTGCACATTGGTCCTCTGATCCTTCTCGCCTCTCCTCGTCTGAGGAGGAGGACGACGTAGACTGCCGTTACAGATAGTTTCCCAAATGAACAAAAAGTTATAATTGCATGCAGGCCTACCTGATTATATGTGGCTGCTGTGTTAAAAAACAAATGACTTTTTCTCGAATTCATTGATGATCAGATGATCAGTTGTAACTGGTTCTGTTGCGCTAAATTTGTACAGTTGACAGACAACTTTAGCACTGTTCCAGGTTATGCAGCATTCGCTCATTCGTGGTCATGCTCTGTTGCGAAATTAAAAAAGATTCCACTTGCCTCCAGTCATGTAAAATTACGTAGAATTGCATGAAATGCGTTTATAAAATAAATAAATAAATCTCAGGGGGCTAATAAGATAATAGATTCATACACTGCTTTATTATAATGGAGATCTTTTCACACCAACCATTGTCTGCGAATCACAACCTTCTGAATGCTTCTAAAAAAAACTGTTTCTAGAACCGCTTAACTAAGGCTCTGGTCTCTCCTATGAGTGAGGGTAAATGGTAGGCATGTTCTCTGCTATCCACTTATACAGTTGAAGTCTGAGGCCTCACCTCCTGGTTACACTAGTGACCATATCCCCCGCACATCCCGCAAAGGTGGAGGTGTTGCTAACATGTATGATAGCAAATTTAAATTTACAMAAAAAAAAAACGTTTTCGTCTTTTCAGCTTCTAGTCATGAAATCTATGCAGCCTACTCAATCACTTTTTATAGATACTGTTTACAGGCCTCCTGGGCCGTATACAGCGTTCCTCACTGAGTTCCCTGAATTCCTATCGGACCTTGTAGTCATAGCAGATAATATTCTAATTTTTGGTGACTTTAATATTCACATGGAAATGTCCACAGACCCACTCCAAAAGGCTTTCGGAGCCATCATCGGCTCAGTGGGTTTTGTCCAACATGTCTCCGGACCTACTCACTGCCACAGTCATACTCTGGACCTAGTTTTGTCCCGTCAAATAAATGTTGTGGATCTTAAAGTTTTTCCTCATAATCCTGGACTATCGGACCACCATTTTATTACGTTTGCAATCGCAACAAATAATCTGCTCAGACCCCAACCAAGGATCATCAAAAGTCGTGCTATAAATTCTCGAACAACCCAAAGATTCCTAGATGCCCTTCCAGACTCCCTCCGCCTACCCAAGGACGTCAGAGAACAAAAATCAGTTCACCACCTAACTGAGGAACTCAATTTAACCTTGCATAATACCCTTGATGCAGTCGCACCCATAAAAACCAAAAACATTTGTCATAAGAAACTAGCTCCCTGGTATACAGAAAATACCCGAGCTCTGAAGCAAGCTTCCAGAAAATTGGAACGGAAATGGCGCCACACCAAACTGGAAGTCTTCTGACTAGCTTGGAAAGACGGTACCACGCACTGCTGCTTGATCATCCTATTTTTCGAACTTAATTGAGGAAAATAAGAACAATCCAAAATGTATTTTTGATACTGTCGCAAAGCTAACTAAAAAGCAGCATTCTCCAAGAGGATGGCTTTCACTTCAGCAGTGATAAATTCCTGATCTTCTTTGAGGAAAAGATCATGATCATTAGAAAGCAAATTACATACTCTTTAAATCTGTGTATTCCTCCAAAGCTCAGTTGTCCTGAGTCTGCACAACTCTGCCAGGACCTAGGATCAAGGGAGACACTTGTCACGCCCTGGCCTTAGTATTCTTTGTTTCCTTTATTATTTTAGTTAGGTCAGGGTGTGACATGGGGAATGTATGTGTTTTTGTATTGTGTAGGGTGGTTGTATGGTTTAGGGGGTTAAGTAGAGTAGATGGGTTTGTGTTTAGTGTAGGTGTCTAGCTGTGTCTATGGTTGCCTGAATGGTTCTCAATCAGAGACAGATGTCATTAATTGTCTCTGATTGGGAGCCATATTTAAGACAGCCATAGGCACTAGGTTAATGTGGGTAATTGTCTATGTTGTACATTTGTAGCTTGTGTGTGCACTTACGTCTATAGCTTCACGATCGTTTGTGTCTTTGTTTCAGTTGGTTAAAGTGTTCGTTGCGTGTTTTTCCTTTCTCTAAAATAAAAGAGAATGTATTTTGCACACGCTGCGCCTTGGTCCACTCTCTCTCAGCAAGACGATCGTGACAMMWCTCAAGTGTTTTAGTATTATATCTCTTGACACAATGATGAAAAACAGGGAATTTTTACGAGGATTAGATGTCAGGAATTGTAAAAAACTGAATTTAAATATATTTGGCTAAAGTGTATGTAAACTTCCGACTTCAAGGGGAGGGTCACTTTTTTTTCAATCATTCAGTTAGGGTTGGGTAAAAATATATTTTACTGAAGGGAGGGCCATCCATTTTCATTTAAGAGAGGTCAGATTTTCTCCTGGTGTCCCTCATTATAAATAACGTGCAGTCCCTTGCCGCTGCAAGTACTGATACTCCTCCTCAGTTGTAAGCCTACTGTAGTTTTGCATTGAGCCATCCACACCAAGTAAATATCCTCACAAGTAATCTACTGGCGGCCAATTTCTCATGTCATCCTCCCAATTACTTACAATGAACAAAAATATAAATGCATGTAAAGTGTTGGTCCCATGTTTCATGACCTGAAATAAAAGACCCCAGAAATGTTCCATATGCACAAAAAAGCTTATTTATCTGAAAATGTTGTGCGATTTTGTTTAAATCCATCCACCTGACATGTGGCATGTCAAGAAGCTGAATAAACAGCATGATCCTTACACAGATACACCTTGTGCTGGGAACAATAAAAGATATGCAATTTTGTCACACAACACAATGCCACAGATGTCACAAGTTTTGAGGGAGTATGCAATTGGCCTGCTGACTGCAGGACTGTCCACCAGTGCTGTTGCCAGAGAATTGAATGTTCAATGATCCAAAGTAATTTTAGAGAATTTGGCAGTATGTCCAACCGGCCTCACAACCGCAGACCACGTGTAACCAAACCAGCCCAGGATCTCCACATCCGGCTTCTTCACCTGCGGGATCGTCTGAGACCAGCCACCGGGACAGCTGATGAAACTGTGGGTTTGCAGAACTGAAGAATTTCTGTGCAAACCGTCAGAAACCGTCCCAGGGAAGCTCATCTGCATGCTCGTCATCCTCACGGGGTCTTGACCTGACTGCAGTTCGGCGTCGTAACCGACTTGGCCACTGGCACGCTGGAGAAGTGTGAATCCCAGTTTCAACCGTACCAGGCAGACGGCAGACGTATGGTGTTGGTGTTATGTAGGTGTTGTGTAGGTGATGTTTGCGGATGTCAACAGAGTGTCCTATGGTGGCAGTGGGGTTATGGTATGGGCAGGCATAAGCTACAGACAATGAACACAATTGCATTTTATTGATGGCAATTTGAATGCACAGAGATACCGTACACAAGATCCTGAGGCCCATTGTCGTGCCATTCATCTGCCGCCATAACCTCATGTTTCAGCATGATAATGCACGGCCCCATATTGCAAGGATCTGTACACAATTCCTGGAAGCTGAAAAAGTCCCAGTTATTCCATGGCCTGCACACTCACCAGACATTTCACACATTGAGCATGTTTGAGATGCTCTGGATCAAAGGTGTATGACAGCGTGTTCCAGTTCGCACCAATATCCAGCAACTTCACACAAACATTGAAGAGGAGTGGAACAACATTCCACAGACCACAATCAACAGCATATCTGTATTCCCAGTCATGTGAAATCCATAGATTAGGGGCTACTGAATTTATTTMAATTGACTGATTTCCTTATGTGAACTGTAACTCAGTAAAATATTTGAAATTGTTGCATGTTGTGTTTATATTTTTGTTCAGTGTACTTTGAAATTGTTGCATGTTGTGTTTATATTTTTGTTCAGTGTACTTTGCAAAGTTTGCTAGGATGTGAGATGTATTTCCCATTTCCAAAATTATGTTTTGAGATAAGTAACATGTTATGTGTTTTCTAGTTAGCCTCAATGCTAGCTAGTGTATCAGGCAGATTAAACCGGATGACACGCATTAAAACGATGTTCACCATTAATGCGAAACCAATAAATATMTTTACTCATGAAAATAATATTTTTCTAATTATCTTTCTCAAAAATGTTTGTATATTATCCCATACAATAATCTGAACTCTTAATTCTTTGTTTGTAATTATTATTATTATTATCATAAATATATATATATATATATATATATTCGCGATCCCACTGCAGTTCCCCCGCGTCCCACTAAGGGTTGCGACCCCGACGTTGAATACCACTGATCCAGAGTCTGATTTTACAGTACTGAATAAGAGGACCTGACTTGATGTAGCATTTCACACAGAATAACTATATCTGACTTTGAAAAATACATGAGGTGTACGGGAGGAAACTTCAGCCTTTCAAAGCACAACCTTCTGATCGGTGAGAATCTCTCTTCTCACAGGGCAATGCCATTTGCTTAATAACATGGTTAGATAATAGATGAACAGTGGTTCATTAGCCTTCCCATTCTGCCTCAGTGTGAGAGGAGTAAGAACAACCCTTCTAATGTAATAAAGACTATCTTATTCCATTGAATGTGTCTCATCACCTCAGGAGAGCATAACACTCCCTTTGAAGTAGCTCGCTATTCAGCAGTGTGACTTTATTCACAAAGGCTCATTGCATCAAGGAGATGCACAATCAATTAATTGTATATTTCATTTGAGTCTCTCAATGAGCACAGCAGTGTTGATTATTCTCTCATATTTTCTACAGTATGTGAGACTTCCGAGATAGCAGCTCCTCCTATTTAGGCTGTTGTTGGGCTGCTCTGTTTCCTCGCTGTTCGTGTCAGAGTGACCTTTCAATGAAGGGTCTTTATCGGCAGGACTGAGGGAAAAGCTTTTCTCTACGCTCCACTGTATTCTCTATACCCCCTGTTCTGAGCAGTGGTGGACTTACCATTAGGCAATTCAGGCAATTGGCTGGGGCCTCACATCATCAGGGGCCTCGTGAACTTGGCATAATTTTGTTTAATAATATATAATTTCTCTGATGTGTACTGAAGTCACTCCTCCAATGCGTTCTATATAGCGGTTGTGACCGTCTCAGGTTGTGACAAATGGAGCGATTTTTGTTTTCTTTCTCTGAATTTGGCGCTATCTTTCGTTTTTCTACACTCACAAGTATTACCTGATGATGTTTCCTGATGTTTTCCCGAACTTTACAATATGTCTTATGCATTACTCACTTTTTCATTCAGTTTTGATTGAGTAATACACCTTTCCCATATTCAAGTCATATTACATATTTTCAAATTACCCTTATGAACATAGAAACTTGGTTGCAGTTTATCTCTGTGCTAGAATGGTTAAAGCCCATAAAATAAAAAAATATATAGCTGATATACAGTATATACACGGCTTCCTCTTCCTAGTATCCTGATGGCTAATGTCAAATTTGCTGGAAAATAAACTTTTGGAGCAAGGCTTCAATTGCAGGCGGACATCAGGCAATGCTGTGTCTTTGTTTATATTCACTTGACTCTGCTATTCAACCAGACGGCTTTTCCATTTTCCGTATGTACTGAACGACGACTTCTACTATGAGTTCCTGTTCACCTGAACTGGAGTTTCTGATGCTAAAATGCCGACCTCACTATATGTCGAGGAAATTCACATGGGTTATTATCACAGCTCTGTTCATACTTTCACAAGCAAACATCAAGGCAGCACTCAGCATACTGTACAAGAACATTTGCCAGAAATAATCCTCTCACCCGGAAGCAGTCTTTATTGTCGTGGGAGATTTTAACCAAGCAATTTCGAAAACAAATTCTTCCAAAGTATCACCAACATGTATCCTGCMCCACGAGAGAGGGAACAACGTGCTAGACCATGTGGATACAAACATCCGTGACACATACAAAGCCATCCCCCGCTGTCACTTCGGCCAATCAGATCATGTCTCTCTGTTCCTACTCCCCACCTACAAGCAGAAACTCGAGGGAGCCACCAACACAGAGAATAGTGAGGCGTTGGACAGAGGAGGCCGACTCAATGCTGCAGGACTCTTTTAAGAATACTGATGAAAATATTTAAAGATTAATCCATCCTCGACTCATCCATCAACATTGAGGAATATACAGTGCATTCGGAAAGTATTCAGACCCCTGGACGTTTTCCCCCAAAAATGTTGTTACAGCCTTATTTGAAAATTGATGAAATTATTTGTTTGATTCATGAATCTACACACAATACCCCAKAATGACTAAGTGAACACAGGTTTTTAGAAATGTTTGCACATTTATTTAAAAAAAACAGAAATTCCTTATTGATAAAAGTATTCAGACCCTTTGCTATGAATCTAGAAACTGCTCAGGTGCATCATATTTCCATTGATCATCCTTGAGATGTTTCTACAACTTGATTGGAGTACACCTGTGGTAAATTCAATTGATTGGACACGATTTTGGAAAGGCACACACCTATCTATAGAAGGTCCCAGAGTTGACAGTGAATGTCAGTTCAAAAACCAAGCCATGAGGTCTAAGAAATTGTCCATAGAGCTCTGAGACAGGATTGTGTCGAGGCACAGATCTGGGGAAGGGTACCGAAACATTTCTGCAGCATTGAAGGTCCCCAAGAACACAGTGGTTTCCATCATTCTTAAATGGAAGAAGTATGGAACCACCAAGAAACTTCCTTGAGTGGCCCAGCCAGAACCCGGACTTGAACCCGATCGAACATCTCTGGAGAGACCTGAAAATAGCTGTGCAGCTTGGCAGGATCTCCAGAGAAGAATGGTAGAAACTCCCCAAATACAGGTGTGCCAAGCTTGTAGCGTCATACCCAAGAAGACTTGAGTCGGTAATCGTTACTAAAGGTGCTTCAACAAAGTACTGAGTAAAGTTTCTGAATACTTACGTAAATGTGATGTTCCAGTTTACAATTTTTTTTATACATTTGCCCAAAAAAATACAAAAATGTTTTAGCTTTTTTTGGTTGTGGTGTATTGTGTGGAGATTGATGGAGAAAAAAAACAATTTCATCCATTTAAAAAAAGACTAACATAACAAAATGTGGAAAAAGTCAAGAGGTCTGAATACTTTTCGAATGCACTGTATATACAGTAGAATACCAGTCAAAAGTTTGGACACACCTACTCATCCAAGGGTTTTTCTTTATTTGTACTATTTTCTACGTTGTACAATAATAGCGAAGACTTCAAAACCATGAAATAGCACATGGAATCAAGTAGTAACCATAAAAGTGTTAAACAAATAAAAATATATTTTATATTTGACATTCTTCAAAGTAGCCACCCTTTGCCTTGATGACAGCTTTGCACACTCTTGACATTCTCTCAACCAGCTTCATGAGGTAGTCACCTGGAATGCATTTCAATTAACAGGTGTGCCTTGTTAAAAGTTCATTTGTGGAATTTCTTTCCTTCTTAATGCGTTTGAACCAATCAGTTGTGCTGTGACAAGGTATGGTGGGATACAGAAGACAGCCCTATTTGGTAAAATACCCTATTATGGCAAGAACAGCTTTAAAAAGCAAAGAGAAACGACAGTCTATCTTTACTTGAAGACATGAAGGTCAGCTAATCCGGAAAATTTCAAGAACTTTGAAAGTTTCTTCAAGTGCAGCCTCAAAAACCATCAAGCGCTATGATTAAACTGGGTCTCATGAGGACCGCCACAGGAAAGGAAGACCCAGAGTTACCGCTGCTGCAGCGTTTAAGTTAATTTGAGTTACCACCCTCAGAAATTGCAGCCCAAATAAATGCTTCACAGTTCAAGTAACAGACACATCTCAACATCAACTGTTCAGAAGAGACTGCGTGAATCAGGCCTTTATGGTCAAATTGCTGCAGAGAAACCATTATAAAGGACATCAATAATAAGAAGAGACTTGCTTGGGCTAAGAAGCATGAGCAATGGACATTAGACCGGTGGAAATCTGTCCTTTGGTCTGGAGTCCAAATTGGAGATTTTTGGTTCTTACCGCCGTGTCTTTGTGAGATGCAGAGTAGGGGGACGGATGATCTCTGCATATGTGGTTCCCACTGTGAAGCATGGAGGAGGAGGTGTGATGGTGCTTGCTGGTGACACTGTCTGTGATTTATTTAGAATTCAAGGCACATTTAACCAGCATGGCTACCACAGCATTCTGCAGTGATACGCCATCCCATCTGGTTTGCAGTTAGTCCCACTATCATTTACCTTTCAACAGGACAATGACCCAACACACCTTACACCGCTGTGTACGGGCTATTTGGGGCTGCAGGTTAGTGGTTAGAGCATTGGGCCAGTAACCGAAAGGTTGCTGGATCGAATCCCCGAGCTGACAAGGTAAAAATCTGTCATTCTGCCCCTGAACAAGGCACTTAACACACTGTTCTCCGGTAGGCCGTCATTGTAAATAAGAATTTGCTCTTAAATAAAATATATATATGCATATATTTGACCAAGAAGGAGAGTGATGGAGAGCTGAATCAGATGACCTCGCCTCCACAATCATCCGTCCTCAACCCAATTGAGATGCTTTGGGATGAGTTGGACCGCTGAGTGAAGGAAAAGCAGCCAATAAGTGCTCAACATATGTGGGAACTCCTTCAAGACYGTTGGAAATGCATTCCAGGTGAAGCTGTTTGAGAGAATGCCAAGAGTGTGCAAARCTGTCATCAAGGCAAAGAATCTAAAATATTTAACACTTTTTTGGTTACTCCATGATTCCATATGTGCTATTTCATAGTTTTGATGTCTTCACTACTATTCTACAATGTAGAAAATAGTAAAATAAAGAAAAACCCTTGAATGAGTAGGTGTTTCCAAAATGTTGACTGGTACTGTGTAGTACCTTGAGAAAGTATTCACACCTCAGGACTTTCTCCACATTTTGTTGTTTTACAAAGTGGGATTAAAATGGATGTAATTGCCATTTATTGTCAACGATCTACACAAATTACTCTGTAATGTCAAAGTGGAAGAGCAATTCTCACATTTGTAAAAATATTCATGACAAATAAAACATTAATATATCTTGATTAGATAAGTATTCAATACATGTCAGAATCACCTTTGGCAGTAATTACAGCTGTGAGTCTTTCTGGGTAAGTCTCAAACAGCTTTCCACACCTGGATTGTGCAACATTTGCCCATTATTCTTTTCAAAATTCTTCAAGCTCTGTCAAATTTGTTGTTGATCGTTGCTACACAGCCATTTTCAGGTCTTGCCATASATTTTCAAGMCAATTTAAGTCAAACTGTAACATTCACTGTAGGTAGCCTAGTGGTTAGAGCGTTTGGCCTGTAACCGAATGGTTGCTGCATTGAATCCCTAAGCTGACAAGGTAAAAATCTGTCGTTCTGCCCCTGAGCAAGGCAGTTAACCCACTGTTCCCTGGGCGCTGAAGACGTGGATGTCGATTAAGGCAAACCCCCTCACCTCTCTGATTCAGAGGGGTTGGGTTAAATGTGGAAGACACATTTCAGTTGAAGGCATTCAGTTGTACAACTGACTAGGTATCTTTCCTTTCCCTTTCTTAGTAAGCAACTCCTGTGTAGATTTGGCCTTGTTTTTAAATTATTATCCTGCTGGAAGGTGAATTAATCTCCCAGTGTCTGGTGGAAAGCAGACTCAACCAAGTTTTCCTCTAGGATTTTGCCTGTGCTTAGCACCATTCCGTTTCTTTTTTTAATTGTGAAAAACTCCCTTAACAATTACAAGCATACCCATAACATGATGCAGCCACCACTATGCTTGAAAATATGGAAATTTGTACTCAGTAATGTGTTGTATTGGAATTGCCCCAACATAACAGTTTGTATTCAGGACAAAAAGTTAATTGCTTTGCCACATTTTTTGAAGTATTACTTTAGTGCCTTGTTGCAAACAAGGACACTTCCCTGGTCTTTGTGGTTGAATCTGTGTTTGAAATGCACTGCTCGACTGAGGGTCCTTACAGATAATTGTATTGTATGAGTACAGATTAGGTATTTTTACTCCTGGATTTATTTAGGCTTGCCATAATAAAGGGGTTGAATACTTATTGACTTAAAGTGGAACCAACAGCATTTTAGCAACATGAAATCTTATTCAAATCTGTTCAAATAGACCCTCATGAAGAATATAATATTAAACATTTTCTGACAAGCAAGCACTTAGATATGGGCATTTTCACATTTTCAACAACTCTTAGAATGTTTGGGAATTAAGTATACTAAGGAATTTGTGAAATTCTATAGCAATATAGAGTGGGAAAGCGGCCGTGCGTTTGGACAATCATTAGACACTGCAGTAAATAAAACCTAATGAAAACATGTGTCTCGTCCAAGACCAAAGTCTACGCAGACCGGTGCGCCATAGCCAATCAGAGCTACAGTAGGCCTTTATACAAACAAGCCATTTGTCACACAGGCCTGTCATCATTCAATTTGAACTGGACTGTGTGTTTGCAAGCAGTTGCAACAGCGCAATTTTAGATCATTAGAACGCATTCGTCAAAAGCCACTAAATACACCTGAATGGATTTCAATATGTAAATACCACAGGAGTCCTCTTACATTTGGTGACTTTACAGTCCTATTGATCAAACAACCATGAAAAGGTAGGCTCTCTCTCCCTCAGTTATGCACATGAACAACAACAAGATCAAGCACTAATGCTAGCCAGAGAAAGATGAGCTAAAATCTAACGAAGGAACATTAGATAAACCCTCTCAAACCTTTTCAGCTAGATGCCCGTCAAAATTGCACTGAAAAACGATGGGGAATTGTAGCCTACTTGTCCTTCTGCAGCTTGCCTACCATTTTTTAAATTTATTTAACTAGGCAAGTCAGTTAAGAACRAATTCTTATTTACAATGACAGCCTAMCAGGGAACAGTGGCTTAACTGCCTTGTTCAGGGGCAGAATGACAGATTTTGACCTTGTCAGCTCAGGGATTCAATCGAGCAACCTTTCGGTTACTGGCCCAACGCTCTAACCACTAGGCTACCTGCCGCAACCAATGCATTAATTCTTGTCCCAACCAAGCACCGAAGCTAACTGGCTAAAGTTGGCTGGCTTGCTAGTGTTGGTTCCGTTTTTCTGTGCTCCGTTTTAATTACTTAACAAATAAGGACACTCAAAATGTGCACTTATAAATGATAACAATTTTMATCAAAATACAGCTGTAGACAGAAGTCAAAGATCAAACATCACACATACAATTAATGTTTCTCCTGAGTTCTGCAAAATAGGAAAAGTCCAAGTTACTTTTATCATGCTTGTAGTCAACCCCCTGTGATGTCACTGCATACATCATTACCTGCTACTCCTCAGACCAAGCCCATGCGTACACAGCTATACAAACTTGCAAGAGAGATACAATAGTTCCAGTGTTTTCTAAGGCCTCAGCAGTAAATGTCCACGCCCCCAAGTTGATTTATAGAGGTATGTCTGACTAGCCTCTTATCTGTTTTACTCCCCAGGGCTCTATTTCTATCTTTGAAGTGCTTTCTCACAGACACCATGCAATAATTCACACATTTCTCAGACCAGAGACTTACTGTGGAACATACTGTGGAACAATTTTAGAACCTTATAATGAATATATATATTGTTAATCTGTAGTCTAGGAACCTATAAATGTAGTGGGGGAGGGGTCTTATAACCCTTCCCCTTCTATTAATACAACATAAGCATAATCAATTATTATAATACATCAAACACTTGGTACAGCCCCTATCATGACCCCAATTTGACTCCATCACTAGCTAGCTACTTCCAGACACAAATGTGAGAACACCTCACTCTGACCATTTTACTCGCCGTATCAGAGCTGGTTAGGCTGTTTACATGTTATCTACATAGTTCGTGACTAAATATTACTTTTTTTGCCTACATTTACTGACCGGGTGTTGCGCGTTCATAAATCAGTTATTCTGCAATCTGGTACACTCAGACTAGTGCTTTGAAATCGGATTAGATAGCCAGAGTGAATTTGCGAATGCAAGAGAGATGCTAACTGGATAGCAGTTATTCAAGTTATTGCTAGCTAACCAAATTACACCTGCATCTCTAGCTGTGTATAGCCACCAAAATACGATATGAGGGAAAAAGTCAGTCACTCACCTACTCCTCCAATGACATGACATGACATCCTAGCAGCTAGCTATCTAGCTAATGTTAGGCTCCATGTTTTTAGCTTGCTACATAAATAGATACACTAGCCTATTAGCCACGTTATGACTGATTTGTGATCATTGCCCTTGCTAGTTTGATTGTATTGACATTCCCAGCCTTAGTTACATTCGTCTGTTTTTGTCCAAAATATAGAGTCATTGAAACTGAAACAGTGCATCCCGAATGGAGGCAGCAAACAATGTACCAGGCCAGCTGGGATTTACAACCTGATAGCAATATTTTTTGGACTACCAAGTAATGTAGTGGTGAACTATATTAATCATGCAGTGAACTTCATCCATCTATTCTGCCAACAGTGCCTTTGTGTAAGTCATGGAATGTTGAGTCAAATATAATCTTGTAGCATCAACTGGGAATTGTATATTTTGGACTTATATTATGATTGTCTGTTTATTTCATATCTGCTTTTCAATTTTTATTAATTTGTAAACATTTTGAAAAACATAATTCCACTTTGATATAATGGGGTACTGTGTGTAGGCCAGTGCCCCAAAAAAATCTAATTTTAATAGATTTAAAATTCAGGCTGTAATAMAACAAAATGTGGAAAAAGTTAAGGCGTGTGAATACTTTCAGAAGGCAAAGTATTATTCGTTTTCAAGTTTATTAGTTGTATGAACAGGAAGGTCGATATTGCAACGAAAAATATCAGCCCAGAGTTTCTACATCAGTGCATCCTAACWAACTAATAGCAAATAGCAAT
This sequence comes from Salvelinus sp. IW2-2015, assembly GCF_002910315.2. Taxonomy (NCBI): domain Eukaryota; kingdom Metazoa; phylum Chordata; class Actinopteri; order Salmoniformes; family Salmonidae; genus Salvelinus; species Salvelinus sp. IW2-2015. Next base: position 14,982,467 of record NC_036868.1, on the reverse strand, counting down.
TATCTATAAATGGTAATGCACCTACAGCCTATATATTTAAATAGCTGCCTTTTCTGGCCCACAAATTACTTTTGACAAACAAATCGCCCCCCCCCCCCCAAAATGTAAGACCCTCCGTTAAATTTGAGCAAGAATTGTTGCCCAATCCTGTTCTATGTGGTGTTGCAAAGACCTTTACTAGTGAAGGGCATTTCAAGTCTTTCCTCTTAGCATTTTCATTCTGCTTCTTTCACCTAAAAGAGCCAGCTCTGAACAGCCCTTCGTCCAGAGCCATGACTGTGTGAAAGAGACATGGGAGGGCCTTGGACTGGCCTCTGCCTGGGGCCTCCAAATCATTAAGTCCGCCTCTGGTTCTGAGCAGCAGTTACTGTGCATAATGCTACTGTAAATAATGGATAATCCCTAGTCAGATCTGAGGCTGGGGCGGGGGCTAAGGCAGGGGGAGCTGGAAAGGTGAGGTGGGGAGGATCCAGCTGAGCTGGGACCCCAAGGCAGGGTTGGGGTGAACTTCAAAAGCCTACAATTTGGGCTTCCTGTCACTCACTGAGAGAGAGAGAGCCTTGCAAGCCCAGCAAGAGGGACAGGGCTACTTTCTGCTTACGTCCCTCACTCATATTGCCTGTCTGATATGTGATGTATTAAAAACAGTAAGTGACATCCTTCAGTGTGTATGTGTTGTCCCAAAAATAGTGGCTTTCCAAATTCTTCATCACTGACAACTGTCAACTAAGGACCGTCTTTGCATGTGTTGCATGAGAAACATTCATTGGCTTGTCATGCATTCACATCTATGTCAGTGTGTTTGTGAGCACAACTGGGCGCAACCAACAGGTGCTTTCAACCCCAGACAGCAAAACATCTTATTCAGCGGTTGTCAAGCTTCAGTTCAATTTTCAAAATGCAAAGATACGCATGCATCACGGGGTCATATAGTTCACAGTTTTTATTGTATTACACCTGTACTCTAATAATGTAAGCGTTCAGTTCTCTTCTCCTGTTGTTTCTGGGAAGGAAGAGTGCCCCTCCACACCTATACACTCTTAGAATTTATTTTGCTATCTAGAACCTAAAAAGGGTTCTTTGGCTGTCCCCATAGGAGAACCCTTTGAAGAGCCCTTTTTTGTTCCAGGTATAACCAAAAGGTTTCTACATGGAACCAAATAGGGTGCTCTTATGGGGACAACTGAAGAACCCTTTTGGAACCCTTTTTTTAAGAGTGTAGGGCAAGTGCATACTGATCACAGGTTCAATACGGAACGCATTGCCAACTGATCTGGAAATTTTGATTACAATTCAACAGAACAACAGAGAAGTACTGTCTAAATGCTTCCCAATGCTAAACGAGTCCAGTTTGTCCCAGTGTCTAACATTGTTATAATGACTCAGTGTGTGGGGGACAGAGATGCCACTCACGACAAGGAAACACAATTACGTTTCTCAACAGGTTTGTTGATGAGATTACTGTAAAGTGCAGGTTCCTGTATATTACCCTCATCTAAAAGTACCACGTAGGTTAGTTGACATCCAGGGTGCACTCTCTAAAGCAAGCCAACATGGTGATTCAGAAACTTTAGTCTTGGTGGAGATACCATGGTTTGCAATAGGCAAAATGTAACAAAGGAATTTCTTTAATTTCTCACCCCATGTCTCTCTTTCCATTATACCCACCTCCTGAATCGAGCTGCACTGTGCTCTCTACAAGTGCATTGTTTGACCCTAACCTTAAAGTGGACAGACACTGTTTTAACTAATTTGCAGCGATGAAACAAAGAGATAATCATAATATTGGTCTAAAATATAAAATCTGCAGTTTATGCTTCAAAATCAACTGTATATCGGTTTTAAAAATAGTTTCTATTTGACTCAAAATTCCATTAAGTAGAGTAAAGTGTTATTGGCGCTCTGTAGTTTATAAATTACTTTATAAATTCACAGTGTTGGGGAGCAGTGAACTATATGTAGTTTAATTAGTAATGAAACTTAATTTTTCAGTAGTTTGGTGTTAGTGGAACTAAATACAAATCCTGGTAGTGATTTCACTTGTTCATGACTWTTTTGCCATGTAGGGGTGTAGCTAACTACTTTTTTTTGCAAAAATAAAATATGGGTGAAGTAGGCAAGAATTTCCTTTCTTTTTCGGCATCCGACCTGCCTAATTTTCACCTGAAACATCCTTTTTGTGTTTAAAAGGATCAATTACACATTCTGTTAACATCTGACTACAGAGGGATCTATTCTTGCCATTTGTATTCAATGACATTTCAGACTAGGATATGATAATTCTTCACAAAGTAGTTTGGATGTAGTGAACTACTTTTTCAAAGTAGCTTCAGTGAAGTAAACTATATATTTCTTAAGGGTAGCATTAGTGTAGCTTAACTTCTTCCAGTGTGAAGCAATTGGTAGCTTGGTAAACTATATTTTCACAGTATCTTCCCCAACACTCCAAATTCATATATTCATACCATGATATTTGCACACAAGGATAATAGATACTGCATCATTAGATACAGTTTAAACCTCACAACATTTATGGGCTCCGTTGCTTCTCCCCTGCCAACACTTCTCTTAATGATGGTAAAATTCTAATGTTTAATTGGTTGGCTTTGTGTTACGGTCTTAACACYTGGGGTTGGACAGAGATATTGTCTCTCAGCGATGAGCAGCAATTAGGAGTAGACACAGGCATAATGAAGCCTGTTCCTYTGTGTCTCCAGCACAGAAATAGGCCCCAGTGTGTGGATAGAGTTGGAGCTGGAGCTGGCATTCTCCTCCATGGCTTTGGCGTTGTCATGCGCTGTCGGCCCGCACTGTCGGCACGAGCTGTTTGCACAAGCTGTCAGAAAATAAGCCCTGCCCACACTTTGGATCGCACAAAAGGATCCATGTGCATTTAAATACACCCCCCCCCCCTCTCTCTCTCTCTCCCTGTTCCCCCTCTCCTTCCATTTTTCTCTCTCCCTCTTTCTCTCTCCCTCTTTAATACCATGATGCTAATTGACTTTGTTCCATCTGTCAGTGAAAGCTGACATCACAGAGTTTTGGCTGAGACCCCAGGGTTTGTTTGAAGCCCCTGGTACCCTATTGTGCAGAAGGCTGTAACTGGATGATTACTGTGGTGATTGTGCAGCAATCCACTATACATATCATCGCATTCACAGGAGAAAACAGGGCAATTAGTGGAATTGGATTCTGCCTCTTGCTACCTTTTCAGGTACAAGGATTCTCTTTGGAGAGACTCAACCCTGTTACATCTTTGTGGCACAAATTGATCATGTCCTCTTAATAAGCCATGTGGATTACGTGCTCACATGGCATGACCCATGTTCTACTAACCCTTCTCACATGCCCAGAAAGCCTAGAAAGGGCTCATTATAGAACAATCTATATGAGCAATGAGGTTGTGTATATAAAGTGTTAGATTGTGATTTTTATCAGGTAATCAGTTGCAATGATCACAGCACGTAAGTCGAGCATAAGCAGTTATTAAGAGGCGTGCAAGAAGAGTTAACTTAAACACATTTGTCTTAGGCAAAACCTAAGATGTTCAAACGTGCAACTTAAAATGGAAAGAATGACAGAGTGTAAACATTCTAAGACAGGCCATGGCTGAAGACCATGAAAGGCAACTGTTGCTGGAGCTCGTCTGTGTGTTTTTCTTTCTGCTGCTACACCAAAGCCACAGCAGCTGAACACAGTATGGCTTGAGTTAACAGGAGCTCAGTACTGTGTCCCCATCATATCATGTGTTCTATTTCAGGAGCTATATAGCATGAGTCATACTTGAGAGTTGAGACACTTGAGAAGAAGTCAACATGCTTCCTTGTCAGAATCATGAGTCATATTTTAGAGGGTGTCCATATTTACTTAAAGAGTTTGCATGTTCGTTTGGTCTGTAATTCCAACTTGTTTCAAGCAGACCACCATAATCCCCGTGCCCAAGAACTCCAAGGTAACCTGCCTAAATGACTATCGCCCCGTAGCACTCACATCTATAGCAATGAAATGCTTTGAAAGGCGGGTCATGGCTCACATCAACACCATCATCCCAGACACCCTGGACCCACTCCACACTGCCCTCACCCACATGGAAAAAAGGAATACATATGTAAGAATGCTGTTCATTGACTAACACCATAGTCTCCTCTGAGCTCATCACCAAGTTCAGGACCCTGGAACTGAACACCTCCCTCTGCAACTGAATCCTAGATTGTGACATGATAATGTTGAACCCAAGATCAGAGAATGAACCAGACCAGGAAATGGCGACTTGAGAAAATGTAAAGACTTGACTTGGAAAAAATAGAGGACGGAACAATACAGGAAAATCAAAAACCAAAACAATAAACACAGAGAAGACATACAGGAAACTAAATTCATGAGCTAACAAAAGGGAACAGAAAACACACATATCTTAAAGGAGAAACAATAATGAAATGATAAGAAACACCTGGGTAACAAACAAAGTCTCTAGGGCTGTCTCTGCCGCCCTCTGGTGCCCGGAGGAACCATGACATAGATTTCCTGACGGGCCGCTCCCAGGCGGTGAGGATAGGTAACATCACATCCGCCACGCTGACCATCAACACGGGAGCCCCTCAGGGTTGTGTGCTTAGTTACCTCCTGTACTCCCTGTTCACCCACGACTGCGTGGCCGCGCACGACTCCAACACTATTATCAAGTTTGCTGACAACATGACGGTGGCAGAACTGATCACTGACACCGATGAGACAGCCTATAGGGAGGAGGTCAGAGACCTGGCACAACCAGTTCCAAGTCGCACGTCCATCTTGGAACATGACGTGGATGTGGGGAACGCTGCTCCTATACGTCAGCATCCGTACAGGGTTAATGCAAAGAAAAGGGAGGTAATGAAAAGTGAGGTAGCTTATTTATTACAGAATGAATGACATGGCAAAACCCAGTAACAGCTCCTGGAGTTCCCCATGTATTCTTGTTCCTAAGCCTGACGGTACGTCCCTCTTATGTACGGACTATCGTCGTGTAAATGCAGTTACAATGTCTGATTCTTTGACTGCATTGATAGAATTGGCTCTGCTGCTTACGTTAGTAAGTTAGATTTGCTAAAAGGTAATTGACAGGTGCCTCTGACCTCTCGAGCTTCGGACATCTCAGCTTTCGTTACGCCTGATAACTTTGTACAATACACTGTGATGCCTTTTGGAATGTGTAATGCACCTGCTACTTTTCAGCGTCTAGTTAACATTGTTTTTGCAGATGTGCCAAATTGTACTGCACTTGTACCTTGACGATGTGGTGATACATTCGTCTACTTGGTCTGATCATCTCTCCACTTTGAAAAGTGTGTTTCAGCGGTTGGAGAATGCTGCTTTAACTCTCAATTTGGCCAAGTGTGAGTTTGGGAAGGCTACTGTGACTTACTTAGGGAAACAAGTGGGACGAGGTCAAGTGCGCCCAGTAACTGGAAAAGTGGAAGCAATTGTTGCTTTTCCTGCTCCCACGACTCGCCGCCAGTTGCGCAGGTTCCTAGGGATAGTAGGGTACTATCGTACGTTCTGTAAGAATTTCTCGATGGATGCCGCGGTCATCCCCCTCTTCAAAGTTGGAGACACTCTAGACCCAAACTGTTACAGACCTATATCTATCCTACCCTGCCTTTCTAAGGTCTTCGAAAGCCAAGTTAACAAAAAGATCACCGACCATTTCGAATCCCACCGTACCTTCTCCTATATGCAATCTGGTTTCAGAGCTGGTCATGGGTGCACCTCAGCCACGCTCAAGGTCCTAAATGATATCATAACCGCCATCAATAAAATACAATACTGTGCAGCCGTATTCATCGACCTGGCCAAGGCTTTCGACTCTGTCAATCACCACATTCTCATCGGCAGACTCAACAGCCTTTGTTTCTCAAATGACTGCCTCGCCTGGTTCACCAACTACTTCTCAGACAGAGTTCAGTGTGTCAAATCGTAGGGCCTGTTGTCCGGACCTCTGGCAGTCTCTATGGGTGTGCCACAGGGTTCAATTCTCGGGCCGACTCTCTTCTCTGTATACATCAATGATGTAGCTCTTGCTGCTGGTGATTCTATGATCCACCTCTATGCAGACGACACCATTCTATATACCTCTGGCCCTTCTTTGGACACTGTGTTAACTAACCTCCAGACGAGCTTCAATGCCATACAATGCTCCTTCTGTGGTCTCCAACTGCTCTTAAATGCAAGTAAAACTAAATGCATGCCCTTCAACCGATCGCTGGCCACACCTGCCCGCCTGTCCAGCATCACTACTCTGGACGGTTCTGACTTAGAATATGTGGACAACTACAAATACCTAGGTGTCTGGTTAGACAGTAAACTCTCCTTCCACTCTCATTAAGCATCTCCAATCCAAAATTAAATCTAGAATCGGCTTCCTATTTCACAACAAAGCATCCTTCACTCATGCTGCCAAACATACCCTTGTAAAACTGACTATCCTACCAATCCTTGACTTTGGCGATGTCATTTATAAAATAGCCTCCAACACTCTACTCAACAAATTGGATGCAGTCTATCACAGTGCCATCCGTTTTGACACCAAAGCCCCATATACTACTGACCCCTGCGACCTGTATACCTGTATACCTGTTGGCTGGCCCTCGCTTCATATTTGTCGCCAAACCCACTGGCTCCAGGTCATCTAAGTCTTTGCTAGGTAAAGCCCCACCTTATCTCAGCTCACTGGTCACCATAGCAGCACCCACCTGTAGCACGTGCTCCAGCAGGTATATTTCACTCACCCCCAAAGCCTATTCCGTCTTTGGCCGCCTGTCTTTCCGGTTCTCTGCTGCCAATGACTGTAACGAATTACAAAAATCACTGAAGCTGGAGACTCATATCTCCCTCACTAACTTTAAGCATCAGCTGTCAGAGCAGCTCACAGATCACTGCACCTGTAAATAGCCCGTCTGTAAATAGCCCATCCAGCTACCTCATCCCCACGTTATTTATTTATTTTTGCTCCTTTGCACCCCATTATCTCTACTTGCATATTCATATTCTGCACATCTATCACTCCAGTGTTTAATTGCTAAATTGTAATTACTACGGCCTATTTATTGCCTTACCTCCCTTATCTTACCTCATTTGCACACACTGTATATAGATTTTTTCCTATTGTGTTACTGTCACGCCCTGACCGTAGAGATCCTTTTTATGTCTCTATTTTGGTTGGTCAAGGCGTGAGTTTGGGTGGGCATTCTATGTCTGGTGTTCTATGTTGTCCTTGTTTTGTATTTCTATGTGTTTGGCCTGGTGTGGTTCCCAATCAGAGGCAGCTGTCTATCGTTGTCTCTGATTGAGAATCATACTTAGGTAGCCTGTTCCCACCTGTGTTTGTGGGTGGTTGTTTTCTGTTTTGTGTGTTCACCTTACAGGACTGTTCGTTGTCGTTTTTGTTATTTTGTCAAGTGTTTCATATTTTATTAAAGTAATATGAACACTTACCACGCTGCACCTTGGTCCTCTTCTCCTTCTCCCGACGACGTTCGTTACAGTTACGTTGTTAATTCCATGTGTAACTCTGTGTTGTTGTTTGTGTCGCACTGCTTTGCTTTATCTTGGCCAGGTCGCAGTTGTAAATGAGAACTTGTTCTCAACTGGCCTACCTGGTTAAACAAAGGTGAAATAAAAAATAAATAAAATAAAAATCTATCATTTTGCCTAGTCATTTTGACCCTACCTATATGTACATAGCTACCTAAATTACCTTGTACCCCTGCACATTGACTCGGTACTAGTACTCCCTGTATATAGCCATGTTATCCTTACTCATTATTGTTATTCGTTATTCACTGTGTATTTATTCCTCATGTCACTATTTATATTTTTATTGTATTATTTGTATATTTGTCTTTAACTCTACATCATTGGAAAAGGACCCGTAAGTAGGCATTTCACCTGTTGTTTACCAAGCATGTGACAAATAAAATAACATTTGATTTGATCGCATCCGTTTGTTTATTTAGAAAGTAGCCCTCCATTTTTTATCTTGTTCTGAGAAAGAGACCAGTCTTAGGATCTGAGCCACAGTCTGCAACAGGATGTTACTCAGACAGAGAAACAAATAATGATAATATCATGTTGTTCCACCACGACTGACCTCTTAATTTCCTTCAAGGTCAATTACCAAGGTCAATGTACCCCTGACATTAAGTGCATGTAGATAATAACAATATGGTCATTTATTCTGAGGTCTTTAGACCTTATATTACAGTGGGTGGCAAAACTGACAAGAACAGAAATAACATCTGATCATATCCAAATAGGATGTATTATTTCCATTCAACCTCAATCTGTTCATCATGTGGTTATTGTTAGGCCTAATAGCGTAACGAGCGTAGCATAAAGATGCTTATTCAATGGGATGTAATGTTTAGAACATTGCATTGCAGATGTTTAGTGTCAGCTCAGCTGCGGGACTGTGAGAAAACAGGGACATCTATTGCCCACTGTGGTGCAGCACAGTCTAACACCTACATGAAATTACACATCAGTGGTTCTTTATGAAAATCATCTTTACAAGATTAAGCAATGTATAAAATAAGATATATTTTATTTTCCAAATTAATAAGCTTATAATACTTCAATGTACATCCCACAATAACAAAGCAAAACAAATACAGATTTGTATTTGCATCATACCATCCAAAACAAATATTATCGCTCTCGTCAGTCATATCCAACAATATTTGATGTACTCTAAGTTGAAATAAAAAAGAATTCGTTGAAATGACTGTAAATCTTACAGGTTGTGGCTTTGACTTGACAAAAGCGTATATGGCATGATGTCCAGGTAATACAATAGATGGGGATTAGATTCTGTTTTCCAGGGTTGAAGACCCCTCCTGTACTACAGGCACAACTCTACGCATCAAATCATGCACCCACTCCTGATCCGGGTTGGCACATCTTCTGACACCATTATTAATGGCAAATCTGAAATACTAATTATGAGTATCACATAAGGCCCATACTGGTTGAATGGTTAATTGAGTTTCCCTTAAAATATACCATATAAAGGAGAATATGTAGTAAATAGTAAATAGCCTACTCACATGACACCATCCATAGAACATAGACTAGAATAGTCCTTTCACCACTCTATCTTTTGGAAKTATTTTGGGGTAATATTTAAAGCAGCATTCACTTGCCCCAAAGCTGGCTGGGAAGTGGATGTAAAGATTTGTGTCGTTACACTTCTCATGTACATGCACACTGGAATCAATGGATGCTGTGAAACATATATTTGACTTAAATCAAGAAAAGCTTGAGCATGGCATTCTCCTATACTATAACAGAACTACAGTACTGTAGTACCACTGGATCAGCATAAACCACACTAAAGATTACACAGTGAGGTTACAAAGAGATGACAAAGAGAACCAAATAGATGACAACTTACATTCACAGAGAGCCAGAATACACAGTGCATAGAAGAGGAGAGTAGTGGCGATCAGGCTGGTGGGATTCATGGCTGTCTGTCTTCATAGTCAGGTTGAGGTGTTGAGCAGTAGCTTATCTTTAGATCTCTGGATATCCCTCTCTCATACCCTGTCCCCTTTTCTCAGTTAACTCAGATGCGTGGGACGGGGCATTTTCCATGACTAAAACCACATCTATCTAACCATTACTCTCTGCTTAGGAGTGCTCGAGGTCAGAGCTTAGGGAAAAAAGCGAAGTGTGAAACTACCGCAGTGAGAACTGTCAATAATGCACCATGGAAAAAGAGTTTAACTTTACTTTCATATCACTGATAGTGGTCAGTAGTTGTGGTCAGTAGTTATGTGGTTGTGGTCAGTAGGTTAGGTCAGTAGTTGTGTGGTTGTGGTCAGTAGTTGTTGCCAGTAGTTGTTGCCAGTAGTTGTGTGGGTCAGTAGTGTTGTGGTTCAGTAGATGTGGTCAGTAGTTGTGTGGTTTAGTCAGTAGTTGTGTGGTTGTGGTCAGTAGTTGTTGCCAGTAGTTGTTGCCAGTAGTTGTGTGGGTCAGTAGTGTTGTGGTTCAGTAGATGTGGTCAGTAGTTGTGTGGTTTAGTCAGTAGTTGTGGTCAGTAGTTGTGGTCAGTAGTTGTGTGGTCAGCAACTGTGTGGTTGTGGTCAGTAGTTGTGTGGTTGTGGTCAGTAGTTGTGTGGTTGTGGTCAGTAGTTGTGTTCAGTAGTTGTGTGGTTGTGGTCCGTAGTTGTGTGTTCAGTAGAAATGATCGGGTGAAATATGAAGCAAGTGAATGGAGACGGCTTCGCTCTATCCAATCAGAGCAGCAGGACGAAGCTAGTGAGCATTAGAAATCTTCTCTGTACCATTGCAGGTCGTCCAGACTGGGGAAGCATTCGACATCTTTGCAAAAATAGTGCTTAACATGATTTTTAAATGACTAACCCATCCATCTCAGTACCCCACACATACAATTATCTGTAAGGTCCTTCAGTCGAGCAGTGAATTTCAAGCACAGATTCAACCACAAAGACAAGGAAGGTTTTCCAATCAATCAATCAAATGTATTTATAAAGCCCTTTTTAAATCAACTGATGTCACAAAGTACTATACAGAAACCAAGCCTAAAACCCCAAACAGCAAGCACTGCAGATATAGAAGCATGGTGGCTCTGAGGGTTGGCCAGTCCTCTTCTGGCTGTGCCGGGTGGAGATTATAACAGTACATGGCCAAGATGTTCAAACTTTCATAGATGACCAGCAGGGTCAAATAATAATAATAATCACAGAGGTTGTAGAGGGGGCAACAGGTCAGCACCTCAGGAGTAAATGTCAGTTGGCGTTTCATAGCCGATCAACTGACTACAATGGTTCGCAAAGAAGGGTGCCTATTGGTAGATGGAGGAGAAAAACTGAGCTTGGTGCAGTTATAAATTACACGTTGGATGTTTATGATGCACCATGGAAAAAGAGTTAGGGGACAGCCAGGTTATAGAAAGTAGCATCACAGTTGAGTCTCCGCTATGGTGAGCAGCAGTATTTAGTCAACGTGGTTTTCAGCTGATGCTGCTTCATGAAATGTGTGGTTGTTTGACAGCAGCTACATCAAAAGCTATCGATGCTACATCACAGATGCAAGGAAAAAATGACATTAACTTGCTGTTAGGATTTAGGACACTTTCCGGAAAGTTTTTATTTCCATCTGTCTATTTCTCATCCATTTTCCTCTAATGCTGCTCGCGCATTATGTTTTTATAAACTGTCCTTTCTATCAGTAGTTGTGTGGTTGTAGTCAGTAGTTGTTGTCAGTAGTTGTGGTCAGTCGTTGTGGTCAGTTGTTGTGTGGTTCAGTAGCTGTGGCCATTAGTGGTGTGGTTGTAGTCAGTAGTTGTGGTCAGTAGTTGTGGTCAGTAGTTGTGTGGTCAGCAATTGTGTGGTTGTGGTCAGTAGTTGTGTGGTTGTGGTCAGTAGTTGTGTTCAGTAATTGTGTGGTCAGTAGTTGTGTGTTCAGTAATTGTGTGGCTGTGGTCAGCAGTTGTTTGATTGTGGTCAGTAATTGTGGTCAGTAGTTGTGTGGTCAGCAATTGTGTGCTTGTGGTCAGTAGTTGTGTGGTTGTGGTCAGTAGTTGTGTTCAGTAATTGTGTGCTTGTGGTCAGTAGCTGTGGTCAGGAGTTGCATGGTTGTGGTCAGTAGCTGTGTTCAGTAATTGTGTAGTTGTGGTCAGTAGTTYTGTTCAGTATTTGTGGTCAGTAGTTGTGTGGTTCAATACTTATGCGGTCACTAGTTGTGTGGTTGTGGTTGGGTTTTTCTTCATTATTTGTGGTCAGTAGGTCTGTTCCGTATTTGTGGTCAGTAGTTGTGTGGTTCAATACTTATGCGGTCACTAGTTGTGTGGTTGTGGTTGGTGTTTTCTTCATTATTTGTGGTCAGTAGGTTTGTTCCATATTTGTGGTCAGTAGTTGTGTGGTTCAGTAGTATGTGGTCAGTAGTTGTGGTCAGTAGATGTGGTCAGTTGTATGGTTGTGGTCAGTAGTTGTATGGTTGTGGTCACGAGTTGTGGTCATGAGCTGTGGTCAGTAGTTGTGGTGTTGTGGTCAGTACTGGTCAGTGGTTATGGTCTGTATTTGTGTTGTTTTGGACAGTAGTTGTGGTCAGTAGTTGTGTGGTCAGTAGTTGGGTGGTTGTGGTCTGTAGTTGTGTGGTTGTGGTCAGCAATTGTGTTCAGTAGTTGTGTTTGTGGTTAGTAGTTGTGTCGTTCAGTAGTTGTTTGGTCAATAGTTGTGTGGTTGTGGTCAATAGTTGGGTGGTTGTTGTCAGTGTCTAAACTACAGTTGTTGCATGTGAAAACTGAAAGCAGTGTGATGAGAAGTGATTGGGTAAAATAGAAAGTGAGTGAATGGAGATGGCTTCGCTCTATCCAATCAGAGCAGCAGGATCAATATAGAACACACCCTTCTCTTTACAGACAGGCAAACTAGCCGGTTGAGTTATTTAGAGTATGGCCATGACCCTGAGAAGCAGGACGAAGCTAGTGAGCATTAGAAATCTTCTCTGTATCATTGCAGGTCGCCCAGACTGGGGAAGCATTCGACATCTTAGCAAAAATAGTGTTTAACATGATTTTTAAATGACTACCCCATCCATTGCAGTACCCCACACATACAATTATCTGTAAGGTCCTTCAGTCGAGCAGTGAAATTTAAGCACAGATTCAACCACAAAGACAAGGAAGGTTTTCCAATGATTCGTGAAGAAGGGTGCATATTGGTAGATAGGTAAAAAAAAACACTGACATTGAAGATCCCTTTGAGTATGGAGCAGTTATTTGGATGGTGTATCAATACACCCAGTCACTTACAAAGATACAGGCACCCTTCCTAACTCAGTTGCCAGAAAGGAAGGAAATCGTTCAGGGATTTCACCATGAGGCCAATGGTGATTTTAAAACAGTTACAGAGTTTAATGGCTGTGATAGGAGATAATTGAGGAGGGATAAACAACAATGTAGTTACTCCACAATACTAACATAATTGACAAAGTCAAAAGAAGGAAGCCTGTACAGAGTTAAAATATTCCAAAACATGTATCCTGTTTGCAATAAGACATTACAGACATTATTTCAGCAAGATGGCGCCGACAGAGATGGTCGCCTCACTTCAGGTCCTTAGGAAACTATGCAGTATCTTTTTTTACATTGTTAGCCCAGAAAATCTCAAGTGTTATTACATAAGAACTATTGGATATAAAAGCGACGTCAACTTACCAACATTACGACCAGGAATACGACTTTCCTGTACGGACCTCCACCCTGGACATGGGATCTAATCCCAGAGGCCGACCCAAAACAACGTGGTTGCCGCAGGAAAGGCAGACGGAGCGGCCTACTGGCTAGATTTAGAAAGCGAGCACACCATCAACCGCTTCCGAGCATATTACTCGCTAATGTCCAATCTCTAGACAACAAGGTGGACGGAATTAGGGCACGAGTTGCCTTCCAGAGAGACACCAGAGGAGACACCAGATATTGTAACGCTATATGTTTCACGGATACATGGCTCATTCGGGATATGTTGTCCGAGTCGGTACAGCCACCCGGTTTCCTCATGCATCGCGCCGACAGAAACAAACATCTCTCTGGTAAGAAGAAGGGCGGTGGTGTATGCCTTATGATTAAAGACTCATGGTGTAATCATAACAACATACAGAATCTCAAGTCCTTTTGTTCACCTGACCGAGAATTCCTTGCAATCAAATGCTGACCGCATTATCTCCAAAGAGAATTCTCTTCGATTATAGTCACAGCTGTGTATACCCCCCCCAAAAGCAGATACCTCGACGTCCCTGAAAGAACTTCACCGGACTCTATGGAAACTGGAAACCATATATCCTGAGGCTGCATTTATTGTAGCTGGGGATTTTAACAAAGCAAATCTGAGAACAAGGCTTCCTAAATTCTATCAGCATATCGAATGCGCGACACAAGCTGGTAGCATTCTGGACCATTCCGCAATGCATACAAAGCCTTCCTCCGCCCTCCTTTCGGCAAATCTGACAATGACTCCATTTTGTTGCTCCCATCCTATAAGCAGAAACTTAAACAGGAAACACCCGTGCTCAGGTCTGACCAATTGGATTCCACGTTTCAAGATTGCTTTGATCACGTGGACTGGGATATGTTCCAGGTAGCCTCAGACAATAACAGTGACATATACGCTGACTCGGTGAGCGAGTTTATTAGCAAGTGCATTGGAGATGTTGTACCCACTGTAACTATTAAAACCTTCCCTAACCAGAAACCGTGGATTGATGGCAGCATTCACGCAAAACTGAAATCGCGAAACATTGCTGTTAACCATGGCAAGGCGACTGGAAACATGACCGAATACAAACAGTGTAGTTATTCCCTCCACAAGGCAATCAAACAAGCAAAGCGTCAGTATAGAGACAAAGTAGAGTCGCAATTCAACGGCTCAAACACGAGATGTATGTGGCAGGGTCTACAGTCAATCACGGATTACAAAAAGAAAACCAGCCCGGTCGTGGACATCAACTTCTTGTTCCCAGACAAATTAAACAACTTCYTTGCTCGCTTTGAGGACAATACAGTGCCACTGACACGGCCCGCTACCAAAGCCTGTGGGTTCTCCTTCTCTGTGGCCAACGTGAGTAAAACATTTAAATGTGTTAACCCTCACAAGGCTGCCGGCCCAGACGGCATCCCTAGCCGCGTCCTCAGAGCAGACCAGCTGGCTGGTGTGTTTACGGACATATTCAGTCAATCCCTATCCCAGTCTGCTGTCCCCACATGCTTCAAGATGGCCACCATTGTTCCTGTTCCCAAGAAAGCTAAGGTAACTGAACTAAATGACTATCGTCCCGTAGCACTCACTTCTGTCATCATGAAGTGCTTTGAGAGACTAGTCAAGGATCATATCACCTCCACAGTACCTGACACCCTACACCCACTCCAATTTGCTTACCGCCCCAATAGGTCCACAGGCGATGCAATCGCCATCACAATGCACACTGCCCTATCCCATCTGGACAAGAGGAATACCTATGTAAGAATGCTGTTCATTGACTACAGCTCAGCATTTAACACCATAGTACTCTCCAAACTCGTCATTAAGCTCAAGACCCTGGGTCTCGACCCCACCCTGTGAAACTGTGCCCTGAACTTTCTGACGGGCCGCCCCCCAAGTGGTGAAGGTAGGAGACAACATCTCCACCCCGCTGATCCTCAACACTGGGGCACCACAAGGGTGCGTTCTCAGCCCTCTCCTGTACTTCCTGTTCACCCATGACTACGTGGCCATGCACGCCTCCAACTCAATCATCAAGTATGCAGACAACACTACAGTGGTAGGCTTGATTACCAACAACGACGAGACGGCCTACAGGGAGGAGGTGAGTGCCCTCAGAGTGTGGTGTCAGGAAAATAACCTCTCACTCAACGTCAACAAAACAAAGGAGGTGATTGTGGAATTCAGGAAACAGCAGATTGAGCACCCCCCCATCCACATCGACGGGACAGTTGTGGAGAAGGTGGAAAGTTTTAAGTTCCTCGGCGTACACATCACGGACAAACTGAAATGGTCCACCCACACAGACTGAGTGGTGAAGAAGGCGCAACAGCGCTAAAAAATTGATTTAATAAAGGTATCACCAGTCACTTTAAATAACGGCAATTTAATCATGTTTACATATCCTACATTACTCATCTCATATGTATATACTGTATTCTATACCATCTACTGCATCTTCCTATGCCACATGGCCATCGCTCATCCATATATTTATATATACATATTCTTATTCATCCCTTTACATTTGTGTGTAGAAGGTTAGAATTTGTTAGATTACTTGTTAGATATTACTGCACTGTCGGAACTAGAAGCATAAGCATTTCACTACACTCGCATTAACATCTGCTAACCATGTGTTGGTGACCAATTAAATGTGATTTGATTGGATTTTATTTCACACAGAGTGAGTCTATGTAACTTATTGATTTGTGATTTGTTAACCCATATTTTACTCCTGAACTTATTTAGGTTTGCCTAAACAAAGTGTCTGAATACTTATGTAAAGACTATATTTGAGTTAGGAATTTTTTTATTTATCAAAATTATTATTATTTTTCTTCCAGTTTAAAACATTACAGAGTATGTTGTGTAGATTGTTGACAAAAAAAGTAAATTTAAATCCTTTTCAATCCCACTTTGTAACACAATAAATTGTGAAGAAATTCAAGAGGTCTGAATACTTTTTCAAGGCACTGTATGTAATAGCAATCAACCCTTAGGATAGAGGGGACATGTACGAAATTCAGGCACTTATATTTGCAATATAAATAGTTAGGCTTTTACAATGTATTATTAGCCAATAGTCATCTATTAGGCATGTACTCAGTTATTTGTCTTCTTTATCTAATAAAACGTGTTCATTCATTCACAACTATCATGTTGCTGTGCCCAGCACAGGCAGTGGGGTCCCCTGGTCTTCTGGTACAAGTGCTGTGGGAAAGGATGGTAGGCTTAGCAGAGATGGCTCAGAGGTGAGTGCAGTGAAGGTTGGAAACAGAGAGACACAGATGTACTGACATCCCTTTTATGTTGGTTCTATTATGTAATAGCAATTAACACTTAGGAGTGACAGACAGTGTGACGTGCAGACAGACGAAGTGATGAAAGAGGAGAACAAGGATAAGCACAGACCGACAGAGTGATAGACGGACAGACAGCAGAGAAGATGCAGAGACAGACTGCACAACAGGGAGGTAACAGAGGCACAGTTATAGTGGTGAGTTTTATCTCCAGTGGTGTTTTTACACGTTGTATTTGTCTTAAACGGTCACTGGTACAGTCAAAGTTGCGCAGTGATGTGGGCTGGTGTGGCTAAATTGCCAGGGCTGAATTTTTGTCCCAGTCCGCCCCTGCCATTATTCATCTGATTATAACCTCAAGATCAGAATTGGAGGACTTGTTCTTTAAATAGCATACTGTGTTAAAAGGTTGTGTGTTGTCATTGGCTATTTTGTACTGTCAGGGACATTAAACACACTGATAATTTAGGATAATTTCAGACATACAGTACAGTAGTCCAAAGAACTTCAGTTGATTGCCCACTATGTGGTGCCATTGGTTAACATTACCAGTGTTGAGAGCCTGCTGCTGGAAAGGAATGCAAATTACTTGGATTTTCTTATTTTGAACAGCAATGAAATAACCAATGAATTCAACAGCCAGTGACTGGCAGGGAAATTGACTCCGGCATATAGTCAATATTTTACATTATAAATGTTTGTCTCAGCTTTGATGAACTTGTAGTCTGACACCAGCATAAATCCTCAGCCACACATCTTACTTCTGAACTAATAAAACTGCCTGAGAGTAAGCAGTACCACAGACTGCCTGGACCCTCTCCCACACTCATCTCAGCAGACAACCCCTTCTCCAGACTGGCTAATATCTCATTATGGAGGCCTGTGGGACCCACTAAGATGTATAACATGTTAATCCTCCTTTGGAATCACTACAGGATGTCAACTGCATCACTGCTCTGTCTATACAGTAGGACCTCTGTCATAGTGACATAATGTCATACTGAAACTCAACCCAAGTCACTATTTTAAGCAACATGACTGTCATTGAAGACACCTCATTCTCTGCTTGTGTCATACTGCCACATTGGCATACTGAAGCTCAACGTCAACCCAAGGCTCTATGACCACATCCCTTTTATTCAAGGCCCCTCCACTCATTACGAAAGAAGTCTCTTGTCAAAAGCCAAACATCCTGCCATGATCTCAGAGCAATATTCCTTTCCTCACAGGATGGGAGCTGGAGATAGGAGACTGATGAAAACAGGAAGATGCTGCTTGGGAAAGGGCCTGATGTCTGTCACTCGTCTTTTCTGTGTTTTGTCTCTGTCTGCTCCCAACTTGGCTATTTCTGTAGTGTTTGGTGCCAAGCTAATGGAGGTGTCAGGCACTAGTGGTGTGTGGGTAAAATCACTGAGGAAGCCAATCCAAGCCAGTAAAAAAATACATATTAAAACCTATGTTGTGATAATTTTGATGTTTGCTCTATAACCCATTCCTTCATTTGCCAGCGTGATATACAATAAGGCCGTGACAACAAAAGAACAACAGTCACACAGTGGCAGAAAAAATTCAACTACACATTTGTTTGATCACAAAACCGGAGAGCAACATCTGTCCTGTGAAGTCCACAAAGCAAATATTGCATGTAACAAACAGCTATATGACCTGTCAGGGGTGTGGAATGTGTCCCATTCATTGTATCCGTTTTAGTGGATGTCATTCATCATCACTATCGGTCACCCATGGGAGAGAAAGGACTCTTTTCTGTAGGAAGTTCAGCATAAAATGGTCACAATCTCCCTGGCGTTCACTGTTATCGTCTTCGACAGGCTTGGCCAGTATACCACCTGATCATTTCTAGATCTATTATAGGTTTACAGATAGGGAATCTATGGTCTCCCGTTGGCTAGCTCTTATATAAGACAAAAGAACAATTCTGTAATGTCTAAATAAAACATGGAGATACCGTATCTGAAATATGGTTTCCTGCTTCAGAATAAACCCAAATGATTAATAGCACAACATTCTTGCCAGGTCTAGGCCTATTATCAAGGGCAGCTCTATAGGCATACATCCCTGGCATTTAAATAAAGCCTTTGTGCTTTACTTCTGACTTTAGAGAAGAGTAAGAAATTGTCTCAAACTGAACACCCAGGCATTCAGTACATTAACGAGTAGTATTACTAGAACTACTGTACATGTACACTACCCAGACTCCTCGTGGGTAGAGCAGGCCCAGTATGGCATAGATGACCACAAACATGCCAATGATTTGAACAGCTGTAGCTGAGTAATGCACTGTGTTTGATGTAATAGAACAGGTGCAGAATTGAATGTATATGGAGTTGTTATGGTATGATGGGGCCTCTGAGGGGCCCATGGCTGTGTCTTAGAGCCGTATAAATCAAACAGACACTTATACTCAGAGCACAGGGGTCAGTGTTTGGGTTGGGCCTATAACATTTTCATAACATTCTCACCAAACAGGTAACACAGACTGTGTTACAAGCACTATGCAGCATGTTAACTCTACAATGTTATGGAAATGTGGATGACAAAATAGGTGAATGTTAACTTTTAATCAGCTTTGTAACGGCCCAATAATACTGTACATGTCTTGCATTTGTGTTTTAGATGCAAGTAGATTCATGTGTAATATACAGTACATGAATATTATATTAATATAACCTAAATATAAACCTCCAATAAAAGCTCATATTTACTTAGGTGCTTTTGATAGCAGCACAAGAGATGGTTCCCAGATCTGTCGTACAGTATCAGAGAATGGAATGTTGAGCTCTCCAGCTGGTCAAATTTCCTCCTTTGACAGTGGACCATGCACGTGCTTGTTGTTCTTGGCACATGTTTGACTCTCCAAGGAGGACCAATGACCAATGACATCCACTTTCCTCTTCTAGTTCTTTGCTTCTATTGGTGGAGCAAAAGGGTGCTTTTGGCCTGGAAAAGCCTTGATTTTTTACATTGTTTGCAAACTGATATGGGACATGTATTAACGTCAAAATAACATGCAAAACAAGCAACCCTGTTTTGAGCTGGGGTCGCCACTGATTATGACTCATACTGTGGCACTCAATCTCCAGACTCCAAACTCTGGGAGACTCCGCACCCAATCCTATCAGATAGTTGAAATGGCCATATCCTCTCTTCCCACACCCCTGAGCCAGTATCACCCAAGCACCTCTCCCTCCTCAGGCATCTCAAACACACCCAGACTGAAGGCTGGGTCAGTTCATTAATTCTCTCTGCTGCCAGTATACACTGGTCTGGGACCTATGAGAGATGCTTGTGGTTGCTCCCACACTTATAGCAAATACCTCCATCCATTCCAGGGAGGTATGAGGAGTCAGAGGCCTACCTTGCTATGTTGCTAATGCCCATACCTCTTCCATCGGTTAAGATGAAACATCTGATAAAATAAGAATTCATCACTTCAAGAAGTGTACAGAGTATTCCCTGAAATCTCTTTTTAATCAATTACTATGTTGATGAAATGTGGTGGATTATGTAATGGTCTTTCTGCAGGAGAGGCACGCTCTTCCATTTTCCTGTGTAAAGTACATTATGTGCTGTATCTCAAATGATGAAATCTTAACTTTCCTAATCCTAAACAGTAGATCATTAGTCTAGTCCAGTGTTCTTGTCATTGCTATGGTCAAGGAAAGTCCCCCTCTCTAGCCTCCATCCACCCTCCTCTAAGCAATAGGCAGTAATGCAGAGGCATTGACAGATATGAATGGGCCATTGTGCTTAATATTTGAGTGGTTGTCCTGGTGGTGGAAGTTTGGGCCAGGCCTAGGGAAGGGTGGGCACTGTCCTTGTTTGTGCCCTCTAATATTGACAGAGGAAGAGCTCAAGGAAAATGTACATGACATAAGGTCGGTCACTTCATTCACAGGAACATGAGTTCCGTCATTCACCCTGTCAATGATACAAGACCATAATCCACATGTTATTCAAGGAATCTAATACATTGTTTTTCATTTTCTGTTTAAGATTTGTGTCAGCACTGTATAATTCCTAAATACATGTTGGGTATCATTATGGCCAATGCTGTAGATGTTCAGTGGCTTTTTGAAGTACTCTGGCTGACCTTCTAGGGAATAGTTAATTAAAGCATTGGAAATAGACTCATTCACCTCTGGTCTTAGTGTTCTGATAGGAACTGAACTGAATTCTTAGGGATATTCTATATCTATAATATACAATTATGTTAGGAGTAATGGTTGTTCTAGCCTAACAGTCTTTTCCTGTATCTGAGTACATTTAAATGTATGCTTTAAGGAATGCTATTGATATTCCTTYCCCCCCCCCCCCCCMCYSCTGAGCCAACAGTCTGGAGTACATACTTACCCAGAATACTTACACCAGCCACAGGGGAGAGAGTGGGGGCTATCAGGGCTTCTCCAATGACACAGCTAAACACACTGCAGTCAGATGTGTCCACTCTCACCCTGCCTGGCCTGCTGTCAACCCCACTACCCCCCACTGTACTGCATTGAATGTTTGTTTGACTGCTCTGTTGTTGGTCAATAGACTTGAGGTTCTAGTGCTATGTAGTTGTCTAGCACTGTGCATGCTACAGGGGGCGTCAACTACTCAAAGCCATTCAAGAGCTGAAGCTTACTTCATCCTAAATTGATGATAGAGCTATGACTGTGTTGTAGATTTTTGGTGCACAGAGATGACAGGAGAAATACATTCTCACATGTAAACCACACTGTTTTCTCTGAAAGGAGCTGTTGTATGGCCATAGACATAAAAACACATTTTTAGAATGTGCATAATCTGATATTATACAGTACCATGTTATACACTGAAAAGGGAGATTTTCATTCATGAATTGTAAAATGTCATCAGCTCTGCAGCTTGCAGATAAAGGTCAACAGTAACGGTATAGCTTTGGTCTTGTGAACATTTCTGGCATGTACAGTACAACCAGCGTCCCACTTTTCATCTCCTCTCACAAGGCTACTTGCCCTGGGTTCAATGAGCCACACAGCCATTCCACATTACTGTGGTCCTGCTCACCCTAATTAATGCCATGTAAACACATACTGTTGGAGGCGGTCAATTAGCACCAGGTTGTGAGGTGGTATGGTTTCAGAGTCGGGGCCGGCCACGTCACTTCCCTATACTGCCAGGATGGTGAGGTATCCTTCCTGATGATGACTCAGGACCACGGGCACAACTCACTCCACCCTCTACACTCCACCCCATCATAATGTGACTCTGTCTCAGACCTCACCCCTGCTAACCATCGACCCCTGCTGCCCCCCAAGATCAAGAACAATCTTAAATCTAAACTTTAGAAGGCTGTAGGGGTTTCTTTTCAATGTTTAATTTTCATTTTCAAAGATATACAAGTTMATTTCAAATAATTCATATAAATGTAATTTTATTTTTTTATTGGAGAGAACAAAACATAGGACATACAATACGTAAGATAATACAACAAATAAATATATTTAAAAAATATATATGTATAAATTAAACCATTAGCAAAGTAACAGCAGTCACTAGAGGGGGCTGTGCCCCTCCTTTAAGACAGCACTAATAGTATTCACATCAGTATTTACAGTCACTATGACACTTAAACTAGTCACACTTGTGCCTTATGAAAGCTGCGTCTCGCCATTATCAAAAAGAGCATTCATCTTGAGAATACCAGCATCATTCCAACTCTTGAAGCCCACATCCAGATTATTCACATTGGTACCAGACAAGAATGGGGATTCTGTATTCCAAAATGCTTCTGTACTCAATTCTAAGATTTCTGGGTGTTAAACTCTTAAAGATGTGTTAAAGATTTTGTATAATTTCAGTCAGTAGTTTTGAAAGTAGCACTCACAAGCCAAAACAAATCCCAGAAAATGTTGCACAAATGCATACAACGTCATCCATTTCGTATGATATGTTACGTCCTGCATAATTTTGCTTAAGATCCCATTCAATCTCTTTAATTGCATCAAAAAGAGAAACAGATGTACAACCAATTGTCTCAAAGGTCTAAGAAAGAGGAATTATCATCATCCAATCAGCATTATAAACTGGGTGGTTCGAGCCCTGAATGCTGATTGGCTGATAGCCATGGTATATTTAAGCAATAAGGCCTGAGCAGGTGCGGTATATGGCCAATATACCATGGCTAAGGGCTGTTCTTAKGCATGACGCAATGCGGAGTGCCTGGACACAGCCCTTAGCCGTGGTATATTGGCCTTATATCACAAACCCCTGAGGTGCATTATTGCTATTATAAACTGGTTACCAACATAATTAGAGCAGTAAAAATAACTGTTTTGTCATACCCGTGGTATACGGTCTGATATACCACGGCTGTCAGACAATCAGCATTCAGGGCTCGAACCACCCAGTTTATAACAGACCTTGTGGGGCCCCAGTGTTGAGGATCAGCGAAGTGGAATTGTTGTTTTCTACCTTCACCACCTGGGGGCGGCGTGTCAGGAAGTCCATGACCCAGTTGCACAGGGCGGGATTCAGTCCCAGGGTTCTCGAGTTTAATGATGAGCTTGGAGGGTACATGGTGTTGAATGCTGAGCTATAGTCAATGAACAGCATTCTTACAGTACATATGTATTCCTCTTGTCTAGATGGGATAGGGCAGTGTGCAGTGTGACGGCGATTGCATCGTCTGTGGATGTATTGGGGCAGTAAGCAAATTGAAGTGGGTCTAGGGTGATAGGTAAGGTAGAGGTGATATGATCCTTGACTAGTCCCTCAAAGCACTTCATGATGACAGAAGTGAGTGCTATGGGGTGATAGTCATTTAGTTCAGTTACCTTTGCTTGCTTGGATACAGGAACAATGGTAGCCATCTTGAAGCATATGGGGACAGCAGACTGGGATAGGGAGAGATTGAACATGTCCGTAAACACACCAGCCAGCTGGTCTGCACATGCTCTGAGGACGCGGCTAGGGATGCCGTCTGGGCCTTGCGAGGGTTAACACTCTTAAACGTCTTACTCACATCGGCCACAGAGAAATGGAGCCCACAGTCCTTGGTAGTGGGTCGCGTCGGTGGCACTGTATTGTCTTCAAAGCAGGCAAAGAAGGTGTTTAGCTTGTCTGGAAGCAAGACGTCGGTGGCTGGTTTTCCTTTTGTAGTCCGTGATTGTCTGTAGACCCTGGTACATACGTCTTGTGTCTGAGCCGTTGAATTGCGACTCCACTTTGTCTCTATACTGACGTTTTGCCTGTTTGATTGCCTTGCGGAGGGAATAACTACACTCTCCATATTCCCAGTGACCTTACCATGGTTAAATGCGGAGGTTCGCACTTTCAGTTTTACGCGAATGCTGCCATCTATCCACGGTTTCTGATTAGGGTAGGTTTTAATAGTCACAGTAGGTATTATATCTCCTATACACTTCCTGATAAACTCAGTCACCGAATCAGTGTATTCATCAATGTTATTCTCGGAAGCTACCTGCAACATATCCCAGTCCACGTGATCAAAACAATCTTGAAGCGTGGATTCCGATTGGTCAGACCAACGTTGAATAGTTCTTAGCACGGGTACTTCCTGTTTGAGTTTCTRCCTATAGGAAGGGAGGAGCAAAATGGAGTCATGGTCAGATTTGCCAAAAGGAGGCGGAGGAGGGCCGTATAGGCATCCCGGAAGTTGGAAGAGGGGTAGAGAGTTTTCGCAGCGCGAGTACTACAGTCGATATGCTGATAGAACTTCGGCATCCTTTTTCTCAAATTTGCTTTGTTAAAATCTCCATGGGTGAACAGTCCCCTCCTGTACTTCCTGTTCACCCATGAGTGTGTGGCCAGAAATTTGGCTTGTCACCTAAAACCCTAACAAACTTTTACAGATGCACAATCGAGAGCATCCTGTTGGGCTGTATCACCGCTTGGTACGGGAACTGCACCGCCCGCAACCGCAGCACTCTCCAGAGGGTGGTGCGGCCTGCCCAACGCATCACCGGGGGCAAACTACCTGCCCTCCAGAACACCTACAGCACCGATGTCACAGGAGGCCAAAAAGATCATCAAGGATGTCAACCACCCGAGCCACTGCCTGTTCACCCCGCTATCATCCAGAAGGAGAGTTCAGTACAGGTGCTTCAAAGCAGGGACCAAGAGACTGAAAAACAGCTTCTATTACAAGGCCATCAGACTTTTAAATAGCCATCACTAGCACATAGAGGCTGCTGCCTATATACAGTGGGGAGAACAGTGGGGAGAAGTGTTTGATACACTGCCGATTTTGCAGGTTTTCCTACTTACAAAGCATGTAGAGGTCTGTAATTTTTATCATAGGTACACTTCAACTGTGAGAGACAAAACAAACATCCAGAAACTCACATTGTATGATTTTTAAGTAATTAATTTGCATTTTATTGCATGACGTAAGTATTTGATACATCAGAAAAGCAGAACTTAATATTTGGTACAGAAACCTTTCTTTGCAATTACAGAGATCATACGTTTCCTGTAGTTCTTAACCAGGTTTGCACACACTGCAGCAGGGATTTTGGCCCACTCGTTCCATACAGGACCGTCTCCAGATCTTTCAGGTTTTTTTTGGATTTTTTTGTTCTTATCCTGATTATCGGGGCTGTCGCTGGGCAATACGGACTTTCAGCTCCCTCCAAAGATTTTCTATTGGGTTCAGGTCTGGAGACTGCTAGCCACTCCAGGACCTTGAGATGCTTCTTACGGAGCCACTCCTTAGTTGCCCTGGCTGTGTGTTCCGGGTCGTTGTCATGCTGGAAGACCCAGCCACGACCCATCTTCAATGCTCTTACTGAGGGAAGGAGGTTGTTGGCCAAGATCTCGCGATACATGGCCCCATCCATCCTCCCCTCAATATGGGCAGTCGTCCTGTCCCTTTGCAGAAAAGCATCCCCAAAGAATGATGTTTCCAGCTCCATGCTTCACGGTTGCGATGGTGTTCTTGGGGTTGTACTCATCCTTCTTCTTCCTCCAAACACGGCGAGTGGAGTTTTAGACCAAAAAACAAAATTTTGTCTCATCAGACCACATGACCTTCTCCCATTCATCCTCTGGATCATCCAGATGGTCATTGGCAAACTTCAGACGGGCCTGGACATGCGCTGGCTTGAGCAGGGGACCTTGCGTGCGCTGCAGGATTTTAATCCATGACGGCGTAATGTGTTACTAATGGTTTTCTTTGAGACTGTGGTCCCAGCTCTCTTCAGGTCATTGACCAGGTCCTGCGCGTGTAGTTCTGGGCTGATCCCTCACCTTCCTCATGATCATTGATGCCCCACGAGGTGAGATCTTGCATGAGCCCCAGACGAGGGTGAATTGACCGTCATCTTGAACTTCTTCAATTTTCGAATAATTGCGCCAACAGTTGTTGCCTTCTCACCAAGCTGCTTGCCTATTGTCCTGTAGCCCATCCCAGCCTTGTGCAGTGTCTACAATTTATCCCTGATGTCCTTACACAGCTCTCTGGTCTTGGCCATGTGGAGAGGTGGAGTCTGTTTGATTGAGTGTGTGGACAGGTGTCTTTTATACAGGTAAGGAGTTCAAACAGGTGCAGTTAATACAGGTAATGGATGGAGAACAGGAGGGCTTCTTTAAAGAAAAACTAACAGGTCTGTGAGAGCCGGAATTCTTACTGGTTGGTAGGTGATCAAATACTTATGTCATGCAATAAAATGTAATTAAATTTTACTTAAAAATCATACAATGTGATTTAGCTGGATTTTTTTTTTTTAGATTCCGTCTCTCACAGTTGAAGTGTACCTATGATACAAATTACAGACCTCTACATGCTTTGTAAGTAGGAAAACCTGCAAAATCGGCAGTGTATCAAATACTTGTTCTCCCCACTGTATATAGATTTGAAATCATTGGCCACTTTAATAAATGGAACACTAGTCACTTTAATAATGTCTAAATATCTTGCATTACCCATCTCATATGTATATACTGTATACTATTCTAATGTATCTTATTCTATGCCGCTCTGACGTTGCTTGTTCATATATTTTTATATTCTTAATTCCATTCCTTTACTAGATTTGTGTGTATTGGGTATATGTTGTGTAATTGGTAGATATTACTTGTTAGATATTACTGCACTGTCGGAGCTAGAAGCACAAGCATTTCGCTACACCCGCAATAACATCTGCTAAACACGTGTATGTGACCAAATTTGATTTGATTTTTAGATTCACAGCAGAGGTGTTATTATTGTTTAAAGTGAAGGCACAGCAATGTCTCTGGCTGCAGTAATTCAAAGGACTGTGGTTGGGTCTGGCGGCCTGGGTAAAGAAGAATAGACAAGGAGCCTGGTGCAGGGCTGCTGTTAAGCAGTTGACTTCCATCTAGCAAATATTTCAAAACATAGAAACGCAAGTGTATGTTCTTATGCAGTATTTGATAATGCCCTGTATATGTGTATTTTGATGAAAAGGAAGTGCCTATATGTACAGGTTAACCACTTGTAACCGATTGTACAGTATCTCATATACTATGATATCTAGTCTAATTCACATGACAAAGCACGTCAGCCTGTAGTTGACAGCTTTGTGTCTGCGTCAAACTGGGGTCTGAGGTCAATGAACCCTCTTCATTGTCCTGGCTCTTAAGAAGATATAGACATTAAACTCAATCAGCCATTTTGAAATACTCTGATATGACAAGAACGTCCTTGGTGATAAAAGATTCCTATTGTTGAACAATGTGTCCGCTGCTGAACGGCTTCCAGGAAACATATAGTATTTTAAAATATCGTACATTGTCTTTCCTTCTCTGTGGAGTTTCTGGAAGTCCACCTCTCCCTCCCATCCCCTCAGGAGCTGTAAAAACACTGGTTTCTAAAATGATACACAATTATACACAAACAACGATAAGACATCACCAGACAGGGGCCCCACAGAACAACTTTTTCCTGCAATTATTATGCCGCYTTTTTTGAGCATGCCTCTTTACCTGTTCAAATGTCATTTTAATCAATGATGCACATTGATCATTTAAGAACTTTTAGGAGTTTAGTACAACTGCCACACTGTTATATATTATCATAGCGCAAGAATTAAAGGACTTAGTAAATTGTGTCTTATTGTAATAAGGAGTTTTGAAAATAATCTTTGCATGCTTACCCGTTGCTATGAATTTCAAAGTAGAAAAAGTCTGAATTCATAGACTAGGAATTTGAATTCATTGTCTACGAATTTCCAACGTCGTAAAATTTCAAGGTGGCTAGTATTAGAGAAACAACAAAACATTGTACTTTTATTTATTCACCAGGAAGTAATCAATAGGCTACATACAAGTATTCAGACCCTTTGACTTTTTCCACGTTTTGTTACCTTTACAGCCTTATTCTAATATGGATTAAATAGTTTTTTCCCCCTGATCAATCTCCACACAATACCCCTTAATAACAAAGCAAAAACAGAGCCACTCCTGCGCTGTCTTGGCTGTGTGCTTAGGGTCATTGTCTTGTTGGAAGGCAAACCTTTGCCCCAGTCTGAGGTCCTGAGCGCTCTGGAGCAGGTTTTCATCAAAGATCTTTCTGTGCTTTGCTCCGTTCATTAGTCTCCCAGTCCCTGCGGCTGAAAAACATCCCCACAGTATRATGCTGCCACCACCAYGCTTCACCACTGGGGTGGTGCCAGGTGTCCTCCAGACGTAACGCTTGTCATTCAGGCCAAAGAGTTCAATCTTGGTTTCATCAGACCAGAAAATCTTGCTTGGTGTGCCTTTTGGCAAACTCCATGCGGGCTGTCATGTGTCTTTTATTGAGGAGTTTCTTCCGCCTGGCCACTCTACCATAAAGCCTGATTGGTGGAGAGCTGCAGAGATGGTTGTCCTTTTGGAAGGTTCTCCCATCTCCACAGAGGAACTCTGGAGCTCTGTCAGAGTGACCATTGGGTTCTGGGTCACCTCTCTGACCAAGGCCCTTCTCCCCCGATTGCTCAGTTTGGCAGACGCGACCAGCTCTAGGAAGAGTCTTGGAGGTTCCAAACTTGTTCCATTTAAGAATGATGGAGGACACCGTGTTCTTGGGGACCTTCAATGCTGCAGAAATGTTTTGGTACCCTTCCCCAGATCTGTGCCTCGACATAATCCTGTCTTGGAGCTCTATGGACAATTCCTTTGACCTCATGGCTTGGTTTTTGCTCTGACATGCAGTGCCAACTGTGGGACCTTATATAGACAGGTGTGTGCCTTTCTAAATCATGTCCAATCAATTGAATTTACTACAGGTGGACTCCAATCAGGTTGTAGAAACATGTCAATGACGATCATTGGAAACAGGATGCATCTGAGCTCAATTTCGAGTCTCATAGCAAAGGGCCTGAATACTTAGGTAAATAGGTATTTCTGKTTTTTTTATTTCAGAAATTTGCTAAAATTTCTATAAACCTGTTTTCGCTTTTTTCATTATGGGTTATTGTGTGTAGATTGACGAGGGAACTAAATCATTTAATCCATTTTAGAATAAAGCTGTACCGTAACAACAATTTCAAAAAGTCAAGGGTTCTGAATACTTTCTGAATGCACTGTAGCTTGATCAAATCAATTTAAACATACCTCCTGCCCACCACCGGCAACTAAAATCAAATCAAACGCTGTGTGTCACTACACTCTCTCTCCTCCTCCACTGACAATACTGCATTCACCAGAGTATCTAGTCCTGCCTTGGCATCTCTTTGCTCCGTGCACCTTGGAAGGAACCACTTACTAGGGGGAATAGGGGCTAACTCTTTGCCTGTTCCAGTCAGTGTGACCCCTTCGCAAAATACAGCTGACAGATATTTTTGAAAAATTGGGCTTCCGAGTGGGGCAGCGGTGTAAGGCACTGCATCTCAGTGCTAGAGGCTTCACTACAGACCCATGTTCGATCCCAGGCTGTTTCACAACCGGCCGTGATCGGCGCACAATTAGCCCAGCGTCGTTAGGGGAGGGTTTGGCCGGGGTAGGTTGTCATTGTAAAATAAGAATTTGTTCTTAACTGACATCCCTAGTTAAATAAAGGTTCAATTTATAAAATAAAGTTTAGTAAAAAGCAGGGCCTATCTGAGGGGGCATGAGCCTTTGTGCCCACTATGAGCATGACGCCACTGATGGTTACTACTTTCATATCACAGACAACATTAAGAGTTCAAAAGCAGATCTCTCATTTGATCTCATGATTTTCTATTCAGTAGACATAGTATACCATAGCTTTACATAAAATTATTGTGGACATAGTTATGGATTTGGTACTGGGTGAAAACACAAGCCACATAGTGGATGGCTGTAGGGGGAACAGTGAGGACTAGTCGGCTGTATTCTCAGTCAGGGGACAGGGGTTGGAGAGGGACACGGACAGAGAGCACAGCTGTGACGGGGGCAGCATTTCCTGTAGGAAGTGGAGAGAGTGCCGGATGTTTGCGACATATGTTGTACTTCTCATCTTCCTCCCCAGGTCCGTGTGTGTATGTCAAGGCCAGTGGCCTGCTCTTGGCCAGCCCTGGATTCTGGGCTGGGCCTCCCCCTGTTCCCTTAAACCCCCACCTCTCCCCCCATATCTCCCACGCACACTTACAGAATTTCCCGTGACAACATGCAACATTCAGCTTTCCCTTTTCCTCAACGTTATGACACCAGATGGAGTCAGCTGATACTGAGAGTCGGGATTCAATGCAAGGAATGTTATAGCGCAGCGCACTATAACTGACTTTTACAAGTAAAGCAGGCATGCATGCTCAGCGTTTACCATGGATGCAATCTCTACGAACGCCTGTGAAAATGCCTTCTAAAAGGTGCATCGTTGGCTGTACAGTGCGCTGCTATATAATGCACCCTGAGTCAATACAGTCAAAGTCAAAGTGGAATAGTTGCRGTATGTTTGGTCTGAACTGAAGACATCTTCATCTTCATGTCATTATATGAACCTCAGTAATAATCAGTAATGTCATCCTATTTGTCATTTGGGTGGCTTCTCATCAAGGGGACACATGGCGCCACGTCTCTTCTTATGACCATGACTCTTTTGGCTCCCAGTTGTAACAGTAATCTGGCTGTTTGTGTGCGTGTGTTAGGCTTGCACGATTCTGGTGACTTGAAGGATTCCCAGAATAAAGAGGGAATAAGCAGGAAATCCGGAATCCTCCAAACAGGATTTATAGAAAACCGGGGAATTTAAGGAAAGTTATCGTAATTTTSCAACCCTAGCGTGTGTGTGTAGCTGGGATGTTGTGCAGACCAGGGGCAGTGACTGAGGTGACTCACCTCCCCATGGCCATGAGGCACAGCGCAGGGCCAGGAAAGAGGGAAACACACTGGAGCCCTCCAGCCCATGTCCCGTCTCCCTGCTCTGGTCCAGGATGGAGCCACTCTCTGCCCTCCAAGTATACATAAACAACACAGTCTGGATAGCCTGCCCCTGACTCTATAGAATGGGGAGGGGAGGGGGGACTGTGGGAAGGAAGGTGGACGCAGGCAACCTGGATGGTTATCACATCATGGTGTCCAACACAGCTGACAAATGTGGATGTACCGGCCATGTGAATGTGTGGGAAAGAGGAGAATGTGACGCAACAAACAGGAAAACATCAATCACGGAATTGGTGACGCTTATGATTAACTTCGTGACAGTAACCAAGGATTTATTCTGCAGATACTAACGTTGAGAGGATATGATCGAAAATTTGCATTGTAAGAATTTCCCAAATAAAAGTAAACTACCTGTATCATCTTTCCAGTCCTTCCAATAAATCTTCTGTTTGATTCATGTCTATTAGATACTGTATCCAAAGTACAGAGAAATGGAAAGAGACATTCACTTTACAAACTTCTCATCTATGGTCCAGTCCAGAAGAAAGTTGAAAAACCATAACATGCCAACATTTTGGTTGCTGTATTTAAGGCTCTTGGCCTCCCCACTGCTCTCTACTTATAGTCATAACAACCAATCATGACCCACATCTCTGGCAGGGAAACCACGACAACAAAACTCCAACCACTAAAACATATCTTCCCTTCCTTCTCCACACAGTTTCTGAAAATAAAGACATGACATTAGGGAAAAAGGTTATAGTGGGGACATGGTACTACTCCATGTGGACTTACTAAAGAAGAGAGGCAGGGACACAAGCAAACAGCACAATACACTTTGTAATACTGTAAAGGAATGAGGTCTTTATTCCGTTTTCCTAGCATAGCGTACTATGAGGAACGTTTTACCATCCAACTTCAGACCAATTAGAGAACTGTTACATAGAACAACAAACACTTGAAAATGGCCACTGTAAGTCGGTTAATCACACACACACAGAATTCTGAGAGACTGAGAGCAAGGAAAACACGYATGCACACACCCGCATAGAAACACATACTCATGGTCTTGTGGTTTACCAAGGAGACCTCTCATTGTTAGTCATTAAAAATACAACTGGAAAAACAGATCCATATCCCAGAACCCCCCTCTCCATTTGCCCGTGGTACACACTCTTTCTATCTCTCTATATCAATGACCCAGAAAACAGACTGCACAAACAACACCAACACTGCCACTTGTGATACATCCCATTAGCCATTAGATCAGAGAGTGCCACCACAACATCTGGTGGTATTCTGCACTAGCAGACAGGGAAGAATGTGTGATCTTATTTACAAGGGGCTGTGTAATGGATTTAGTTGTGATGATGAACACAGAGCAGGCATCCAGTGTTTGTATCGAGTTATCATTGAACTGGTTGTGTATATGTGACGCGTAACTGTTGAACACAGGTGACATGAGATACAATCAGGAGCTGCAATCTAACTGAAAATACAATACAGTCAAAAGTTTGGACACACCTACTCATTCAAGRGTTTTTCTTTATTTGTACTATATTGTAGAATAATACGTAGTGAAAACATCAAAAGTATGAAATAACACATATGGTATCATGTAGTAAACAAAAAAGTGTTAAATCAAAATGTATGTTATATTTGCCTTGATGAAAGCTTTGCACTCTCTTGGCATTCTCTCAACCAGCTTMAACTGGAATGATTTTCCAACAGTCTTGAAGGAGTTCCCACATATGCTGAGCACTTGTTGGCTGCTTTTCCTTCACTCTGCGGTCCAACTCATCCCAAACATTCTCAATTCGGTTGAGGTTGGGGGATTGTGGAGGCCAGGTCATCTGACGCAGCACTCCATCACTCTCCGTATTGGTCAAATAGCCCTTACACAGCCTGGAGGTGTGTTTTGGGTCATTGTCCTGTTGAAAAACAAATTATAGTCCCACTAAGCGCAAACCAGATGGGATGGCGTATCGCTGCAGAATGCTGTGGTAGCCATGCTGTCTCTGCCTGACCGGTTCCCCTCTCTCCACTGGGATTCTCTGCCTCCAACTCTATTACGGGGGCTGAGTCACTGGCTTACTGGTGCTCTTCCATGCCGTCCCTAGGAGGGGTGCGTCACTTGAGTGGGTTGAGTCACTGAAGTGCTCTCCTGTCCGGGTTGGCGCCCCCCTCGGGTTTGTGCCGTGGGGGAGATCTTCGTGGGCTATACTCAGCCTTGTCTCAGGGTAGTAAGTTGGTGGTTTGAAGATATCCCTCTAATGGTGTGGGGGCTGTGCTTTGGAAAAGTGGGTGGGGTTATATCCTGCCTGGTTGGCACTGTTGTCGGACGGGGCCACAGTGTCTCCCGACCCCTCCTGTCTCGGCCTCCAGTACTTATGCTGCAATAGTTTGTGTCGGGGGGCTAGGGTCAGTCTGTTATATCTGGAGTATTTCTCCTGTATTATCCGGTGTCCTGTGTGAATTTAAGTATGTTCCCTCTAATTCTCTCTCTCCCTCTCTCTCCCCTCCCGGAGGACCTGAGCCCTGGGACTTTACCTCAGGACTACCTGGCCTGTTGACTCCTTGCTGTCCCCAGTCCACCTGGTCATGCTGCTGCTCCAGTTTCAGCTGTTCTGCCTGCGGATATGGAATCTTGACCTGTTCACCGGACATGCTACCTTGTCCCGGACCTGCTGTTTTTTCAACTCTCTCTCTCGACCGCACCTGCTGTCTCTAACTCTGAATGCTCGGCTATGAAAAGCTAATTGACATTTACTCCTGAGGTGCTGACCTGTTGCACTCTCTACAACCACTGTGATTATTATTATTATTATTTGACCCTGCTGGTCATCTACGAACGTTTAAACATCTTGGCCATGTACTGTTATAATCTCAACCCAGCACAGCCAGAAGAGGACTGGCCACCCCTCAGAGCCTTGTTCCTCTCTAGGTTTTGTCGTGGTAATTTCCTGTATTACTCAATAGAGAGAGAGAGCCAACCACACACAAGTCAGAGTTAAATTATATATTCCATCTGTAATATATATACAAGCTTCACCAAAGCCCTTTTATGACTCTCAGATCAATTCAGTGTCTATAAATGAATTCTCTGAGAGTGCTTACAAAACAATTCTTAGTTTCATTTATAGCCAAGATACACCCCTCTCAACTTACAAAGAATCCTTTACCCGAAAGAGGAGTATCCTATCGCTAGACAGCGTCAGCTATAAATCATCGTTCAGTTTGATCTCCCAAGACAAGGTTTAAATCTCGTGCTTGGTACTTCACTGTCTACCAACCATTACCTCATCCAATGGCATATATCAATTGTCATTTCTAGATATTCCCAAACCTGGACAAACTCAAAATCAGACAGTAAGCCTCTTAGGTCAAATACTAGGTCAAGATAAGGGCAACCTCAGAGGGGAAATACAATGGTTCCAAACACTGCCAAATTCCTTCCCCCTATGAGAAAAGTAGGGAGTGACTGGCGTACAGACATTGTATGAGATAACTAACTTGTTCCCCAATTAATAACTCCATCCCGTCACATGGTTTAGGAATAGTTACAAACAACGTTCCCATAAGAAAACAACGTTCCACTCTGTCCTCCTCCCCTTCTGATATTCTACATAGCACCACATGGTTTAACATATACATTGACTTATGAAGACAAGCCTGACCTCTCCCCTCTCTGGCCCCAAGTTACTAATCCCTAGCTCAGAAGATTCTAATGACAAGTATCTCACAAGCATATGATGAAAATAACATCTTATCTATCTATGTTACCTTGCTAAATCTGATTCTGCCACGACAGTTTCTTCCTAGGTTCCTGCCTTTCTAGGGAGTTTTTCTTAGCCACCGTGCTTCTACATCTGCATTGCTTGCTGTTTGGGGTTTTAGGCTGGGTTTCTGTATAGCACTTTGTGACATCGGCTGACGTAAAAAGGGCTTTATAAATCAATTTGATTTGATTTGATGCTTGTTAAATGTGCCTTGAATTCAAAATAAATCACTGACAATGTCACCAGCAAAGCACCCCCACACCATCACACCTCCTCCTCCATGCTTCACGGTGGGAACCATACATGCTGAGATCATCCGTTCACCTACTCTGCGTTTTACAAAGACACGGAGATTGGAACCAAAAATCTCAAATTTGGACTCATCAGACCAAAGGACAAATTTCCACTGGTCTAATGTCCATTGCTCATGTTTCTTGGCCCAAGCAAGTCTCTTCTTATTATTAGTGTCTTTTAGTAGTGGTTTCTTTGYAATTCGACCATGAAGGCCTGATTCATGCAGTCTCCTCTGAACAGTTGATGTTGAGATGTTACTTGAACTCTGTGAAGCATTTATTTGGGCTGCAATTTCTGAGGCTGGTAACTCTAATGAACTTGTACTCTGCAGCAGCGGTAACTCTGAGTCTTCCTATCCAGTGGAGGTCCTCATGATAGCCAGTTTCATCATAGCACTTGATGGTTTTTGCAACTGCACTTGAAGAAACTTTCAAAGTTCTTGTAATTTTCGACTGACTGACCTTCTTGTCTTAATTAAAGTAATGATGGACTGTCATTTCTCTTTGGTTATTTGAGCTGTTCTTGCCATAATATGGACTTGGTATTTTACCAAATAGGGCTATCTTCTGTATACCAACCCTACCTTGTCAAAACACGACTGATTGGCTCAAACGCATTAAGAAGGAAAGAAATTCCACAAATGAACTTTTAACAAGGTACACCTGCTAACTGAAATGCATTCCAGGTGATTAGCTCATGAAGCTGGTTGAGAGAATGCCAAGAGTGTGCAAAGCTGTCATCAAGGCAAAGGGTGGCTATTTTGAAGAATCTCAAATATAAAATATATTTTGATTTGTTTAACACTTTTTGGGTAACTACATGATTCCATATGCATTTCATAGTTTTGATGTCACTATTATTCTACAATGTAGTATAATAGTACTGTACATCTCTGGTACTGTATATCTATTTAATGGGTGTGCATGAAAAAAGTAATCTTGTAGATTCATAACTCCCTGACATCTGGAAAAGGAGTGGCTCAGGACTCTTACCGTAATTAGTCTAAACAAAAGCATGAACCAGAATGAGAAATGCTTGGCTCTGTCACCTTTATTAGTTGCAAGATCTACTCCAATTGATGACAACAGGATACTTAGCGTACTATCAGCAGCAACAGATGAATACACAGCAGAAGAGAAGTAGAGCAAGTATCAGTCATATCAGTCAGGGAAAGAAACCTACCACTTGTGTACAGTGTGAGTGGAATAAACTCCCTTAGATACTGTGCAGTATAGTCTATCAACATATCAATTTCCCCTAGGAACTACTTTCAGATGAGTGTTCCCTCACTATCATCCCAATAATAACTGTCACTGTATTACTATAGCTACAAAATTAAACTTGCCCTGGACCTTTTCTGCATACAATTCTCATATATTTCTGACCTATTCCATCTTTCAGTTTCTGAATAATCAGGTACAAGAACACAGGGTATTTGGATTATGACTTCATAATATTTATGGTGGATAATATCCAGAAGTGGTCTCAACTACAACACTGGATATCATAGAATATAGAGCGTAGAACAGTCTCTATGATAGATATATATTGAACGTCAGAGTATAGCAAGACCATAACTATAGTATTGTTTTGTGCCATTTATTGAGGGAAGCAATCTAAGATAATTGGATGCGAGTAGTGATTTGAAACGTTTGCTTTTTAATGGGTTATGCATCCAGTGAACACAGATGAACAAGGGAATATTTGTATGTATACTATGTCCCATTGGAAACGCCAGAACAGGACATAAACATCATCTCCATTGTCAGTTCACCTCCTTATCTATGGAAAGATTGAAGTCTCTTTCTCTCAACAGTGATTAGAATTACATAAGTATGCTAAATAATAGATTACATAGGWATTAACATACAGACATTTGACAAGGATACTAGTTACTAGAAGGCAATTTCAAACACTATACATTTAAAGGTCTACCAACTCTTAGATTTCCGATATCACAGCTATACAGTTGTAACAGTCTCTTGGTCAGGCTATGAATGGCCTGCATGTGTTAGGATGCTGCCTGTTCACAAGAAGAAAATATCATATGTCTACACTACCTACTTATAAAAAGGATTCCTGTCACTACATTTGACCGTTATTGTATTTTAAAGTGATAACTAGAAGGATTATTAAGATTTAGTATTGATATTAGTTTATCCTTTTGAAACATGCCCATTTTCTGGAGAGATATGAAGCAGACTACAAAACAGGCTCAAATAAAATACAAATGAAATACAAATCATTTATGCTAGAGAGAAACAGACAGTGTTCATGTATCCAATGATAATGCAGGTTATTGTGTCACAGATAGCACACTCTCAGTGGTGTATAACAATAGGGCATGTGGGTGGTGCAGCGTCCAATATCAGTTCCCTCGACTCTGAATTTTGAACCATGACCTTTACCCCCTTCAACCCAGTTCAAAAAAAAAAAAAAAAAAAAAAAAATCTGCCATCTACCAGAAGAGCAAACCAATCCCTTTGCTCCCACTAAGCATAAACACAAAGTTTCTGCTTTTCTTTGTTTCTTGTTGAAGCGTGGTTGTCCAACCTTGATGAATTTACCCCCACACCCCCCATAGATCCCTCACTGTCCTTCCTCTTACCCACTCCCTCTCTTCTTCCCTCTTACCCACTCCCTCTCTTGTTCAGTGCCCTGAGGAGGCGAGCGTGCCTGGGGGGGGGGGGGGGGGGGATTGAGTCTACTCAGCAGTGATTTTCCTCTTGGAAGGGGGGATGAGATGACTGGGGAGGTCGGCGGGTAGCTCGTGCCCCTCCAGTTTGACTTTGATCAGGTGATTGGCCAGGGCAAACTCCTCGTCATCCAGCATCCCATCCTTATCTATGTCAGCCAGCTTCCAGATCTTCCCCAGCACCGTGTTGGGAAGCTTGGACTTCACCATCTCTTTCTTGGCGTTGGCGCCAGTCACCTTCCCGTTGACCGGCGACAGCGTGTAGAAGATCTCATCGTACATGGGCTTGTCGCGGGCCACCACCCACTCTGCCTCATCGATACCCTCCCCGGCGCCCTCGCCATAGCCATGGCCAAAGGGCCCGTTGAGGGTGCCGTCGAAGGCCCCTCCCTTCACCACCTGCTGGGGTCGGTTGGTCTCCTCCTGTCTGACCAGCACCATGAGACCGGCAATGTCGTGGGCCAGCATGTCGTCCACCGAGTCCAGTAGCTTTAGCTTCAGGGGCTGGAACTTGTTCAGGTCATGGGCATTCAGTTGCTCCTATAGGAGGGGAGAGAGGGCAGAGGTAAGAGGTCAAAAGAGCAGTGTTTTACTCACTACAAGCATAGTTTGGGGTCAAGCTGATCTTAGTTGATGCATCTCTACAGTCTCTTATGTGTGAGAGGGAGTTGGAACAAGATACATGACTGTCCTGGTCTGTGCATCAGAGATATGTCAGAAAGGATCAACATGACTACTGCTTACTTTCTACCCTGATGCAAGTCATGTTGGTGCTTCTCTCAGTGAGGAAAACAAAGTGCTCATCAGGCCCAGATGGACTGGGGGTGGTTCAGATCTCATTCCTGATCACAGCCAATCAGAAAGGAGCTTGTTTTGTCACCATGGCTCAAAGCAGTCCCAGTAGGGCATACATGTTTGTGTGTTAGCTCAGTAATCAGAGGAAAACAGCACAGATTGTGGGCTTCATCCATCACTCCCCTGGTAAACATGGCATTGTGAGTCATGTTCGTAGTCATTTTATATTTCAAGGTTTTTAGGTATTTATGGAATGATGTCGTCTGTCCAGACCATATTTTACACCTACCCTTAGCTTTACTCAAGAGAAGCCCCATCTTTCTATCTTACCTGCATCTTCTTGAGGTTGGGGAAGTCTCCAGGGGAGATCTGGTGTTCTCTCTCAATGCGGCTGTAGATCTCTCCCAGACTGTTAATCAGCTCTTTCTTCTTGCCCTCCTTCCCAAACACACTGGGCATCTCCTTTTTCAGAGAGCTGATGATATAGGCATGGACCTAACAGGGCACAGAGCAGTACTCAGTGTGGACTGAGTAGGGTAGAGAAAAATCACTCATATACTGCTTCCTCTCTTGGGTCATAGCTAGAAAGATTGTTTTGTTTATGTGTCTATTGTGCCACCAAGGGCTCTTCAATGTTCCTCCTAATATCTCAGATGTCCTTGAWACTGAAAATAATTGACATTATGAACGTTCAAACAGGAAGGAAGCACTTAAAGCAGTTTTATGAGAGAGCATGTGGCGGGTATCACACCCGGCTACACAAGAGGTTTCCCTTCCTTAGGGTTTCCTAGAACTGAGAGCAAAGGGGAAAATAACCTCATCACAGGACTGACTCCCCTTGAGATTTCTGAGAGATATTTCACCAGAACATGTTATGCATGTGCTATATCAAAACGCAGAACTGAACATGGTATGTGTATTTGAAAGGAGGACACAGATTACATACAGTGCATTCGGAAAGTATTCAGACACCTTGACTTTTTCCACATTTTGTTACGTTGCAGCCTTATTCTAAAATTGATCAAATTAAATAAAATCCTTATCAATCTACACACAATACCCCATAATGACAAAGTGAAAACAGGCTTTTAGAAATGTTTGCTAATTTATTTAAAAAAAAAAACAGAAATACCTTATTGACAAAAGTATTCAGATCCTTTGCTATGAGACTCGAAATTGAGCTCAGTTGCATCCTGTTTCCATTGATCATCGTTGAGATGTTTCTACAACTTGTTTGGAGTCCACCTGTGGTAAATTCAATTGATTGGACATGATTTGGAAAGGCACACACCTGTGTATATAAGATCCCACAGTTGACAGTGCATGTCAGAGCAAAAACCAAGCCATGAGGTCGAATGCATTGTCCTTAGAGCTCCGAGACAGGATTGTGTTGAGGCACAGACCTGGGGAAGGGTACCAAAACATTTCTACAGTATTATTCTACAGTATGTCCCCAAGAACACAGTGGCCGCCATCATTCTTAAATGGAAGACGTTTGAAAGTACCAAGACTCTTCCTAGAGCTGGTCGCCCGGCCAAACTGAGCAATCGGGGGAGAAGGGCCTTGGTCAGGGAGGTGACCAAGAACCTGATGGTAACTCTGACAGAGCTCCAGTTCCTCCAGCTCCAGTTCCTCGGTGGAGATGGGAGAACCTTCCAGAAGTACAACCATCTCTGCAGCACTCCACCAACCAGGCCTTTATGGTAGAGTGGCCAGACAGAAGCCACTCATCAGTGCAAGGCACATGACAGCCCACTTGGATTTTGCCAAAGGGCACCTAAAGGACACTCAGACCATGAGAAACAAGATACTCTGGTCTGATGAAACCAAGATTGAACTCTTTGGCATGAATGCCAAGCGTCACGTCTGGAGGAAACCTGGCACCATCCCTACGGTGAAGCATGGTGGTGACAGCAACATGGTGTGGGGATGTTTTTCAGAGGCAGGGACTGGGAGACTAGTCAGGATCAAGGCAAAGATGAACGGAGCAAAGTACAGAGAGATTCTTGATGAAAATCTGATTCAGAGCACTCAGGTCCTCAGACTGGGGTGAAGGTTCACCTTCCAACAGGACAACGACCCTAAGCACACAGCCAAGACAACGCAGGAGTGGCTTCTGGACAAGTCTCTGAATGTCCTTGAGTGGCCCAGCCTGATCGAACATCTCTGGACAGACCTGAAAATAGCTGTGCAGTGACGCTCCCCATCCAACCTGACAGAGTTTGAGAGGATCTGCAGAGAAGAATGGGAGAAACTTTCCAAGTACAGGTGTGCCAAGCTTGTAGCGTCATACCCAAGAAGACTCGAGGTTGTAATCACTGCCAAAGGTGCTTCAACAAAGTACTGAGTAAAGGGTCTGAATACTTATGTAAATGTGATATTTAAGTTTTTAAATTTGTATACATTTGCAAAAATGTTCTAAAAACCAGGTTTTGGTTCATGATAATGGAGTATTGTGTGGAGATTGATGAGGAAAAAAACAATTTAATTAATTTTAGAATAAGGCTGTAACATAACAAAATGTGKAAAAAGTCAAGGGGTCTGAATACTTTACGAATGCACTGTATGTTGAAAGAGTGGACATGATTGCTGAGATAAGGCATACTAAAGGTGTAAAACAAGTTTCAAGCACTGAAACGGCAACATCTACTCACATCCAAGGCCACAATGTTTTTGTTGGTATTCAATAGTTGCTCCAGACATTATTGACTGTATTCATTGAGGAATAAAAGTTATGTAACAATAGTAGGTGTGTGTGTGTGTGTGTGTGTGCACAGGCTGGCACTACATGAGTAACCAGCTCCTTCAGTGGAACCTCTGTATCCTCTGCCTCTGTTTCCCTTTGGCGGATGGATGAGCACACTGCTGCTGACAGCAGAGGAAGCCCACCTCTCTGGTCTGGTCAGGACAGAGGCATAGGACAGGACATGGACCAGGTTCCATGGACCAGGAATAGGGGGACAGGGGACAGGAGGAGGCCGGAGGTGGGTTACCATTTCCTCTCAAGGTGACCACCTGTTTGGTGGATTCTTTGGACTGTGGCCAGGGATGCCCCCAAAACACGCACACGGGCACACACACACACACACACACACACACTCCCTCCTCAGGACATCCTGCTGTGGCTGTGTGATCTCCAGAACAGCCATCTGAAGTGTGGAGATGAGGTGGTGCCTGTATTGTATGACAACAGAGGACCTGGTCATCAGTCACATATACTGGTTTGGGGCTAATAGGAGAGGTAGCCCAGAGTTAAGCCGCTGTAATGGCTATCACATAATAACCTCCTGAGCTCAGGTGGCATGTCAAATCAATGCTACCCAATCTATCTCTCTCTCTCTCTAATTTACATCAGAACGGTCTCTCCTCTGTCTCACTGCTCTCTGATGAATATCTCATGAAGTTCCATTCCACACTAATTGGACAAGAAGCTGATATKTCTGTTTAAATATCCGGTTGGAACCACATGGTAAGACCATCCCAGGAATTCTGACAACCTCATCAATTGAACACTCCCCACTATTGTCAAGTGCGCCGAATACAACAGTGAAATGCTTACGGTGCTACCTAGAACTTAATAAGATACCAGATGGAGAGAGAGACAGAAAGAGACAGAAAGACAGAAGGGGTTGAGGGATTCCCTGGCTGTCTGGGAGGCTGATACAATAAATACAGCCTTGGGGAGAAAGATTCTTCATGTGAGGCTGATTGTTAATCATCTGGTATGTCAGTGGCTGTGAGGATGATTGTATGAACACAGACACCCTGTACTGTGTTGATTGACCTGTCTTTATCCTGATTACTGCTTGGATCCCAGGATGCTCATCTATCGGTCACCCAGTACACTCTTAGAAACGGGTTCCAAAAGGGTTCCAAAAGGGTTCTTCGGCTGTCCCCATAGGAAAAAACKTTTTGGTTCCAGGGAAAACCTTTTTGGGTTCTATGTAGAACCCTCTGTGGAAAAGGTCCTACATGGAACCCAAAAGGTTTCTAGCTGGAACCAAAAAGGGTGCTTCAATGGGTTCTCCTATGGGGACAGCCGGAGAACCCTTTAAGGTTCTAGATAGAACCTTTTTTTCTAAGATTGTAGGCCTTGATCACAGAACCACTGACCTTGCAATCTAGTTTGGAATAAATTATTCATCAATATAATAATTAAATCAATATAGTAACACGTTTTTCTTATTGCCGTAAGACAATAAATGCATACCAATGCTACTTTGTCACCTCATTAT
Organism: Salvelinus sp. IW2-2015; assembly: GCF_002910315.2. Taxonomy (NCBI): domain Eukaryota; kingdom Metazoa; phylum Chordata; class Actinopteri; order Salmoniformes; family Salmonidae; genus Salvelinus; species Salvelinus sp. IW2-2015. The sequence goes on along the minus strand of NC_036868.1, from coordinate 14,939,822 downwards.
TTGAAAAACGAAGAGAATTCCGAGGTCAATCTGAGGTCAAGACTTGTCCCATGACTAACTCCATCTACCATGTCTTATTTACATCCAATCAACGCTCTATGCCAAATGAACAGTAGTGACCTGTGACTGATAATTGATTTGGTGTGACTGTGTTCTTAGTGCCACCAATGCTTTAGGACTCTATTAAAGTGTAGCTCAGTTGGGAAGGCACCCTGGTACCGCCACTGTACCAGCCCTCATCACACCACGCAGTCACACAATGTCCCCTGGGGATTGCAGCTTCGCTCAGTAGGGGAAGGTTATCTTGCCTTGACAAAGTGGATGTAATTGCAGTCATTACTCTTGCACAATGAGTCACTGTACCCATCAGTCAGGATTGGTAGCTTATTAAGTTCAGTAGCAACTCCTGTATGGAGATTCTGTTCCATTCAAAATAGCTATTTAAAACAAAGACTTTTCTTCTCTTTCGAAAAATGACTTAATACCTAATAAAAGAGAACTTCCTAGTTAGGCCAAAATGACATAACATAGTGCTTAGGAGTACTAGCCACTCTTACTTTTGTGAGAGAATGTGTGTTTGCATGCGTGTGTTGGACCATGCATGTGTGAGGTTAGAGCTTACCTTGGCGAGTCGTGCCCTCTTGATGAGGTCATTGAGCTTCCTGAGGGCAGCGTTGCGGGGCAGTGACTGGATGTCCTTGAACAGGTCCTGCTCCTCCGCCTCAAACAGCTTACGGTTGTCAGGGATGAGCAGTGGGTGCGACCAGAATGACCCTATATATACACGAATCACCTCGGGTGTGTTGACGATCTTCCCCAGCGACCACATGAGGGCGCCATAGACCCTCATCAGCTGCTGCGTCTCGATCTGGTCAGCCTTGTTAAGAACCACCCGGATCTTGTCTTCRTGATTCTTCAGGGCCTTGATGACCTCCGAGAACTCGTCTGAGATGTCCAGCTTGTGGGCGTCGAAGAGGAGGATGATTCGGTCCACGCGCTCTGCAAACCACTCCAGCACGGCGGCGAAGTCGTAGCCTTTAGACACGAAGGGGGTGAGGGGAGGCAAGGGTGGGAGAGGTGGAGAGAGGCAAGAGAAAGGCAAGGATGGAGGAGAGCCAGGAGAGAGGCAGGGTAGAGGCAGGGGAATGGCAGGGAAGAAGCAGGAGTGAGGCAAGAGAGAGGCAGGCGAGAGGCAGGAGAGAGGCAGGTGTGGGAGAGAAGCGGGAGAGAGGCAGGGGAGAGGCAGGAGAGAAGCAGGAGAGAGGCAGGGGTGGGAGAGAGCCAGGGGTGGGAGAGAGGCGGGAGAGAGGCAGGGTCAACAACCAGCAGAACAACAGACTGGGTGGCCCAGTGGTGTCCAGCTGAGTAACCAGAAGAGTGTTGTGAACTTGGTAGGCCTATTGCTCAAGAGTATGACAAGTCATCAATTACAAAAGAGAACAGAACCACTTGTTAAGATAGAGGCTGAAAGGCATTTGAACACAATGAGGTAATGGTTGATCATTTAGTATCTTACCACTTACCATTGAGAACATAACATGATGACATTATTTCTTTAAACCCCTGCTAATATATCTTGAACTCACTTCTTGATTTGCACTTAGTTCTCACTACTTCACATGACAGGACATGACATGACAGGACAGGACACGCCAGTGTGACTTCATGACCCTCTTCTCCTCTCCTCGAAGCATTAGCCTCCTGACCTCAAGGGGCTGCAGCGCTAGCCTCCCCTAACCTACCCTCGGCCCCACTGGCTGGATAACAGGCTTTACACCACAGGAGGCTGCTGAGGGGAGGACGGCTCATAATAATGTCTGGAACGGAGCTAATGGAATGGCATACAACACCTGGAAACCATGTGTTTGATGTATTTCAAATCAAATCAAATTGTATTTGTCACATGCGCTGAATACAACAGCTGTAGACCTTACAGTGAAAAAGCTTAAGGGTTACAAGCCCTTAACCAACAATGCAGTTTTAAGAAAATACCAAAAAAGTAAGAGATAAGATTAACAAATAATTAAAGAGCAGCAGTAAATAACAATAGCGGGGCTATATACAGGGTGTACCGGTACAGAGTCAATGTGCGGGGGCACCGGTGTCGAGGTAATTGAGGTAAAATGTACATGTAGGTAGAGTTATTAAAGTGACTATGCATAGATAATAACAGAGAGTAGCAGCAGCGTAGAAGTAGTGGGGCGGGGGGGGAGGGGGGGGCTATGCAAATAGTCTAGGTAGCCCTTTGATTAGATGTTCAGGAGTCTTATGGCTTGGGGGTAGAAGCTGTTTAGAAGCCTCTTAGACCTAGATTTGGCGCTCCGGTACCGCATGCCATGCGATAGCAGACAGAACAGTCTATGATKAGGGTGGCTGAAGTCTTTGACAATTTCTAGGGCCTTCCTGACACCGCCTGGTATAGAGGTCCTGGATGGTAGGAAGCTTGGCCCCGGTGATGTACTGAGCCGTACGCACTACCCTCTGTAGTGCCTTGTGATCGGAGACCGAGTAGTTGCCATACCAGGCAATTATGCAACCCGTCAGGATGCTCTCGATGGTGCAGATGTAGAACCTTTTCCAAATCTTTTCAGTCTCCTGAGGGGGAATAGGTTTTGTCGAGCCCTCTTCACAACTGTCTTGGTGTGCTTGGACCATGTTAGTTTGTTATTGATGTGGACGYCAAGGATCTTGAAGCTCTCAACCTGCTCCACTACAGCCCTGTCAATGAGAATGGGGGCGTGCTCGGTCCTCCTTTTCCTATAGTCCACAATCATCTCCTTTGTATTGATCACGTTGAGGGAGAGGTTGTCCTTGCACCACACGGTCAGATCTCATCGTTGTCGGTGATCAGGCTTACCACAGTTGTGTCATTGGCAAACTTAACGATGGTGTTGGAGTCGTGCCTGGCCGTGCAGTCATGAGTGAACAGGGAGTACAGGAGGGGACTGAGCACGCACCCCTGAGGGGTCCCTGTGTTGAGGATCAGCATGGCGGATGTGTTGTTACCTACCCTTACCACCTGGGGGCGGCCCGTCAGGAAGTCCAGGATCCAGTTGCAGAGGGAGGTNCATGGCGGATGTGTTGTTACCTACCCTTACCACCTGGGGGCGGCCCGTCAGGAAGTCCAGGATCCAGTTGCAGAGGGAGGTGTTTTGTCCCAGGGCCCTTAGCTTAGTGATGAGCTATGAGGGCACTATGATGTTGAACGCTGAGCTGAAGTCAATAAATAGCATTCTCACATAGGTGTTCCTTTTGTCCAGGTGGGAAAGGGCAGTGTGGAGTGCAATAGAGATTGCATCATTTGTGCATCTGTTGGGGCGGTATGCAAATTGGAGTGGGTCTAGGGTTTCTGGGATAATGATGTTGATATGAGCCATGACCAGTCTTTCAAAGCATTTCATGGCTACAGACGTGAGTGCTACGCGTCGGTAATAATTTAGGCAGGTTACCTTAGTGTTCTTGGGCACATGGACTATGGTGGTCTGCTTGAAACATGTTGGTATTACAGACTCAGACAGGGAGAGGTTGAAAATGTCAGTGAATACACTATTTGATACCATTCTATTGGTTCCGCTCCAACCATTACCATGAGCCCGTCCTCCACAATTAACGTGCCACCAACCTCCTGTGCTTTACACTAAGTGGGTGACTGAACCACTTTACTCTCCTCCTGCCAGCAGCAGATAGATAGAGTGAAAGAGTTAGATAGTGAGAGAGAGAGACAGAGGTGTTTCAGCACAGATAAAGAGAATCCCCCAAATGATGGCTAATCTAATGGAGCAATTAGCTGTCTAATCTGAAGGCAGTGATCCCAGAAGTCAAGAGACAAAGAGAGCCGTCGGGGAAAAACAGATTTCACCCGCAGAGAAATGAAAATGTACTCTACTCTCTAGCTGGCAGCATATTTTCAGATGATGAGTAGTCCATTCCCAAAGCATGTATTCCTAGTAAAGAAGGTAGCTAAGTCTCCCACTGACAAGATGTCAGTGGTAGACGTCAATAAGTATGACAGCTTATTTGAATGCCATTGAAATGACAGAGGAGTTCCCATTGGATGGTGAGGGTATTTCACTGTATCTTTGATTGGACTCCAGGTTAGCTGAGTCCTGACTCCAATTAGCTTTTGGAGAAGTCATTAGCCTAGGGGTTCACATACTTTTCCCAACCTACATTGTGAATGTTTACACAGTGTGTTCAATGAAGATGAAAACGTATAATTGTTTGCGTGTTATTGGTTTAAGCAGACTGTGTTTGTCTATTGTTGTGTCTTAGATGAAGATCAGATCAAATTTTATGACCAATTTATGCAGAAATCCAGGTAATTCTAAAGGGTTCACATACTTTTTCTTGCCACTGTACGTGCTATAGTATTATGAGGACAATACATGAACATACAGGTTATGGGTACCTTGAGACAAATAAAGCATCTGTGAAGAACACACAATTGAGTTGAAAGAAGAGAGACAATTGAAAGGACTATGAAATACACTGAAAAAAACATAAACGGAACAATTTCAAAGATTCTACAGAATTACAGTTCATATGAGGAAATCAGTCAATTGAAATAAATTAGAATYGGGCCCTAATCTATGGATTTCAAATGACTGGGAATACAGATATGCATCGGTTGGTCACAGATACCTTAAAAAAAGGTAGGGGCGTGGATCAAAAAAACAGTGAGTATCTAATGTGACCACCATTTGCCTCACACATCACCTTTGCATAGAGTTAATCAGGCTGTTGATTGTGGCTTGTATAATGTATTCCCACTCCTCATCAATGTCTGGGAAGAACTGGGACATTTTCAGCTTCCAGGAATTGTGTAGAGACCCTTAGACCCTTGGGACATGGGGCCGTGCATTATCAGGCTAATGGCGGCAGATGAGTGGTACAACAATGGGCCTCAGGATCTCATCACGGTATCTCTGTGCATTCAAATTGCCATCGATAAAATGCAGTTGTGTTCGTTGTCCATAGCTTATGCCTGCCAATACCATAACCCCACCGCCACCATGGGCATTCTGTTCACAACATTGACATCAGCAAACCGCTCACCCACACGACGCTGTCTGCCATCTGCCCCATACAGTTGAAATTGAGATTAATTCCTGAAGAGTACACTTCTCCAGTGTGCCATTGGCCATCGAATGTGAGCATTTGCTTACTGAAGTCGGTTACGACGCTGAACTGCAGTCAGGTCAAGACCCTGGTGAGGACGATGAGAACGCAAATGAGCTTCCCTGAGATGGTTTCTGACAGTTTGTGCAGAAATTATTCGGTTGTGGAAACCCACAGCTGTCTGGATGGCTTGTTTCAGACGATCCCACACGTGAAGAAGCTAGATGTGAAGGGCTGGCGTGGTTACACGTGGTCTGCGGTTGTGAGGCCGGTTCGGCATACTGCCAAATCCTCTAAAACAACGTTGGAGGTGGCTTATGGTAGAGAAATAAACATTCAATTGCCTGAGAACAGCTCTGGTGGACATTCATGCAGTCAGCATGCCAGTTGCATGCTCCCTCAAAACTTCAGACATCTGTGAGATAAATAAGCTTTTTCAGCTCATGAAACATGGGACCAACACTTTACATGTTGTGCTTATATTTTTGTTCAGTGTAGAAAMAATACTAAGATGACCACCCAGGACTTTCAATTCAGGTTGATTGTTTGTGACACATCATAGACACAACAACACAACCTCCAACTGTGTTTTTGCAGAGACACTGAATATTTCAATATCAAGACACATATGCCTACCATCTATCACCTGCCTCCTGAAGCACCAAACAGCTCTTCTTCAATCTTTCCAACTCCAGGGGTGCTAGGCAGAGCTCCTCCTTACCTTTGAGCACTTACAGCAAAGGGGAAGAGTTCCACAGAATTCCCAGAATTGAAGACCGCACCAGAAGTTGGGATTAGTGTGTTAATGTTGTTCAAATCACAGGCATGGAATATGGCAGCCATGGCCATGTTTCCAGGAAGGATGTTATCCCATGCCGACACGGGGGATAGAGGCGCATAAGCCTCATCCCTGATGATTTGGCAGTTTCACTATGGGGCTTTATTGTTACCTGCGGTAGGGATGGACAATATATCTCTCTCACCTTTTCTTATGAGGTGGTGGTGTTTATTACCTATTTACTACTTCATACGCCTGTTCTAGTGTTTCTTTCGAGTTTATTGACTAGACTTACCCTAAAGATATTGTGGATCAACATTTACTGTAAGGGCTTAAAATGAACTAAACACTACATCTCAATGCTCTTTCGCCTCAGCAGGGACTTTGATACATATAGGCAGCCGCACAGGAGGTAAGAGACCATACGTGAATAATGGGCAGGACAATAAGAGCAGTGAAACTGGTTGGCAGGGATTATAAAACGATGTGGGAACAATAGAGGTTAATGTCAGGGAACCCAGTTATTTCATGGCAGGTCTGGCTTGAGGCAGCACTGCAGAAACTCCATAGGGTTTATTGTGTAGTAGTATAGGCAAGCTGCATTGGTTAACACTGTGCTTTCACTACAATACCTCCATATGGGCATTTACGATACTCGCTATAGCCGGGTCCATGTTCATTTGCAGCTGTACATGGGGAGAGAGAGACACAAACAGAGGTGAAAATGAAATGAAGGGAAATAAAATTGGGGTTCAGTGCTTCAAGTGGAGATGGAGACGTATGGGTGTACATTATGATAAACACAATACAGTCTAGTAATGCACCTCTCCAGTACTGAAACACAGTCAGGGTCCTGGTAGAATAGAAGGCAAAATGTTTAAAGACCTAGTGCAGTCAAAAATTAGATTTTCCTGTCTTTTATATACACTGCTCAAAAAAATAAAGGGAACACTAAAATAACACATCCTAGATCTGAATGAATGAAATGTTCTTATTAAATACTTTTTTCTTTACATAGTTTGAATGTGCTGACAGCAAAATCACACAAAAATGATCAATGGAAATCAAATTTATCAACCCATGGAGGTCTGGATTTGGAGTCACACTCAAATAAAAGTGGAAAACCACACTACAGGCTGATCCAACTTTGATGTAATGTCCTTAGAACAAGTCAAAATGAGGCTCAGTAGTGTGTGGCCTCCACGTGCCTGTATGACCTCCCTACAACGCCTGGGCATGCTCCTGATGAGGTGGCGGATGGTCTCCTGAGGGATCTCCTCCCAGACCTGGACTAAAGCATCCGCCAACTCCTGGACAGTCTGTGGTGCAACGTGGCGTTGGTGGATGGAGGAGACATGATGTCCCAGATGTGCTCAATTGGATTCAGGTCTGGGAACGGGCGCGGCCAGTCCATAGCATCAATGCCTTCCTCTTGCAGGAACTGCTGACACACTCCACACATGAGGTCTAGCATTGTCTTGCATTAGGAGGAACCCAGGGCCAACCGCACCAGCATATGGTCTCACAAGGGGTCTGAGGATCTCATCTCGGTACCTAATGGCAGTCAGGCTACCTCTGGCGAGCACATGGAGGGCTGTGCGGCCCCCAAAGAAATGCCACCCCAACCATGACTGACCCACCGCCAAACCGGTCATGCTGGAGGATGTTGCAGGCAGCAGAACGTTCTCCACAGCGTCTCCAGACTCTGTCATGTCTGTCACATGTGCGTGTGAACCTGCTTTCATCTGTGAAGAGCACAGGGGCCAGTGGCGAATTTGCCAATCTTGGTGTTCTCTGGCAAATGCCAAACGCTCTGCACGGTGTTGGGCTGAAGCACAACCCCACCTGTGGACGTGGGCCTCATACACCCTCATGGAGTCTGTTTCTGACCGTTTGAGCAGACACATGCACATTTGTGGCTGCTGGAGGTCATTTTGCCAGGGCTCTGGCAGTGCTCCTCCTTGCACAAAGGCGGAGGTAGCGGTCCTGCTGCTGGGTTGTTGCCCTCTCTACGGCCTCCTCCACGTCTCCTGATGTACTGGCCTGTCTCCTGGTAGCGCCTCCATGCTCTGGACACTACGCTGACAGACACAGCAAACCTTCTTGCACAGCTCGCATTGATGTGCCATCCTGGATGAGCTGCACTACTGAGCCACTTGTTGTGGGTTGTAGACTCCGTCTCATGCTTACCACTAGAGTGAAAGCACCGCCAGCATTCAAAAGTGACCAAAACATCAGCCAGGAAGCATAGGAACTGAGAAGTGGTCCGTGGTCACCACCTGCAGAACCACTCCTTTATTGGGGGTGTCTTGCTAATTGCCTATAATTTCCACCTTTTGTCTATTCCATTTGCACAATAGCATGTGAAATTTATTGTCAATCAGTGTTGCTTCCTAAGTGGACAGTTTGATTTCACACAAGTGTGATTGACTTGGARTTACATTGTGTTGTTTAAGTGTTCCCTTTATTTTTTTCAACAGTGTATATATTTCCACACTATGATGGAATAATACTGTGAAATTGTGAAATTGATGCCCTTTTAGTGTAAGAGCTGTTTGAAAAGACCGCCTGAAATTTCTGCCTGTTTTGCTGGGATGTAGTTCTGGCCTGCCTGGTGACAGCACCAGGTGGTAAATTAGTTAATAGACCAATAAGAGAGTTTCAAACCTCTCTGCCAATAACAGCTAGTTTACAGTTTCCCCCTCCCCACTCAGACCACTTCCAGACAGATATTTCTCTTCATTTTTGACCATTTTGATTGAAAACATATTCTGTGGGGTTACCACAGCATCGAGAGAAACCAGAGAGGAGGGGAATGAGACAGAGATGGCAAATATATGCATACTCGTACCATTCACACTATAGGGCAAGCCTCAGACAGAGACCGTCAAGAACCATCACAGAAAATGTTAACTAATTAGCAACATTGCAAGTACTTACTACTTTTTATCATGTTAGCTAACCCTTCCCCTTACCCTTTAACCTAACTCMTACCCTAACCTTAACCCCTAACCCCAAGCCTAACTAATGTTGGCTACCTAGCTAACATTATAGCCACCTAGCCACAACAAATTGTAATTTGTAGCATATCATACATTTTGCAAATGTGTTACATATTTTACCAATTGCAATTCATAACATATTGTAAGAACTGCAAGTCTTAAAATATCATACGAAATTGATGATGGACATCCACAAATGAATAGATATCATACGAAACTTAAGATATCATACTAATTGGAGTGTCCTAGATTTTATTTAATCTATGTTACATCTACCCTTGAGTCCAGTTGGCAAGGACAGGCTCCACACACACACACAGTACACTCAAACACACACACACACACACACACACACACACACACACACACACACAAACACAAACACACAGCTGTGCTGACTGTGAGTAAGGTAAATTTAGCCTTCCATTTATTTGCTATGGGAACACATTGGAGTGGGGGACTTTGTTCTACACATTGATTTTAAGTGGGTGAACAGCCATGGTAGAATAACGTTTTAATACATTACCATATTTGAAGTAGTTTAACTATAAATTAAGAGTGAAGACTATATGTAATCTATCAATATTGGAAGCATCATAAAAGTGGACCTGTGTTAATAAAGAATTGTATACCTTGGCATGCAATAGTTAACAAACCTGGAGCCAATGTTCTGTATGCTCTGCTTCCTAATCAGATGGAAAGAGTGACTATGTTTTATAAGTTCCAAAGTCTATCCAAAGGTAACAAGTGTCAGAACTATGATATACCAAAACTCCCACATTCTTCACATCACTGACTTGGAACCGAACTGAACACACAATCAGCTAGCTCTATGACTTTGCCTACACTTGGGCTTTAGAAGCCATAGGGAGTGATTGGAATGGAATATCAGATTCAGGAATCTGTCATTTTCCACAGTTCAATGACAGTACAAAAGTAAGGGATAGTCTTCATGTCTTTCTTAGTGCTGTACTTCTGACTCCTTGGCCCTCAGAAGTTTAACTGTGTTACTGGTTGACATGGGAACTCAGTCTTGGCACTTGGCTGTGAAAACACTCTGTAATCAGACAATAATTTACTTCGGGCAGGCATGCACCCTGTTGAAGATGACGATTGTTTAACTTAAAAGGGTGGAAACCACTTAGTAAATAAATAAATTAAGAAGAGACTGTGCATCTCTTTGTTAGATTCAAATTCAGTAAGCTGAAAATGCATGATCAAATGGTTTTTAAAGACTTCATAAACTCAGTTCACCTCATCAGGGTGAACCTCATCAGTTGCTCACTAACTGACTATCAATTAACTGACTATCAGTGACTGACATAACACAAGAAAAACTGATGACGCGCAAACAAATTTTGAAATTGCACCTTGTTTATTCTACTATTCTAACTCGCAACTGTAAGTTGAGACCCGACTGAGTTCCTGAAAAAAATAAAAATACTGGAGATACATGGTTAAAAAGTCATTTTCTGAATTACTCTTAACGAGCTTTTATTATACTGCTGTTTTCATTTTTTTTACCAAAGGATAAAAACAACAGGGGGAGGTAGCATTCTCTAACGATGGCTGTCCATAAACAAACCAGCACTCCATTTCTCTATAACTACAAGGATATGGCACAGTGTGTGGGCTTAGAGACTTTTTTATAATTGTCCCTTCTGGGCATCCTTACTGAGGTCATTATCCTGCCCATCTGCCAGGTAAGTCTGTGTTTTTAAGAAACCTGCTTCTCTCTCATCTCTCTATCCTATGGCTCAGTTCTAAGCATACACAGATGGTCACCCTCCTTGTACTCGTGCTGCCATGAAGGAGGAAGGTGTGCCATATCTCTGTTCAAAGTAATACAATTAATTATTGTGCCAACCCTCTTCAGTCCCCATACATGAGCACTTGTCCCTGGCCAACTGTCGTCAGGACTCTGGGACTGAAGTAGTTAACAGAGATATGGCCTGTTTACTACTTAGCTACGACTGGTACTAAAGGGTAATACTTTCTGTGAGTTACTTGAAAGTATCAAGCAGTAATTGTCTCTCAACTTTAACCTGTTTCAAACCCACCACTCTTTCTTAAATGTTTGACACAAGCCATCTTATTCAGTTGATGATGACAACATAAACATGGTCATGAGTGATGTTATGTTAATTTGTTCACTTATCCAGGAATCCTAAGACAAAAACAAGCTGTGAAAAGTATCCTCAGGTCTGTCCACTACAGTGCTGTACGTAGGATCCTAAGCTGTACTACACGCATTATTCAGCCCCATTAATCCAACAGGCCCTGTCAGGCCAACACGCAGCGCAGTGGGAGAGGAGACAAAACAGCAGGAAGTACACGCAGACACACACACACAGGCATGTTTGACACTCACACACATGCACCTGTCTGCTCTAAAAGGATTACACTTGTTAAGCATCTTTTCAACACGACTACAACCCACATCTCCAAACCACATTAAGCCTACAGCGGGTCAGCTGTTTAACAGAAAGGTTTATATACCTGGTATAAACAATGTTCCTGGGCTTTAAAGTAGTCTCTACAGAGACAAACACTGAGGGCCTATCTTGCTATCTTGTAACACCCGATTGTAAAAGGCAAGTATTTCACAGTGCGACTCAACCTGGTGTGCAGTGTTAAGGCTCCTCACATGGCCAGGCAGCCATTCTCATTAGGAGTGCTAAATCTGAACATCCCACTAACACACTAACGAGAGGGAGAGAGCAGCCTGACCCAGAGCATGGGAGAGAGCACAGCTTGCCATGAACTACCATCCCACATACTGTAACACAGTGTGTTTGAGTGCTCGCGTGAGTGTGTGTGTGCACGTGAGTGACAAATAGAGAGAGAAGAGAGAGGGAGAGATAGAGCAAGAGAATGAGAGGGCAAGAGATAAGATTATAAGCGTCACACACAGCCATCCAGAGGGAGGCAGCAGTCCAGGGATTCCAGACCAGGGCTTCAGGCTGCAGGGCCGAGACACGGGCAGCTTTACACGCGAGACCGACAGGAATTGGCTAATGAGAGAGCAGGGCCTAAGGCCCAGCCTGCCCTAATGACTTCTCTGCTCCTAATGGGAATGTACAGGGGCAGGAAGACCACAGCCTTCCTTCACTGATGCTATGGATGGAACATTTAGACATCATCAGTGATGTAATATATTAATTTTATTGGGAGGAGAGCTTCTGATGTACAGTGTATGCCTAAACCTGGAAAAGAGCTGTGCTTCAAAGTTATACAACTCTCTGAGGGTGTTTTCACACTTGGTCTTTTTCAGATATTTTTTGTGAACTCAATGCGGTTCGCTTATTTTTTTATTCAGTGTGAACACGCCAAAGAACTCAGACCCTTCAAAAGATCCCTCGAAGTGTACCGAACTGAGACCATCTTGAGAGGTGGTCTGAGTTCGGTTCATTTGAATTCCTTTTTTAAGGCAATGTGAACACAAAGCTCCTGTCACGTTCTGACCATAGTTCTTGTGTGTTTTACTTGTTTTAGTGTTGGTCAGGACGTGAGCTGGGTGGGTTTGGTGTCTAGTTTGTCTGTTTCTATGTTTGGCCTAATATGGTTCTCAATCAGAGGCAGGTGTTTTGTGTTGTCTCTGATTGGGAATCATATTTAGGTGGCTTGTTTTGTGTTGGGGTTTGTGGGTGGTTGTCTTCTGTCTTTGTGTTCTGCACCAGATAGGACTGWCTCGGTTTTCACATTGATTGTTTTGTATTTTGTATAGTGATCACGTTATCGTCTCTTTGTTTATTAAACATGTTGAACACTAGCCGCGCTGCATTTTGGTCCTCTCCTTCACCAACGGAAGAAAACCGTTACAGCTCCCCAGGTTCACTTGTCATTATCCCCGCACTACAGACTAGACTACCGCAACACCATTTCCCCTGCCATAACCACTCACATTGGTGCCACTAAATCGAGAAGATGATGATGTGCAGGTTTGTGGAAATTCTTTGGGGGGGATATTGATAAGCGATTGTCAAGGATGCACAGAAATTCCAAAATATGTGTGGAGTTTTGTACTGACACGAATTTCTGATTATTTTCTTGCAGTATGTGATCTAGTAGCTAAGAAAGCTTCATACGCTGTTTATTCGATTATGAATAGTGTGAGAAGACAAAGACATTTGGTGAGAATCACAACATAGGGTACAAAATCAAGGTCCGTGCAATCCAGAATCCTTGGGACGTCACAACTCTGACGGTACCCCATTGAAGTTGTCATTTAAAATGGTTACGGTAAGGGTTAAGGTTAAGGTAAGGGTAGGGGTTACAGTTAGGTTTAGGATTTAGCATAGGGATGTCCCAAATATCCCGGATAGCACGAACCTTCCTTTCTAAAGATAGCAATGTGAATGCAAAGAGAACCGAGTTATATCGCTTTTTAAATCACAGAGTTCACTTTAAAGAGGACTGAGATTGGTTCTTTTAAAGAGGACTACCGTATATGTGAAAACACCCGGAGATCCCCAGGAAACTCAAACTGAGTCCAAGAGTAAATTTTATGAATACCCACTATAACACACATGAGAGTGGTTTTTAGGGGCCACTTGGTTAACATCGGCTTTGAGACACGCTCACTTCCTGTTATGAATGCTTTAGGGGCATGAAAGGTACAAGTGCATCACCAATGACAACCGGGCCAAATTATAGGGAGAATACGTAGACAAACAAGCAGTAACCTGCAATCACAGGCTTTTGATGATGCCAAGTTAGAGTCCCTATACTTTAACTCTAGAATCTAGATACGCGACCAGCAGTGTGAATTTGCAAGTTCATGTATGCACAATTTTGTGCCTCTGGTCTAATAAAATGGGAATTACTTGACTATACAAAGTAAGATCCTCAGCATATTAGTCATTCAAGCATTACCAGCAGTCCCAAAACACTGATTGATTTTACTAGTAAATGCTAAGCTTTACATTTGAATACACATTCAATGACAACATAGGCCTACTCTGCATAAACTGCTGCATACAATTTGGCTCCATAAGCTCTTTTGAGTTTGGTTGTGGCAAAAATGATGTTACACAGTTTACTGGACTTTTGTGCTTATGTGACGACGTTGGAGTCACTGTATGTAGGGGCTCTGGTTCTGACTACTCCATGTTTCCTGTGTATAGCTCTAAAGCTGGGTTCTCTCTCTGCTTCCTCTCTCCTCTCTGCTCCCCTGAATCAGCCCTAATCCGACTGGACCGTGAGCTCACCAAACACATAGCCACAGACACACAAGCCACCACACCACTGCACCACACACACACACACCGGCAGCCCAAAGGAAAGTGCTGACGGCCAGGGTGGGCCGTGCTGGGTGATTACTGTGGGCTATCGGGTGGGTGATGGACTTTTGCTGAATGTGGAATGAAGTAACTAACCATGCACAAAACAAACAGGAGGACACGGACCCCCGCAGAGATTGGCTGGGTGATCTCAGGGGGAGATTACAACCTAGTTGAGCCTGATGCAAACACAGAGGCACACATCTATCTGCCACACCACATGTCCTATAGACTTGGCTTCAGTAGAGTATACAGTGGTGAGGTAAGGTTTTATGGGTCTCAGACAGTTCATAGAGAAGAGAGGAAGAGCACAGCACAGTGTGATATGGTAGAATACAGTAGCAGAGTAGAGGTGTGCAGGTAAGTGAGATGAGAGCTAAGGTACAGTAGAAGAGTAAGGGTGTAGCGGTAAGGTGAGATGATATATAAGGTACAGTAGAAGAGTAGAGGTGTAGCAGTAAGGTGAGATGAGAGCTAAGGTACATAGAAAGAGTAGAGGTGTAGCGGTAAGGTGAGATGAGAGCTAAGGTACAGTAGAAGGGTAGAGGTGTAGCGGTAAGGTGAGATGAGCGCTAAGGTACAGTAGAAGAGTAGAGGTGTGTAGCGGTAGGTGAGATGAGATGAGCGCTAAGGTACAGTAGAAGAGTAGAGGTGTAGCGGTAAGGTGAGATGAGAGCTAAGGTACAGTAGAAGAGTAGAGGTGTAGCGGTAAGGTGAGATGAGATGAGCGCTAAGGTACAGTAGAAGAGTAGAGGTGTAGCGGTAAGGTGAGATGAGATCTAAGGTACAGTAGAAGAGTAGGGTGTAGCGGTGAGATGAGATGAGAGCTAAGGTACAGTAGAAGAGTAGAGGTGTAGCGGTAAGATGAGATGAGCGCTAAGGTACAGTAGAAGAGTAGAGGTTAGCGGTAAGGTGAGATGAGAACTAAGGTACAGTAGAAGAGTAAGGTGTAGCGGTAAGGTGAGATGAGATCTAAGGTACAGTAGAAGAGTAGAGGTGTAGCAGTAAGGTGAGATGAGATGAGAGCTAAGTACAGTAGAAGAGTAGAGTGTAGCGGTAAGGTGAGATGAGATCTAAGTACAGTAGAAGAGTAGAGGTGTAGCGGTAAGGTGAGATGAGATATAAGGTACACTAGAAGAGTAGAGGTGTAGCGGTAAGGTTGAGATGAGATATAAGGTACAATAGAAGAGTAGAGGTGTAGCAGTAAGGTAGATGAGATGAGAGCTAAGGTACAGTAGAAGAGTAGAGGTTTGTAGCGGTAAGGTGAGATGAGATCTAAGGTTACAGTAGCAAGAGTAGAGGTGTTAGCGCCTGGTAATGTGAGATGAGAATAAGGTACAGTAGAAAAGTAGAGGTGTTGTAGCGGTAGGGAGGATGAGATCTAAGTGTTACTAGTGTCAAGAGTAGTAGGCCTTGTAGCAGTAAGGTGAGATAGATGAAGCTTAAGGTACAGTAGATAGATTCGTAGGTTTAGCCGGTAAGGTGAGATGAGATGAGCGCTAAGGTACAGTAGAAGAGTAGAGGTGTAGCGGTAAGGTGAGATGAGAACTAAGGTACAGTAGAAGGGGTATAGGTGTAGCGGCAAGGTGAGATGAGAGCTAAGGTACATTAGGGTAGGAGTTCTCAGCAGGTAGGTATCAGCTGGAGGTAACCCTGACCCTGTGGTGAGGAGTGAGACTGGACTGGTTCACAGGAAGCCAGAGTTACTCTCTCTTTTCTCTCCCTGACATGGAACAAGGAGACCCTTTTTCCCGGAATATTGGTGTGTCGTGTGTGCCAAGACATACTTCCGTTCAATCACCTCTGAGGATTCTAAGAATTTTATTTGCATCTCTCACTGTGACATCTTTCATCAGTGAAAAGACACAAGAGTGAGGGAAACATTGGCACACACTAAAAGAAAAAGTAATGCACCATGTACATACAATGTTGACAATCCATTCTAGCCAGGTACTTCCAGAGAGTGTTTATGTCAGTACACTCTTAGAAAAAAAGGTGCTATCTAGAACCTAAAAGGGTTCTTCGGCTGCCCCATAGGAGAACCCTTTGAAGAACCWTTTTTGGTTGCATGTAGAACCCTTTTGGGATCCATGAACAATCCGTTCCACAAATAGTTCGACATGTGACCCAAAAGGGTTATCCTATGGGGACAGCCGAAGAACCATTTATCCATTGAGTATAGTGGGCCATCCCAGAGGTGGGGCAGGGGGGAGTGGTCAGACTATGGCAGCCTGCTAGGCTAAGTGATAAACACCATATATGTCTACTGCAGAGTCTTGATGTCCTTGTTGATAAGAGGGCTGGAACACTGTGACATCATGGTGACATTGATCAGTACTCCTGTCCACTTTGCCATTCCCAGAACCACAGATACATTCAGAATACCAGAGGGCATAAATGAAGGTGTATTTACATACTTTGCAGCTTTGAAACCCCTATGAGAGTCATCACTGAAATAAAACACAGATTTCTTATTAGGATTAAGCAGAGTGTACTCAGAGACTAATAGACAATGGTCTTTACTGTTTACTGGAATTCATGTGGAAAGAGCTGCTGGACCATGTTACACAGTCCTATAAACATAGGGGTGTTGCATAGAGTATCTCACTCTGATCTCTGGTGTCTTTCAACACATCATGATTGAATGCAGATTAAAACACTGCCACAGCTACACGTTTCCCTGACTTCCCATACAGTATGTGGTTTAAAGGGTCAAAGGGTCAGAGGAAAAAAAGGTCAGTCACAGAGAAGCAGGATATCTGAAGGTTGCTTGCTATTTTCACCACAAATACTGGGAATTGAAGGTTCAAACGTGTCCCAGAAAATGCTAATAGAGTAATTACAGAAGTGGTTTCAGTGTGGAAGACATAATGAAAGTTTTGATCCAGAACTGGCTATGCAAATGTCTCAGTGGGTTCAGCAGCACAGGTGGAGAGAGGGGAGGAGGTTGTAAGGGATGGAGGGGTTGAGAGAGGGATGGACATATGGGTGGAGATTAGGGTAGAGGAATGGAGAGAGGGGTAGAGGGGTTGAGAGAGGGGCGAAGACAGGGGTAGAGAGATTGTAAGCGATGGAGGGGTTGAAAGAGGGGTAGAGATAGGGGTGGAGTGGTGGAGGGAGGGGTAGAGGGGTTGAGAGAAGGGTATAGGGGTGGTGACAGGGGTGGGGGGGTGGAGAGGTAAAGGAGAGGGGTGGAGAGGTGGGAGAGGTAAAGAGAGGGGTGGAGAAGGTTGAAGAGAGGGGTGGGAGAGGTATGAGAGGGTGAGAGGTAACATGGAGGGGTGTGGTTGAGGAGGGGTGGAGAAGGTGGAGGTGAGAATAGAGGGGTGGAGAGCGTTGAAAGAGAGGGTTGGAGAGGTAAAAGAGAGGGGTGGAGAGGTGTAAGAGGTAGAAAAGGGGTGAGTAGGTAGAGAGGGGTGGAGAGGTTGAGAGAGGGGAGGAAGAGGTAAAGAGAGGGTTGGAGAGGTAAAGGAGGGTTGGGAGGGTAAAGAAGTTAAGGTGAGAAGGTGGAGAGGTAAAGAGAGGGGTGGGAGCGAGGGGTGGAGGAGTAAAGAGAGGGGTGGAGAGGTTTGAGAAGGGGTGAGAAGTAAAAGAGAGGGGGAGAGGTAAAGAGAGGGGTGGAGGTAATAGAGAGGGGTGGAGAGGTTGAGAGAGGGGTGGAGACAAGGAGGGTTGGGAGAGAGGTACGAAGAGAGGGTTGAGAGAGGGTGGAGAGGGTAAAGGAGAGGATTTAAGAAGGTAGAGGGGTTCGGAGAGGTTGAGAGAGGGGTGGAAGGTTGAGAGAGGGGTGGAGAGGTAAGGAGGGTGAGAGGTTAAGGTTTGGAGAGGTAAAAGAGAGGTTGGGAGAGGTTGACAAGAGGGGTGGAGAGGTTGGAAGGAGGGGTGGAGAGGTAAAGTGAGAGGTGGAAGGTGAAAGAAAGGGGTGGAGAGGTAAGAGAGGGGTGGGAGAGGTGAGAGAGGTGAGAGAGGAGGGGTGGAGAGCGTTGAGAGAGGGGTGGAGAGGTGAAGAGAGGGGTTGGAGAGAAGAGAGGGTGGAATGAGAGGGGTGGAGTTTGGAGAGATGGGGTGGAGAGGTTAAGAGAGGGGTGGAGAGGTAAGAGAGAGGCGTGTGGAGAGGTAAAGAGAGTGGAGAGGGTGGAAGAGGTTGAAGAGAGGGGTGGAGAGTTTGAGAGAGGGGCGGATGAGGTAAAGAGAGGGGTGAGGTTGGAGAGGGGTAGATTGGAGAGAGGGTTGTGGAGAGGTAAAGAGAGGGGTGGAGAGGTAAAAGAGGATGGGGAGGTGAGAGGGGTGGAGGCTTGAGACAGGGGTGGAGAGTATGAGAGGGTTGAGGGTAGAAGTGGAGAGGTTAAAGAGAAGGGGTGGAGAGGTTGAGAGGGTGGAGACAGGGGTGGTTAGAGAGGGGTGAGAGAGAGAGGGGTGGAGAGGTAAGTACGAAGAGGGTTGGATGAGGTAAAAGAGGTGGTGGAGAGGGTGAGACGTAGGGGGTGGAGACGGTTGAGAGAGGGGCGAGAGGTAAAGAGGGTAGGGGAGTGAGAAGAAAGGTTGGAGAGGAGAGAGGTGGAGAGGTAAAGAGAGGGGTGGGAGAGGTGAGAGAGGGGTGGAGAGGTATAAGAAGACGGGTGAGAAGGGTGGAGGAGGGTGGTTGAGAGAGGGGTGGAGAGTTTGAGAGAGGGGTGGAGATGGTCAAGAGAGGGGTGGAGAAGGTAAAGAGAGGCGTTGCGAGAGGTTGAGAGGGGACAAAAGAGGGGGTGGAGAGGTTGAGAGAGGGGTGGAGAGGTTGAGATGAGGGGTGGAGAGGTTGAGAGGGGTGGAGAGGTTGAGAGAGGGGTGTGGAGAGGTAAGAGAAGGGGTTGGAGAGGTAAAGAGCGGGTTGGGAGAGGTTGAGCGAGGGGGAGAGGTAAAGAGAAGGGGTGGAGGGTTTGAAGAGAGGGGGTGGACGAGGGTTGAAGAGAGGGGTTGGAGAGGATTGACGAGAGGGGTGAGAGGTAAAGAAGACGGGGTGGAGAGGTAAAGAGAGGGGTGGAGAGGTTTGAGAGAGGGGTGGAGAGGTTGAGAGAGGGGTGGGAGCAGGTTGAGAGGGGTGGAGAGGTTGGAGAGAGGGGTGGAGAGGTTGAAGAGCGTAACCT
>NC_036868.1:14826574-14920491 GCF_002910315.2 Salvelinus sp. IW2-2015 | reverse complement strand
TTGGTTGAGAGAGGGGTGGAGAGGTAAAGAGAGGGGTGGGAGAGGTGGAAGTACAGAGAGGGTGTGGAGAGTGTTAGAGAGGGGTGGTAGAGTTGAGAGAGGGTGAGAAGGTGTTGGAGAGAGGGGTGGAGAGTAGAGAGAGGGGTGGAGAGCGTTAGAAGAGAGGGTTGGAGAGGTAAAAGAGAGGGGTGGGAGAGGGTTAAGACGGTAGAAGAAGGGGTGAGTTGGTATAGAGAGGGGTGGAGAGGTTGAGAGAGGGGCAAGAGGTAAAGAGAGGGTTGGACGAGGTAAAGGAGGGAGAGGTAAGAGGGTGGAGAGGTAAAGAAAGGGGTGGAGAGAGTAAAGAGAGGGGTGGAGCGTAAAGTAGGTGAATAAAGAGAGGGGTGGAGAGGTTGAGAGAAGGGGTGGAGAGAAAAGAGAGAGGGTTGGAGAGGTAAAGAGAGGGGTGGAGGTGAGAGAGGGGTGGAGAGGTTGAGAGAGGGGGTGGAGAGACAAGAGAGTGGTTGGTGAAGAGGTAGAAGAGAGGTTTGGAGAGGGTTGAGAGAGGGGTGGAGAGGATAAAAGAGGGGGCAGGAGAGGTTGAGAGAGGGGTGGAGAGTTAAGAGAGGGGTGGAGAGGTAAAGAGAGGTGGAGAGGTTAAAGAGAGGGTTGGAGAGGTAAAAGAGAGGGTGGAGAGGTTGAAGTAAGAGGGGTGGAGAGGTTGAGAGGAGGGGTGGAGAGGTAAAGAGAGAGGGTGGAGAGGTGAAAGAAGAGGGTGGAGAGGTTGAGATGAGGGGTGGAGAGGTAAAGAGAGGGGTGGAGAGGTTGAGGAGGGGTGAGAGCGGTTGAGAGAGGGGTGGAGACGTAAAGAGAGGGGTTGGAAGGATGAGAGAGGGTGGAGAGTGAGAGAGGGGTGGAGAGGTGGAGAGGGGTGGAGAGGTAAAGAGAGGGGTGGAGAGGTTGAGAGAGGGGTGGAGAGGTAAAGAGAGTGGTGGAGAGGGGTGGAAGAGGTTGAAGAAGAGGGGTGGAGAGGGTTGAGAGAGGGGTGGGATGAGGTAAAGAGAGGGGTGGAGAGGTTGAGAGAGGGGTGGAGAGGTTGGGAGAGAGGGGTGGAGAGGTAAAGAGAGGGTCGTGGAGAGGTAAAGAGAGGGGTGGAGAGGTTGAGAAGAGGGTTGGAGAGTGACTTGAGAGAGAGGGTGGAGAGGTAAAGAGAGGGTGGAGAGGTAGAGAGAGGGGTGGAGAAGGTAGAGAGAGGGGTGGAGAGGTTAAAGAGGGTTGGAGAGGTAAAAGAGAGTGGGAGAGGGTGGAGAGGTTGAGAGTGAGAGAGGTTGAGAGAGGGGGAGAGTTAAAGAGAGGGGTGGAGAGGTTGGAGAGAGGTGGAGAGAGGTAAAGAGAGGGGTGGAGAGGTGAGAGAGGGGTGGAGAGGTATTAGAGACGAGAAGGGTGAGAGAGTGGGTGGAGAGGTTGAGAGAGGGTGGAGAGGTTGAGAGAGGGGTGCGAGATGGTAAAGAGAGCGGGTGGAGAGGTAAAGAGAGGGTTGGAGAGGTGTGAGAGAGGGGGTGGAGAGGTAAAAGAGAGGGGTGGAGAGGTTGAGAGAGGGGTGGAGAGGTTGAGAGAGGGGTGGGAGAGGTTGAGAGGGAGGGAGAGTGTTTGAGAGCCTAAGCCTCTGCTGTATCTCTGCTTCTCTCCAGACAGGATACCAGGGAGTATCAATCAACACTGATGCTCTCCAGAACAGGGTTGGGCAGCTGGGCACACACAAAACCTACAGGACATAGACAAGATTTAAGAAAACACTTTAAAGATAGCCCAAACACTGAAGAATTACAGAGCACACATGATCAAATCTGGACACAACGAAAAAGAGTCGGACGGACATAAGACAAACACCCAGACTGACACAGACACACAGACAGATAGTTAGGGTTTCTTCATGTAAAACAAAGTATTGACCACTTTGGACAAAGTTTTGTCTTAGGATTGATAAAAAAGGCAACTGGTAATGTTTGACATTCAACCATGTTCCAACTGTGACATTGGCTTTTTCCTTATATGTGGAAACATGAACACTGATGTCGGAAATACAACTGATAATAAATCAGAATGTTAGCTGAACCTTTACTCTTGGAGTCTTCACTTTGCTTAGGGAAACAGTGCATTATCTGTTTAAACTGTTTTCTGAGCCAAGACAAATTTCTTGTATACTTACTGTGGTATGATCTGCAGATTTTGCACAACAAAAGGAGTACGGCCCGTAAGCCAAGAACCCTAACAACAAGGTGCAGAACAAACATTTGTTCTGCTACTTAACATCAGAGCACCTGCAGAAAACCATACAAAAACATGTGTTCATATTTTACCGTCAGTGTTGCAGGTCCAATGTTGAACAATCGTCATCATCAGTCTGGAACATGGGTTAACCGTCGGGTTCAGACACGATGACCACTAGGCTTACTTGACTTGGTTACTAGCCCAACTTAAAACAGGGGAATAACCCCTGGTCGAGTCCAAAGACATTCCCTAGACAGAGGCATGGAAGTACAAGCCTTGTGTGCAAGGTTTTGAACCTCAGTGGCATGAACATCCGTGCATGACCAACCATCCCTGTGATCCATAAGTAAATGAGCAAAAACACTAAAAGTAATAGGAGGAGAGGGCAGCGACCCTTACCAGAGCGGTGTGGTTGTTATGACACAAATCAGAAGGGTAAAACATACGTTCCATTTAAAAGGGATACGGGCGTACGATTTCAAACAGTGGATGTACGACTTGTGTAGCAGGTCTCTCGCATTTTCTCCTGCTGATCTCCTGTGAAGTAAACACACTAGTTGGAGCTACCCCTCTCGTCCTGCACCTCCGCTCTCCTTCCGATTCTCTCAAGGACTGTGAAGTTTTCATGCCACTGAGAAAATATTTCTTTAATACTTTGGCATCAAGTAAGCTAAGGCAACTTACATTGCTTCCCCTACATAAATCAAAGCGTGGGGGTATTCCCAAAACTAAATTGGAATTTCAAATTAAGATTGTAATCCTGTAAACTTTTTTGGAAAACTCAGGCAAGAGCACAGAGAAACTGCACATGACTATCTAGTAGAGTTCCAAGAGAAATCTTTGGCCATTCTGAGCAAACTCAAAGCAATGTTTGAAAAACCTTCTTCTCCAGGGGCCTTTAGAATGTGGAACTCAAAAAAACAACTTTTCCTTTGATGCAGCGAGTATTGATATTCACATGCTAATAAGTAACTGAACCATGTCACCAATCCGCTCATTACCTCTGCTGATCCTCTGCTTCTCTCCAGACAGGATACCAGGAGTATCAATCACACTGATGCTCTCCAGAACAGGGTTGGGCAGCTGGGCACACACAAACCTACAGGACATAAGACAAGATTTAAGAAACACTTTAGATAGCCCAACACTGAAGAATTACAGAGCCWACATGATCAAATCTGACACAGAAAAAGAGTCGGACGGACATAAGACAAACAMTCCCAGACTGACACAGACACACAGACAGATAGTTGGGTTTTCTTCATGTAAAACAAAGTATTGACCACTTTGGACAAAGTTTGTCTTAGGATTCAAAAAGGCAACTGGTAATGTTTGACATTCAACCATGTTCCAACTGTGACATTGGCTTTTTCTTATCTGTGGAAACATGACACTGATGTCGGAAATACAACTGATAATAAATCAGAATGTTAGCTGACCCTTTACTCTTGGAGTCTTCACTTTGCTTAGGGAACGTGCATTATCTGTTTAAACTGTTTTCTGAGCCAAGACAAATTTCTGTATACTTACTGTGGTATGATCTGCAGATTTGCACAACAAAGAGCGGCCGTAAGCCAAGAACCCTAACAACGTGAAGCCAAGAACCCTAACAAAGTTAGCAGAACAACATTTGTTCTGCTACTTAACATCAGAGCCACCTGCAGAAAACCATCACAACAAACATGTGTTCATCATTTTACCGTCATTTAGCTAGGCAAGTCAGTTAAGAACAAATTCTTATTTTCAATGACAAGTCTGGGAACAGTGGGTTAACTCCCTTGTTCAGTGGACAGAACGACAGATTTGTATCTTGTCAGCTAGGGATTCAAACTTGCAACCTTTCGGTTACTAGCCAACGCTTCTAACAACTAGGCTAACCCGTCGTCCAATATATCTCCCTTAGGACACACAATGAGACCAAGCCTTGTGCTGATATTGGAAACCCTCAGTGGATGCTCCCTCCAACCTCCCGTGATCCAAAGTATGAATAGCATATTAAGAAACACTTAATAGGTAATAAGGCAGTGAGCAGTGAGCAGCGAGCCCTTACCCCAGAGCGAGGTGTGAGGTATGTATGACACGCACACATCAAATGATAAGGGTTAACAGACCCACTGACGGTCTGCCACTAAAAGGGGATACCCTGGGCGGTGAGCAGAGGGAAATTCAATCAGAGGTGGAATGTAGAGCTTGTGTAGCAGGTCTCTCCTCGTGGCATGATATCATCCTGTGACATGATACCATCCTGTGACATAGTAAACACAGCTACAGTTGAGGAAGGCTAAACTTAACTTTCACTCTCGCTCCTGCACTCAGTCCGCCTCCCTCCCTTTCCTTCTCTCAAGGACTGTGAGTTTCATGCCAACTGAGAAATATTTAATACTTTGGCATCAGTAAGCTAAGCAACTTACATTGCTTCCCTACATAAATCAAAGCGTGGGGGTATTCCAAAACAAATTGGAATTTCAAATTAGATTGTAATCTGAAACTTATTGGAAACTCAGCARGAGCACAGAGAAACTCACATGACTAACTAGTAGAGTTCCAGAGAAATCTTTTGGCCATTTGAGCAAACTCAAAGCAAGTTTGAAAAACTTCTTCTCCCAGGGGCCTTTAGAATGTGGAACTCAAAAAACAACTTTCTTTGATGCACAGTATTGATATTCAATGCTAATAAGTTACTGAACATTCACCATTCCCTMTTTGATAAGGCAACTAAAAACAACCAGTAACAGTGCGCTTTTCATTTGCTGTATACAAACATGAGTCATCCATCTCTATAGATCAGGTATTCCCAAACTGGGATGCGCGCAACGCCGTCRGGGTACGCCAAATAAAAATGTGATTCACATTTAAAAACAGTCCATTTATATTTTCCAACAGGGCTATACATTTGGGTGAGGTTTTTTTCTCGCCTGAGTATCCTCGTTTCACTGCCAAAAATAAACTTAAACCATCTAGTGTTCAGTGAAATAACAACACAATGTCAAATACAGGTAGCCTAGTCAAATAATTAACATCCAATTACATGAACCATTACTCTATCCACTAACGGTCCATATGTAGCCAAACGTAGCTGATGCTCATATTGGTATCTGTACTGATGGCGCAAAAGCCATGACAGGGAGATGGAGTGGTAACGCTCGTGCAAGCAGTTACTCCCGACGTCACTTGGGTACACTGCAGTATCCACCGAGAGGCTCTTGCTGCCAAGGGAATGCCTGACAGCTTGAAAGACGTTTTTAACACGACAGTGAAAATGGTTTACTTTGTTAAAGCAAGGCCTCTGAAATCTCGTGTCTTTTCTGCACTATGCAATGATATGGACAGCGACCATGTAACGCTTTTACATCATACAGAAGTGCACTGGTTATCAAGGGGCAAAGTATTGACACTTTTTTTTTTTTAATTGAGAGGTGAGCTTAAAGTTGTCTTTACTGATTTTCACTTGTCTGAACGCTTGAATGATGATGAGTATCTCACACGACTGGCCTATTTGGGAGATGTTTTTTCTCGCCTGAATGATCTGAATGTAGGATTACAGGGACTCTCCACAACTATATTCAATGTGCGGGACAAAATTGAGGCTATGATTAAGAATTGGAGCTCTTTTCTGTCTGCATTAACAAGGACAACACACAGGTCTTTCCATCATTGTATGATTTTTTGTRTGAAAATGAACTCAAGCTTATAGACAATGTCAAATGTGATATAGTGAAGCACCTGAGTGAGTTGCGTGCGAAATTACGCAGGTACTTTCCCGAAGCGGATGACACAAACAACTGGATTCGTTATACCTTTCATGCCCTGCCTACAGTCCACTTACCRATATCTGAACAAGAGAGTCTCATCGAAATTGCAACAAGCAGTTCTGTGAAAATGTAATTTAATCAGAAGCCACTGCCAGATTTATGGATTGGGCTGCGCTCAGAGTGTCCTGCCTTGGCAAATCGCGCTGTTAAGACACTGATGCCCTTTGCAACCACATACCTATGTGAGAGTGGATTCTCGGCCCTCACTAGCATGAAAACTAAATACAGGCACAGACTGTGCGTGGAAAATGATTTAAGACAGACTCTCTCAAATACAACCCAACATTGCAGAGTTATGTGCATCCTTTCAAGCACACCCTTCTCATTAACCTGTGGTGAGTTATTCACCATTTTCGATGAACAAATAAGGTTTTATATGTAAGATGGTTAAATAAAGAGCAAAATTATTGATTATTATTATATTATTATTTGTGCCCTGGTCCTGTAAGAGCTCTTTGTCACTTCCTACGAGTCAGGTTGTGACAAAAACTCCCACTCATTCTTATGTTTAATAAACAAATCGTTTGATGTGTGTGTGGCAAGCTACAATGATGGCAAAAAACAACATTTGAGAGTGCGCTGACCCTGGTGCTAGAGGGGGTACGCAGCTGGAGGTTGAATGTTTGAAGGGGTACAGGACTATAAAAAGGGAACTACTGATATAGATGAATAAAAAACACTACATGTGGACTGTTATAGTCTCACCTGTTGAGAAAGGCGTTTCCGAAGGCRTTGAGCTTCCTGAAGGGTTTCTTGGGGTCGACCACCAGGGCATTGCCAGGGATCAGCCCCTCCGTGTCTCCATGCATCACTGCAATGAAGGAGTCTGTGGTGGGCTCTGGCCCGATCCGCATTCCAGGGAAATCCTGCTCCAACAGGTATCTGGGGAGTAATAGGAGACATGGATATCTGGTTATGCTTTTCTTTATTGTCCACTATCTTAGTTGACATGTTACTTTACAACCCCTATACACCTGCCCTTTACATGGCAAACTTGTACTAACGCATCTTTTAAAATAAAATAATAGCAATGTTGAATTATAGGGTCACGGTCCAAGAGTTTATACTTGAATCAGTCTGAATTGATATCACAGATGTCAAATCTCTTCTAAATARAGATTTGTGTGTAATATTGTAAAGATTTAGTATAATTCTATAGAATGTGCAAAATCCTACAAATGCATTGAATCGTAAATACTAGATTTCGCTGGTGATTCATTACTCAAGGCAATAAATTGTCATTTTAAACCACTTTCAACACTTAAAGCACTAACAGATGTGAGGTCAACCAGCTGATACTCTATGTATCCACTCGACACACACCCTGTGGGTCAACAGTGCTGGCTAGTACGATAGATGTAAGGAGCACTGACACAAGCCAGAATATATTGTCTCACTGTCCAGACCCAGATGTTTATCCTTCCCACTAGGGTTGGGCGGTATCTAGATTTCCATACCGTCATACCGTTTCTGTACCATACCGGGGTATACGGTATTACCGGAAGTGCACACAAGGGGCGCTATACCCCTAAAAAAAGTATACACATTTTTGACACACAAAATAATTTAGGCAACAAGGATTTTGATCCAAGTGGGGATTAAATGTCTCTACTATCACCAAGAAGCTTGGTCTTGACATCTAGCTACTTAGCTAGATAGTTAGCAAACCAAATGAATAGCTGGAGCCCTGAGCTGCATGTCATTTATTTGACACATCTTAGATTTGTTCCAGTTATTCTTAACTTATAGTTATAAGGAGTGGCGTAGCATGCACCCCCGCAGCCCCCGTGAGACGTTGGTGCCCCCAACCCTCCGCATTTAAAAAAAAGTATTATTATTATTATTCTTATTTACGGCATTTAAAATCATACCATCGGTATTTCGAAATACCCCGGCGTGCGGTATAAACGGTATACCGCCCAAGCCTACTTCCCACAGCTCTGCCACTGAGGCTTCGGTGAGATGAAGGGAGGCAGAGGGACTGTGTTATGTCCGTCATGATGGCAACGTTAATGAATGACCTTGTGTGTGTGCAAGTGTGTGTGTGTGCGTGCGTATGTGTGTGTGCACGTGTGTGTGTTTGGAAACAGACTAGAGAGGAAAGAGCTAAGCCTGTGTGCTTTCATAACACTTAGGACTGAGGAGTCAGCACACACACACAAACACAGGCCTAGCTCTTTCACTGCCACTCTTCGCTGCTGCTTGCTGCCGCTACATAGGCACATCCTCTATGAATAATGCACCACAGCACATGAAACTGAAGACGCTGCCTATGGCCCTATCCTGCAGGACAGTGGCCTCACATAGGGCACAAACCACAGAGAAATGGAGAGTAGCCCAACTAGCCCATTCCACCTCTCAGTTTCCTCTATCCCCAAGCCATTAGAGAGGCTAGCTCTGGAAACTCTGACAATGGACTGAACCATGACCGTCACAGGCAGAATAGGAATCCAACACAAAGCCATCACCTGACTTGGTCAGTGCTGAACCGTAGCTGATTAAATAGTCAAACGTTTCCAACTTTTGAAACTGACATATATGGCCTGGATTCAGCATAAATCTTTTGTCAGTGCTTTATGATGCTTCAAAATATGATTTAGCAAAATAAACTTTAGAGTGCGCAAGCAAAATAATCTGTATTATTATATTAAAAGCTTCCAGAGATGAGAGATTTTTATCCGGTGAACTGTGATCCATATCTAATACAATCTTGTCCAGGGATTGGTATACCTGGAATTCAGCGTAAGCCTGGTACAATCACAACCAGAGAAACATTTCAGGGATTTCTCTCTCTGTCTGTACCAAGGGACCACGACCACGTCTGGTTACAGAATGTTATAATAGCGCCAGAGGAGATGGCTGCTGTTTTACGATCCCCTAAACAATTGTGATATTGTGTGTTGTTTCGTGTTATTTGTAACTTATTTTGTACATAATGTTTCTGCCACTGTGTCTTATGACCGAAAAGAGCTTCTTGATATCAGGACAGCGATTACTCACCCCGTACTGGAGGAATACCTTTTCTTTACATTTGTAGGGGAAAGAGACAGAGATATCGGGGACGAAGGTCTGGGTGCCTTGTAAGGATCCGACGGTGAGTGTGTAATCTCCCTTTACCATCGGTCCTATTAGCAAATGTACAATCATTAGGAAAAAAATAGACAAACTACGATCACGTATATATCCTACCAACAGGACATTAAAAACTGTAATATCTTATGTTTCACAGAGTCGTGGCTGAACGACAACATTAATAACATACAGCTGGCGGGCTTTACGCTTTTTCGGCACGATAGAACAGCGGCGTCTGGTAAGAGGCGGTCTATGAATATTTGTAAACAACAGCTGGTGCACGAAATCTAAGGAAGTCTCAAGGTTTTGCTCGCCTGAGGTAGAGTATCTCATGACAAGCTATAGTCCACACTATTTACCAAGAGGATTTTCATCTATATTCTTCGTAGCTGTCTATTTACCACCACAAACCGATGCTGGCACTAAGACCGCACTCAATGAGCTGTATACGGCCATAAGCAAACAGGAAAATGCTCATCCAGAGGCGGCGCTCCTAGTGGCCGGGGACTTTAATGCAGGGAAACTTAAATCCATTTTACCTAATTTATACCAGCATGTTAAATGTGCAACCAGAGGGACAAAAACTCTAGATTACCTTTACTCCACACACAGAGACACGTACAAAGCTCTCCCTCGCCCTACATTTGGAAAATATGACCATAATTCTATCCTCCTGATACCTGCTTACAAACAAAAACTAAAGCAGGAAGCACCATTGACTCGGTCAATAAAAAAGTGGTCAGGTCAAGCAGATGCTAAGCTACAGGACTGTTTTGCTAGAATAGACTGGAATATGATTCTTCCGAAGGCATTGTGTGGTGTGGTGTTGTGGTGTTGGAGGGCCAGTAGGAGGCACTCTTTCCTCTGGTCTAAACAAAGATCCCAATGCCCCAGGGCAGTGATTGGGGACACTGCTCTGTGTAGGGTGCCGTCTTTCGGATGGGACTTTAAACGGGTGTCCTGACTCTCTGAGGTCATTAAAGATCCCATGGCACTTATCGTAAGAGTAGGGGTGTTAACCCCGGTGTCCTGGCTAAATTCCCAATCTGGCCCTCAACCATCACGGTCACCTAATAATCCCCAGTTTACAATTGGCTCATTCATCCCCCTCCTCTCCCCTGTAACTATTCCCCAGGTCGTTGCTGCAAATGAGAACGTGTTCTCAGTCAACTTACCTGGTAAAATAACGGTAAAAAAAAATAAAATAAAATAAAAAAATTGAGGAGTACACCACATCAGTCACTAGCTTCATCAATAAGTGCATTGATGACGTCGTACCCACAGTGACCGTGCGTACATACTTCAACCAGAAGCCATGGATTACAGGCAACATCCGCACTGAGCTAAAGGGTAGAGCTGCCGCTTTCAAGGAGCGGGAAGCTTGTAAAAAATCCCACTATGCCCTCTGACGAAACATCAAACAGGCAAAGCATCAATACAGGACTAAGATTGAATCATACTACAACGCCTCCAATGCTCGTTGGATGTGGCAGGGCTTGCAAACTATTACAGACTACAAAGGGAAGCACAGCCGCGAGCTGTGGCAAGTAACACTGAAACACGAGGCAAGTAACACTGAAACATGCATGAGAGCATCAGCTGTTCCGGATGACTGCGTGAGTAAGACCTTTAAACAGGTCAACATTCACAAGGCCGCAGGGCCAGACGGATTACCAGGACGTGTACTCTGAGCATGCGTTGACCAACTAGAAAGTGTATTCACTGACATTTTCAACCTGTCCCTGACTGAGTCTGTAATACCAACATGTTTCAAGCAGACCACCATAGTCCCTGTGTCCAAGAACACTAAAGTAACCTGCCTAAATGACTACTGACCCATAGCACTCATGTCAGTAACCATGAAGTGCTTTAAAAGGCTGGTCATGGCTCACATCAACACCATTATCCCAGAAACCCTAGACCCACTCTAATTTGCATACCGCCCCAACAGATGCACAGATGATGCAATCTCTACTGCACTTCACACTGCCCTTTCCCACCTGGACAAAAGGAACACCTATGTGAGAATGCTATTCATTGACTATAGCTCAGCATTCAACACCATAGTGGTAAGGGTAGGTAGCAACACATCCGCCATGCTGATCCTCAACACAGGGGCCCCTCAGTGGTGTGTGCTCTGTCCCTCCTGTACTCCCTGTTCACTTCTGACTGCATGGCCAGGCACGACTCCAACACCATCATCAAGTTTGCGGATGACACAACAGTGGTAGGCCTGATCACCGACAACGATGAGACAGCCTATAGGGAGGAGATCAGAGACCTGGCCATGTAGTGCCAGGACAACAACCTCTCCCTCAACGTGATCAAGACAAAAGGAGATGATTATGGACTACAGGAAAAGGAGGACCGAGCACGCCCCATTCTCATCGACGGGGCTGTAGTGGAGCAGGTTGAGTGCTTCAAGTTCCTTGGTGTCCATATCACCAACAAACTGTCATGGTCCCCCTCAGAAGACTGAAAGGATTTGGCATGGGTCCTCAGGTTCTACAGCTGTACCATCGAGAGCATCCCGACTGGATGCCTCACTGCCTGGTGTGGCAACTGCTCGGCCTCCGACCGCAGGCAATGCAGAGGGTAGTGTGTACAGCCCAGTACTTTACTGGGGCCAAGCTTCCTGCCATCCAGGACCTCTATACCAGGCGGTGTCAGAGGAAGGTCCTAAAAATGGTCAAAGACTCTACCCACCCTAGTCATAGACTGTTCTCTCTGCTACCGCACGGCAAGCGGTACCGGAGCGCCAAGTCTAGGTCCAAAAGGCTTCTTAACAGCTTCTACCCCCAAGCCATGAGACTCCTAAACAGCTAATCAAAGTGCTTCCCAGACCCCTCTTTTACACTGCTGCTACTCTCTGTTTATTATCTATGCATGGTCACTTTAACTCTACCTACATGTACACGTTACCTAAATTACCTCGACTAAACGGAGCCCCCGCCGATTGACTCTGTACCGGTACCCCCTGTATATACTGCAGCCTCGCTATTGTTATTTTACTGCTGTTGTTTAATTACTCGATACTATTATTTTTTTACTTATCTATTAATTTTTTTTTTTTACTTAACACTTATTTTTCTTAAAACTGCATTGTTGGTTATTGGCTTGTAAGTAAGCATTTCACTGTAAGGTTGTATTCGGTCGGGCATGTGACAAATAACCTTGGATTTGATTTTGATTTGTTTAAGTTTCACTGTGGATTTCAAAGGACTGCCTAATTAAGATCAGTCATATTGCCAGATTGAGACAGAACCCTACCAATAAACCCACACCCAGCTGTCATTCTCACCCACATATGCAAAAGCATGAGAACAAAGCTCTACTCATCTCCTGCTATTCAATTACATAACTGCAATATGATAACTTGATTGCAAATAAGTACTACAACCTAAAGCTAATATCTAATTTAGGTAGTACAAACTAAAAAGAAGTGAGAGTGCCCCAAAGCTTTTCAGACCTTACAACCTGATCCTACACAGTAAGTGCTTTCCGTGGCCAGGGGCATTCTCTACATGATTCCAGAATGATGTCTCGCACTTGTCACGTCTCTCTATAACTCCTGGACTAGTCGCTCTGGAAACTATTAGTAACTATACGTTGCTATAGCAATAACGGAACGGATGAGAGGGTTGGAGACAGCAGGGTTAATCAGTGACACCAGAGGACTGCATCTCACCATTGGTCTTAGGATGGCAGGAGAAATACTAGCATGCACTGGCATTACTGCACAGCAAAAGGGATGCACTTAGTCTCACTAGTAAAGTTTGATGTGGAAACATGTCACAAAGGCAATGATACAAGTAGAGAGCAGGAAAAGGGTACTAGGCTACACATCTCAACACACATAAGAGGTTCAACTACTTTCTGCCTTTCATTTGCCCATACAGCACATATATCTGATTTTAGTTAATTATACACTGAACAAAAATATAAACGCAACATGTAAAGTGTTGGTTCCATGTTTCGTAAGCTGAAATAAAGGATCCCAGAAATGTTCCATACACACAAAAAGCCTATTTCTCTCAGAATTTGTGCACAAATTTGCTTACATCCCTGTTAGCGAGCATTTCTCCTTTGCCAAGATAATCCATCCACCTGACAGGTGTGGCATGATCATTACACATGTGCACTTTGTGCTGGGGATACACAACACAATGCAACAGATTTTTGTTTTGAGGGAGCGTGCAATTAGCATGCTGACTGCAGGAATATCCACCAGAGCTGTTGCCAAATAATTTAATGTTCATTTCTCTACCATAAGCCACCTCCAATATCATTTTAGAGAATTTGGCAGTACGTCCAACCGGCCAAACGTCCAACAACCGCTGACCACGTATAAACACATCAGCCCAGAACCTCCACATCCGGCTTCTTCACCTGCAGGATCATCTGTGACCAGCCACCCAGACAGCTGATTGCTGCACAAACTGTCAGAAACCGTCTCAGGGAAGCTCATCTGCGTGCTCGTCGTCCTCACCAGGGTCTTGACCTGACTACAGTTCGCTATCGTAACCGACTTTAGTGGGCAAATGCTCAGCTTCGATGGCCACTGACACGCTGGAGAAGTGTGCTCTTCGCGGATGAATCGTGGTTTCAACTGTACCGGTCAGATGGCAGACGTACGGCGTCGTGTGGATAAGTGGTTTGCTGATGTCAACATCGTGAACACAGTGCCCCATGGTGGTGGTGGAGTTATGGTGTGGGCAACCATAAGCAACGGACAACGAACACAATTGCATTTTATCGTTGGCAATTTGAATGCACAGAGATACAATGACAGGATCCTAAGGCTCATTGTCGTGCCATTAATCCGCCGCCATCACCTCATGTTTCAGCATGATAATGCACGGCCCCATGTCGTAAGGATCTGTACACAATTTCTGGAAGCTGAAAATGTCTCAGTTCTTCTATGGCCTGCATACTCACCAGACATTTCACCCCTTGAGTATGTTTGGGATGCTCTGGATCGATGTGTACGACAGCATGTTCCAGTTCCCGCCAATATCCAGCAACTTCGCACAGCCATTGAAGAGGAGTGGGACAACATTCCACAGGCCACAATCACCAGTTTGATCAACTCTATGTGAAGGAGATGTGTCACGCTACATGAGGCAAATGGTGGTCACACCAGATACTGACTGGTTTTCTGACCCATGCTCTGGGTATCTGTGACCAACAGATGCATATGTGAAATCCATAGATTTGGGCCTAATGAATTTATTTAAATTGACTGATTTCCTTACATGAACTGTAACAGTCAAGTTTTTGAAATTGTTGCATGTTAGGAAAAATAATTGTTCAGTGTACATGGTTAAAGTCTAGAAATGCATAGAGTTCCCATGTTGTTACTCTGGGGGTAACTTTAATTCATAGTTCAGTTAAGGTGTTTGTCCTTTATTTGGCATGTTTGGCTGGCAGTCATGGTGACCGTTATTAGATCAAATGTGTGACCTTCGCTGCATGGAAGCTCGATTTAATTCTGGCCGCCCATCGCCAAAACAAAGTGTGCTTTGTCATAGGCTCAGAGAGACCACAACACTTGCTTTTAGGTCCAATGTTTTTGCATCTGCCCTTGTATTCCTTTGATGAGCCCTAAGTGGGATGGTCGGCATACCATTAAGCAGTCCATAGGGAAATGCTGGAATTTAGCATGGAAACATGATCTGTTTGATGGTCGTGGACAAGTTTGCAGACAAATCATTGGAGTAGCTGACATTCCTGTGTTTGGGGTGTGACTACACGGGAAAATTGATGCAGCTAATTAGTGTAAGATAAGAGAAGATATACACTATATATACCACAATTATGTGGACACCACTTAAAATTAGTTAATTCGGCTATTTCAGACACACCCGTTGCTGACAGGTGTATAAAATCGAGCACATAGCCATGCAATCTCCATAGACAAACATTGGCAGTAGAATGGCCTTACTGAAGAGCTTTCAATGTGTCATAGGATGCCACCTTTCCAACAAGTCAGTTTGTGAAATGTATGTCCTGCTAGAGCTGCCCCAGTCAACTGTAAGTGCTGTTATTGTGAAGTGGAAATGTCTAGGAGCATCAGCGGCTTAGCAGCGAAGTGGTAGGCCACACAAGCTCACAGGATGGGACCACCGAGTGCTGAAGTGGGTAGCGGGTAAAAATCATATGTCCTCAGTCGCAACACTCACTACCGAGTTCCAAATTGTCTCTGGAAGCAGTCAGCACAAGAACTATTCATCGGGAGCAACATGAAATGGGTTTCCATGGCCGAGCAGCTGCATACAAGCCTAAGATCACCATGCATAATGCCAAGTGTCGGCTGGAGTGGTGTAAAGCTCACTGCCTTTGGACTCTGGAGCAGTGGAAATGCGTTCTCTGGGGTGATGAATCACACTTCACCATCTGGCAGTCCGACGGATTAATCTGGGTTTGGCAGATGCCAGGAGAAACGCTACCTGCCCCAATGCATAGTGCCAACTGTAAAGTTTGGTGGAGGAGGAATAATGGTCTGGGGCTGTTTTACATGGTTTAGGCTAGGCCCCTTAATTCTAGTGAAGGGAAATCTTAACGCTACAGCATACAATGACATTCTAGACGAGTATGTGCTTCCAACCTTGTGACAACAGTTTGGGGAAAACCCTTTCTTGTTTCAGCATGACAATGCCCCCATGCACAAAGCGAGGTCCATCCAGTAATGCTCTTGTGGCTGAATGGAAGCAAGTCCCTGCAGCAATGTTCCATCATCTAGTGGAAATCCTTCCCAGAAGAGTGGAGGCTGTTATAGAAGCTAATGGGGGACCAACTCCATATTAATGCCCATGATTTTGGAATGAGATGTTCAACGAGCAGGTGTCCACAAACGTTTGGTCATGAAGTGTACTTTGAACACACCGACAGCGGCATTGCATTTTGGTACACCAGAATTACATTCATTTCCAATGAAACGCTGTGTTTGCCTTGCAGCATTGTGTTGCAGAGGCAGTTTCAATGCCTTCGGTGTGGTACATACGTTGTATTTAAAGAGCGTATGCATCAAACTGTATGCTTTGACAGCTTGACAGAAATGGTAGCAGAAGGTGAATGTTGAACTTTCTTGCATACATATCTAGATGATGCTGCGTACTATTTTGCGCAATGACGCTGTCGGTGTGTTCGAAGCGTTAGTCCATATGAGATGGAAATGTGTCCTCTGATCATTTTCCCAACCCTTCCCATATACACACACACACACACAAACACACATTAGGTTGGAGAGGCTGGAGAAGAGTAACATGTAATCATAAAATGAAAATTATGGGATGATATCTATAACCATATAATAACCTGTGGTGGAAAAAGCACCCAATTGTCATACTTGAGTTAAAGTACCTTAATAGAAAATGACTCAAGTAAAAGTGAAAGTCACCCAGTAAAATACTACTTGAGTAAATGTCTAAAAGTATTTGGTTTTAAACATACTTAAGTACCAAAAGTAAATGTAATTTCAAAAATATACTTAAGTATCAAAAGTAAAAGTAAACATAAATAATTTCAAATTCCTTACATTAAGCAACCCAGACGGCACAATTTACTAGTTTTTTCCTTTATTTACGGATAGCAAGGGGCACACTCCAACACTCAGACATAATTTACAAACAAAGCACTTGTGTTTAGTGAGTCCACCAGATCAGAGGCAGTAGGGATGACTAGGGATGTTCTCTTGAACATTGGATAATTTTAATGTCCTGCTAAGCATTCAAAATGTAACGAGTACTTTTGGGTATCAGGGAAAATGTAAGGAGGAAAAAGTATATTATTTTCTTCAGGAATGTAGTGAAGTAAAAGTTGTCAAAAATATAAAATACTAAAGAAAAGTACAGATACAAAACAAAAAAAAGAATACTTAAATAGTACTTTACACCAATGATAATAACATATGATAACACTAGATTCCCATAATCTACTTATATATTTTTGTAAACTCATCTATACAGTACCAGGTGAATGCCATATAACCAATAAAGCATTTTTGTCTGTTGGAATGTGTTATCCCTCTTCTCAAGTCAGAGTACGGTGTCAATATTTGACCTGTGACTGCCTAAGGTTGAACTGCAACCCAGACACCCATCCAGTCAACCCAAAAACGAACACATTAATCTCCCTAGGATAACTTTTTTGTTCAATAAAAGCTCATTTTTGCATCAAGCTGTGAATATGCAGTGTGTCTTCCATGCATTTAATGTCCCCTCTGTTTGCATTTCAGACCATAACTCACTAGTGTTTTGGCCCACTGACCAGCAAGCAAAGTACCCACCAGTGACATTTCAAACACAGACCTACCGTATGAAGCTGGTCTTTCCAGTGGAATACTGCCCCACAAGGAGAACCATGGGTTTGTTGTCAAAGTCGGCATCCTCTAAGGCGGGCGAGTGGAACTCGTGGAATTTGTAGTGTTCCTCCAATGGCAACAATTTGGTTTTGTAGAGCTTCTTGAGGCCATCGCTGACTGTCTGAAAGACCTCAGGATCCTTCTTCCTCCTGTCATCGGTACCCAACCAGCTGAACATGATGCAATTCGATAATGGACAACCTTATACTCTATAGAGATCTCTATTGGTGATTTTTCTATTTCTATTCTAGTCTTCTATACAAATAATTCGGAGGATCTCTTTGTCATTGATTTAGTAGATGGTTTGTTTTTCCTTTCAATCAAACTATATGCAGACACATCCTTCAATGGAAGCGTTCGTTCCCCAAGTCCTTACAAGCCAAACACGAGACACAGATGCATTCAGACGACTATAAGCCAGCTAATTAACTAGACACATACCAGCGATGCTAAATCATTTCTACATGAGCATTTTCATATCACAGCTATAATGCACGATTTTCATTCAAGCTGTAGAGGAATTTCAGAAATGATGCACGTATCAAGCTTAGCTGTCAAATTGTGATCTCGTCTTACATTTGAATACTGACGCGGTTGAAGCTTCAAAATACTGTCCTAAATAATAGACCTTTCTCGAGTCAAATGAAGAAACAACAATATAGCTATAATAAAGCACTATTCCTACTGCTGCGTAGAATGTTGTGCGGTCACTGGCTTCCCCGGCATCGTTACTGCAGCAGATTTAAATGCCTGTCTGACAACGAAACCTGATCCGAAAGGAAATGCCCAACTACTGGCAAAGCCCCACCCAGTATTACAACGACTGAAGGCAGTGATGGCAGCGCCATATTGGCGGATGAGGGACCAGTTGCATCTATCTCATTGTTGGTGCTCCTCTAGCGGTAATACAGAGTAACCAGCAAGGCGTAATTACAACATCGAAATTGCTACATTGTATCAGTCACCAGCTGCATCGTACATTACCAAGAAAAATAGAAAAGTACTATGTCAACATTTTCATATGCCTACACATACATTATATTGCTTGTGTCATTTGATGTATTTATCTTTTTTTATAAAAAATTTAAGACAATATTTTAATAAAATCTTCACATAAAAATGTAAAATACAAAAGTGTTACAAAATGTGTTCTGATGATGCAGTCCACAAATGATGGAGGGTATGACGGAAGTACAAATTGAAGAGAGGATACAACAATTTGTCTCAAGTGTACGGTAGGACTACAGTGTAGAATGTAGCCTACAGTGATGTCAAAAGTCGTAGCTTTGTTCAAATTTAGAGAGAGGGGGTAGAAGGCCATCACCATAGTAGGACATACACTGAGTGTACAAAACATTAGGAACACCTGCTCTTTCCATGACATAGACTGACAGGTGAAAGCTATGATCCATTGTTGATGTTACTTTCCAATTTGTAAGTCGCTCTGGATAAGAGCGTCAGCTAAATGACTTAAATGTAATGTAAATGTACTTGTTAAATCCAATTCAATCAGTGTAGATGAAGGGAAGGAGACAGGTTATAGAAGGAATGTTAGGCCTTGAGACAATTGAGACATGGATTGTGTGTGTGCCATTCAAATCAATTCAAATCACATTTTATTGGTCACATACACATGGTTAGCAGATGTTAATGCAAGTGTAGTGAAATGCTTGTGCTTCTAGTTCCGACAGTACAGTAATATCTAACAAGTATTCTAACAAATTCACAACGACTACCTTATACACACAAATGTAAAGGGA
This sequence comes from Salvelinus sp. IW2-2015, assembly GCF_002910315.2. Taxonomy (NCBI): domain Eukaryota; kingdom Metazoa; phylum Chordata; class Actinopteri; order Salmoniformes; family Salmonidae; genus Salvelinus; species Salvelinus sp. IW2-2015. Next base: position 14,901,235 of record NC_036868.1, on the reverse strand, counting down.
TGAATAAGAATATGTACATGTACATGTAAATATATGGATGAGCAATGGCCGTGCGGCATAGGCAAAATGCAGTAGATGGTATAGAATACAGTATATACATATGAGATGAGTAATGTAGGATATGTAGACTTTGTTAAAGTGGCGTTATTTAAAGTGACTAGTGATACCTCCATTTATAAAATGTATTAAAATGGGAAGAGATTAGAGTCTGTATGTTGGCAGCAGCCACTCTATGTTAGTGATGGCTGTTTAACAATCTGATGGCCTTGAGATAGAAGCTGTTTTTCAGTCTCTCGGTCCCAGCTTTAATGTACCTGTACTGACCTCGCTTTCTGGGTGATAGTGGGGTGAACAGGCAGTGGCTCGGGTGGTTGTTGTCCTTGATGATCTTTTTGGCCTTCCTGGGACATCGGGTGCTATAGGTGTCCTGGAGGGCAGGTAGTTTGCCCTTGCGGTTGTGGGTCGGAGCAGTTGCCGTACCAGGCGGTGATACAGCCCGACAGGATGCTCTCGATTGTGCATCTGTAAAAGTTTGTGAGTGTTTTTGATGACAAGCCAAATTTCTTCAGCTTCCTGAGGTTGAAGTTGTTGCGCCTTCTTCACCAAGCTGTCTGTGTGGGTGGACCATTTCAGTTTGTCCGTGACGTGTACGCCGAGGAACTTAAAACCTTCCACCTTCTCCACTTCAGATGGTGAATGGGCAAGATAAAATATTTAAGTGCCTTTGAACAGCGTATGGTAGTAGGTGCCAGGCGCACCAGTTTGTGTGTGTGTAAATAACAGCAATGCTGATGGGTTTTTCACATTCAACAGTTACCCCTGTGTATCAAGAATGGTCCACCTCCCAAAGCATATCCAGCCAACTTGACACAACTGTTGGAGTCAACATTGGCCAGCATCCCTGTGGAACGCTTTCGAACACCTTGTAGAATCCATGCCTCGATGAATTGAAGCTGTTCTGATGGCAAAAGGGGGAGCAACTCAATATTAGGAAGGTGACCCAATGTTTGTAAACTCAGTGTATATCCTTCTCCTTACAGTCTATTTTACATACCAGTATGACACCTGCTGGACTACATTTAGGCCTACACTAGTTTATACAATGGTTTATGGATTATTCGAGGACTGACTACCACTAGATGGTGTAACTAGATGGTGTAACAAGACAATACATTTGTGATCCATTTGCGTTTTATTATTTGAGTCTAGAAGTTCCATCTAGAAGTAAATCTTAGTGTGATTAGACAATATCAAAAGTACAGTATAATATGTACAAGTTTAAAATGCAGAGTGGCGAATGTATGTGTATCTGAAGTGTATCTGAAAAACCCACTGAATTGTCGATAAAGATCGATTCTATTTTCTATTATATTCTATTCTATTAGTCTTTTGTAACCAGACCTCATCTCACCTGTGTTATCACCAGTATTATAATAGGCCAATAACTCTGGAAAAACACAAAAACTGGAGCTGAACTAGGCTGCATAATTAATTAAAGACTATATCCGTTAAATTGGGTGGAATCAAGTTCTATTGATATAAGCATTGCAAGTACAATATACTACAAAACCTTGTACATTATGATTTGCACGGTAGGTGGTGCTAAACCAATTCAGATATTATAGGTACCCCGCCAACCTCTGATTTTGATCAAGCTGGACGGCATCAAGTGTCGTACATCGTAGCTCCAGCGAGTCATAGCGCACAGCCTAGCTATCAGTTCGGTCATAGAGAATCTTGCAACCAGGGCAGTCATTGTGCACGCGTCTGGAGCAAGCGGACGTGCAGCGTTCGAAAAGACGAACCAGAGAATGAGGGTAGAGCGCAAAAGCACGTCTCCAGAACCGACTTTCCTAGAAATGTGCTTCTCGTAGGTTGCCCCGCCAATAAAGGGGCGATATCTGCTCCAGGAACTCATAGGAAAATGAAACGGCTTTCTCGAAAACTGACTTTGGCTCTGGTGGTGCTTTGTTGGACTGCTGCACTACTGTATTTGATACTCCTAAGTAGGCAGCAAGTATCCGACCTGGGCACCAAAGACGCACGTTACAGACAGGTAAGCAGCACTATCATTCCTTATCCTGTATCATCGCATCTAAGCTATATCCCACATGCAGGTAAGATAACTTCCTATGCATTTAGCAATAGTGCAGGCTAAACTCGGACCAAGTGCATGAGTGCGCGCAGGTAAAATGTAGGCGTGTTTCTATGTAAAACAAAATATTTATGCTTGAGAGGGTGTCAGAATTTCCACTCTGGTGTCGTCTTACAGTGTATCACGGCTTCTGCTCTACATTGCTTTCTAGAAGTTTGCACATTAGCCAACAACCAGTTGTTTCTAACTTTTTTTATTCGGGTTGACTGAATGTGTCCATCCCATACAGTATGTATTGCAAAGTGCCGTTTCAATTGGTTATAATGAGTTTGCAAATTGAGGTTTAGATGCGCTTTCTGTATATTCCAAACTGAAAACAAGATACTGTATAAATAATCCTAGAATATATATCTGCATAAACATCTGATATATGTAATGCCACGTTCACAAAGAACAGTCAGACGCTCACTAAATTGGTATGAACAAAAGTTTCGCTAAAGTGTAGGCTACTACACAATTTATTAAACACTGATATAATGAATTCCTCGAATACTTGAATTTCTTAAAGCCTCGATAAAATAATTTAAAGCATAACCATACATTTATGCCTTTAACCATACATTTATTAGTCTTTCTGTTCTGTAACCTACTCTTGTCTGAAAATTCAGCATTAACCATTCAAGAGGTTCAGTAATTGACTTGTAATATGTGGTCCCTGTGTGAACTGATGAACATAATGTGATGGAATAATAATATCTACCATTACCAAGACAGCCAGACAGTGGCAATTATAGCCATAAAAGGTGTAACGTTTTACAGCGGACACATTTCTGTGCTTATTACTCATATTTTATACTGAACAAAAAAATTAACACAACATGCAACAATTTGAATGATTTTACTGAGTTACAGTTCATATAAGGAAATAAGTCAATTGAAATTAATTCATTAGGCCCTAATCTATGGATTTCACATGACTGGGAAGGGGCACAGCCTGGGAGGGCATAGGATGCGTCACTGCCTGGTATGCCATCTGACCGTAAGGCGCTACAGAGGGTAGTACATATGGCCCAGTACACCACTGGGGCCAAGCTTCCTGTCATCCAGGAGCTATATACTAGGTGGTGTCAGAGGAAAGCCCAAAAAATTGTCAGGGACTCCAGTCACCCAAGTCATAGACTCTTTTCTCTGCTACCGCACGGCAAGCAGTACCGGAGCACCAAATCTAGGACCAAAATGCTCCTTAACAGCTTCTACCCCCAAGCCATAAGACTGCTGAACAATTAATCAAATGGCCACTGGACTGTTTACATTGACCAACCCCCCCCTCCATTTGTTTTGTACACTGCTGCTACTCKCTGTTTRTTATCTATGCATAGTCACTTCAATGTACAAATTACCTCGACTAACCTGTACCCCTGCATATTGACTCGGTATCGGTTCCCCCTGTATATAGCCTCGTTATTGTTATTTATTGTGTTACTATTTATTATTTTTTACTTTAGTTTATTTGGTAAATATTTTCTTATCTCTTTCTTGAACTGCATTGTTGGTTAAGGGCTTGTAAGTAAGCATTTCACAGTAAGGTCTACACATGTTGTATTCGGCGCATGTGACAAATAAAGTTTGATTTGATTTGACTTGGGCACCTGGTCCACCCACTGGGGAGCCAGGCCCAGCCAATCAGAATGAGTTTTTCCCCAGACAGAAGTACTCCTCAGTTTCATCAGCTGTCCAGGTGGCTGGTCTCAGACGATCTTGCAAGTGAAGAAGCCGGATGTGGAGGTACTGGGCTGGCGTGGTTACACGTGGTCTGCGATTGTTAGGCCAGTTCAACATACTGCCAAATTCTCTAAAATGACGTTGTTTGTGGTAGAGAAATGAACACTCAATTATTTGGCAACAGCTCTGGTGTTCATTCCTGCAGTCAGCATACCAATTACACACTCCCTCAAAACTTGAGACATCTGTGGCATTGTGTTGTGTGACAAAACTGCACCTTTTAGAGTGGCCTTTTATTGTCCCCAGCACAAGGCGCGCCTGTGTAAAGATCATGCTGTTTAATCAGCTTCTTGATATGCCACACCTGTCAGGTGGATGGATTATTTTGGCAAAGGAGAAATGTTCACTAACAGGGATGTAAACAAATTTGTGCACAACATTTGAGAGAAATAAGCTTTTTGTGCATATGGAACATTTCTGGGATCTTTTATTTCAGGTCATGAAACATGGGACCGATACTTTACATGTTGCGTTTATATTTTTGTTCAGTATACAAAGTCAGCTTTAATTAAACTATTTACACTTTTCCCCTTGACTTCAATCTTGTTTTGTTGGAGTGCAGAAGCCAGATTTCATTATATTTTGTGTGCCAGTTATTCTGGTATATATGCTGGGTTTTGTAAAGTTGTCCATGGCAAATGCTTAGGGTCAATGAGCAAGTGAGTGCTTTTCAGTGTAGGAGCTGAATGGCGGAATTAGACGTGTGAAGTAGGCACTCAAGTCAGGCTTGATTGATTCAGTGTCAAAATGGTAGAGGGGCCTCTATCAACTGAAGAAGTTCTAGCCTGAGAGAGTTGTTTGGGGTTCTGGAGTTGGAATGCTTACGCAGAGCAGTATCAATGTAGAGGAAAATATTGAAATAAATTCAATAAAACTGTTTTCAAGAAGCTGAGTTATGGGTTGAAGGGTTGTAAAAAAATATTTGTGGAGTGTAACTGACAATTAACCTGTAAGTCTATGTCGTTGTTTTTTTGTTTGAATTGTTTACGTGTTCGCTATGTGGGGAAATGATAAGACAAGCGGAACTACGTGGCTAAGAACTGTTGTAACGGGTATTATTATCGTAGCAACACACCTTTGGAGTGAAGGCAATCCCGCACTGTGTTAGCTAAGTTTACATGTCTTCGGGTGTAGTTCGTGAAGGTTGAAGCGTGTATGTTAGGATGGTAACGTTATAATAATTAAGGATGAAGCGTGAAATCATCCCAGGAATAATAAGTGTGAAGTTTTGATTTCCTCCCTTCTGTAATAAGCAGCCAATGAGGTATTTTTCATTTATTCGTGTGTTTAATCTGATACTGTTATATCTCTGGCTAAACTGTTTATGTATGTAAGCACTTCAGAGTTATACCAAGCTAATAAGTCACTCATAAGATAAGAAGGTTGTAAGAGTGTGCTTAACTGTATTTTCATTTACTTAGTTCTCACGGAAGGTGATAATTCTGACTGAAACTACAGAATAAAGGCGCCAGTTAAAATCAAGAAACAGTTGTGCTCGTGGTTACTGGAGGGAGCTACATGGAGTGAACAGGGAAGAAAAATGGGTAGTCTGTGGCAAATGCTACTGCACAGATAATAAAACATACAGTACCAGTCAAAAGTTTGGACATAGCTACTCAGTCAAGGGTTTTCCTCTATGTTTACTATTTTCTACATTGTATAATAATAGCGAAGACATCAAAACTATGAAATAACACATATGGAATCATGTAGTAACCAAAGAAGTGTTAAACAAATCAAAATATATTTTAGATTTTAGATTCTTCAAAGTAGTCACCCTTTGCCTTGATGACAGCTTTGCACACTTTTGGCATTCTCTCAACCAGCTTCATGAGGTAGTCACCTGGGTAGGTGTGTCCAAACTTTGGACTGGTACTGTATATTGTGTGTATCTGTCATTCAAATACAAATGCAATATTCCCACTCAGTGTACTTTCACCATGTAGGTTTGTTTACCCAGCTGCTTTGTGAACAATAAAAGCTACAGACTGCCTATATCCGTAGAAGAACATGGATTCATCCTTCCATTGAAGAACACAGCAGTTTCTCTCCCCCTCAAGCTCTGTCTTTTGGGGGTCTTTGAGCTATTCCTGATGCAGTTTTTTCAGCTCCAGATTGGGAGCTGTTGCAGCATAAAGCACGGATCCAAGAGGGGGTCTAGCTAAGTCTTTCCATCCCCAACGATGTACTCTTTCTCTGAACCAGCTGTGTGCCGGCAGGCTCTTATTATTAATTTGACCTCGTTATGTGTGTCATTTCAGCAGCACACTTCTGTACAGTGCTTTGCATGTTGTTGAGACTCGCCTGGAGCTGTGGATGGGGAATGTAACTAATATGTAACCATAGGATAATTGGGTAGTTTTTATGTCTGTTTTTATTTGTATTATTCTTACTGGCTTCTATTTTTCTCAACAACAAAAAAACCTTAGCGGCTCATTCCCATTCTTTCAGCTCTCAACATCTGAGTTATTTTCATAAGTCGTGTCTGTTTCCAATGCAGCTCCCGCCTGGTGAGCAAACAAGATAGATGTTCCAATCACTGTGTTCAGCTTGTGTCTCACAATGTCAATGACTCCCAAATGCTCTAGTCTACACGTTTGGAATTCTGAGTTTTCTGCCCTGTATGAAATGTAATTTTTGTACTTTTTCCCATCTCTGATAAAGCAACGAGGGAGAAAGAAAATTAGTTCAGAGGATAAAAATAACTGAAACTGAGGGATGGAATGAAGATGTTTTACACATAAGGATTGCTCCAAAAGATCTTCAAGATTGGTACAGTAGGTGTTATAAGAATGTGCTAGGATTACTGTGGAGGGACTCTGTGTGATATTGAGTCATCTTGGAGAGAGAGAGAGAGTGTTTGTGATTACACAGTAGCTGAAGAGAGGATGCACTAGTTGTCTAAACACGTGTTTGTGTAAAGGCAACGCTTGGCTTGTTTCTGAACATCATTTTGGGCTGAAACGTATTACATGCCTGTCTTTGTGCACAAAGTCTTCTGTTTTCTCTGACGTGACATTTGGACAGTGAGAGTGAAACGTGAGTGTTATTGTAAGCCTTGTGTACTGTGGATAACATGTGATCACAGTACACCCAGTGAAAGACCTAAAGGTTAATGTAGCTTCTAAGGATCAACAGCAGCTTGTGTTTTTATATGGCTCCTCAGGTCTCCTGAATGGAAGCTACTGAAGGAACTATGAAAAGACTTAAACACTTAGCAAAATATGCAAAGTGTCTTTTTTATCAGTTACTCTCAGTGTTCCACAAAACCCGTCTCCTGTTAAGAGAAAAACAGTAGCACGCCTCATTTAATACGTGTTAGTTAATCATTTTGCTATTCCCAGTATGATATTGAAAGAAATTGCTTTAGCAGACACTATTAGACTGTTACTCTTAGCTAAGTGCTGTGATCGGGATGTTTTGCAGTGATTACCCTGCCCTGAGGAGTAATTCCCCCTATTATGAGGAGCAGATCAATAAATCAGACCATCCTCATGCGCACAGACACACACACACACACATTGCCTGCATGATGATAACCTTCACACCCATATAGCATTGCAATGGCACAAAAACATATTGCTGCTGAAATGCTGAAACATTCAAACAGGACTGATGGGATTCTATCTCGACTATTTAAAAATGATATACATGAATTCTAAATGGGCTGTCAATTGTAACCAATGTGTTTTTCTGTAATGCTACAAAAAGGTCGGTTTTACTGCTCATTTGTAATTTTCACCTTTATCTCCCAAGAATTGAGCCATCAATCTTATTTAGTCAGTACTGCTATTAGGGTTTTTCCTCAGTGCGCTAGACAGACAGAGCAAGCTAAGTTCTAAAGAGTAGTGACAGAGAACAAATATAACCATTTATATTTTATGTAGTCATTTATGCGAAAGCATCTGATTTCATCAGGAGTCAGTGAGGAAGACAGTGCAGAGGGATCACACACTTGAGTGAAAGGAATAAACTCTAACTTGTCACCGTTGGTATTTACATGAGAAATTGGGGGTGTTGAATGGACGGCTTTAGATCTGGGAATCTGCAGAGTTTGCTGCAACTAGGGCTGTTGCGGTCATCACCAGTCATGACCGCAGTCAAATTCCACGTGACCGTTTAGTCGCGGTTATTAGGTTCCTCCGAGCTCTGATGCTGCTGGTGGTCATTAGTAGCCTACTATAGTTGCTAACTGCCTGGTACCCTGCACTCTATTGTCCCTCTAATCACTCTGACATCAACGCAAATGTATTCGAAAATCTAATCAAGCACTTCATGAGAGCCCATGATGTCATGTTTCGTGACATTTCAATAGGCTATGCAATTGCGCAAGAAAACAGAGTGACGGCCACTAATAAAAGGAGGAGGATCCCATCAGCTTTCTATAGGCTTACTATATGTATTCCTGAACTTTCCTAATAATAAGCACATTGCTTATATTTACAACAGGAGTATAGCCTACCTGGCTGGCATGAAAATAAATTGTTCTCCATTCGCTATTTAAGTTCATAGATGACATGTATTTTTTCCACTGCCCCAGTTTCAATATAGGTGCATGATAATGGTCCATTATAAATCCAAACAAATTTCACACATATATTATTTAGTATATGTAAATATTAAATCAAGAATAGTCTGATGGGTGACAATATTACCCTATCACTTGTGAATGATATATTATCACGTGAATAATACCCAGCATAAGAAACAATGGCTTTTGCACACCTCATGTAGCCTAGCCCATAGTCCTATATGTTTTGATAAGGTTTGTATCACAACTAAAGTGGCCAAGTAACTTCTTAAAATTAAGCACATTAATTAGCTTTACAAGGGGTGTAGAGCCTAACTGGCATACATAAGCAGTGTGTGAGTTTCAAGTTTTGGGAAGATAATTTTCACCATAAAAATGCATTTGCGGTCACTTTTGAGAATTGTGTTTTCTGCTAATGGAACATTTGCGCTTCTAGCCTACTACCATGTCCGCATTGCTGCGCTTATAATGTGAAAAAATAGCCAAATAGTTTATCAACATCTTAAGCTAAACGTTCTGATCTGTTGTGTCAGCCAAATTGCATAAAGACGTTTTTTTGATGGTAGTGGTTGTATTAATTTGGGATCCATCGCATCCCACAACTGTCTCAGACTATGTTTGGAATATTTATTTCTTGCACAGACAGGAATAGGTTGACCTTGGTACAATGGGGATAGTAGATTGACAGACTAGTGATTTTGCTGTTCGTTAAGCCTACTCATCTTGTTGGCTGACGAAAAGTAAATGTGGACAGTTCTTCCATTTTCTTCGATATGCACCTTGGGAATTGGATAAGGATGCACGCAGTTGTATCCCCGATGTGTCTGTCTTTGCTTGTAGTCTGTGAGAAAGACCAGATCATGTGATGGAGCTGGCCACTGGCCACTGGCGATAAAGGCATGGATTTTTTTAGGGTGCATTTTGGCCACACAAAGGGGATGCCGCCTTGAAATTCTAGGCATTATCAAGTGCTTGTCAAATTGTGAATGAGTGACTAATAGAGGTCGACCGATTAATCGGAATGCCGATTTCAAGTTTTCATAACAATCGGTAATCGGCATTTTTGGACACCGATTATGGCCGATTACATTGCACTCCACGAGGAGACTGCGTGGCAGGCTGACTACGTGTTACGGGAGTGTAGCAAGGAGCTGCTAGCTAGCATTAAACGTATCTTATAAAAAACAATCAATCTTAACATAATCACTAGTTAACTACACATGGTTGATGATATTACTAGTTTATCTAGCTTGTCCTGCGTTGCATATAATCGATGCGGTGCCTGTTAATTTATCATCGAATCACAGCCTACTTCGCCAAATGGGTGATGATTTAAGAAGCGCATTTGCGAAAAAAGCACTGTCGTTGCACCAATGTGTACCGAACCATAAACATCAATGCCTTTCTTAAAATCAATACACAAGTATATATTTTTAAACCTGCATATTTATTTAATATTGCCTGCTAACATGAATTTCTTTTAACTAGGGAAATTGTGTCACTTCTCTTGCAATACTGTGCAAGCATAGTCAGGGTATATGTCACGTTCTGACCCTAGTTCTTTTGTATTTTCTTTTTTTTAGTTGGTCAGGGGGTTGGGTTATGTTATGTTGTTCATGTTCGTATGTTCACTATTTCGGGACTGTAGCGTCTTCGTTTATTTCGTTTGGTTATTGTTTTGTTCTTTCTTAAAAGTATTCGAAATAAATATGAATACTCACCACGCTGCCTTTTGGTCCGACATTTCCTACTCCTCAGATGAGGAGGACGAAGACTATTATTACAGAATCACCCACCAAGAAAAGACCAAGCAGTGTGGTGACGAGAGGCAGCAATACCTGGAGAACTGGACATGGGAGGAGATATTAGACGGAAAGGGACCCTGGGCACAGGCTGGGGAATATCGCCGCCCCAAAGCAGAGCTGGAGGCAGCGAAAGCCGAGAGGCGGCGTTATGAGGAGGCTGCACGAAAGCGCGGCTGGAAGCCAGAGAGGCAGCCCCAAAAATGTATTGGGGGTGGCACACGGGGAGTGTGGCTAAGCCAGGTAGGAGACCTGAGCCAAATCCCCGTGCTTACCGTAAGGAGCCGAGGATGGAACCGGAGCCAGTCGGGGTGGAATTGGAGGTGAGCAAGGGGAGTGAAGCAGAGACAGTGAAGGAATTAATGGGGAGATTGGAGGAGAGAGAAATGAGGGAGTTGCTGTGTTGGTGCATGAGGCACGACATCCGCCCCGACGGAGCGAGTCTGGGATTTGTTGTTACCTGAGTCAGCTCTCCATACTCGTCCTGAGGTGCGTGCTAGCCGTCTGGTGAAGACTGTGCCAGTCCCACGCACCAGGCCTCCTGTGCGCCTCCCTAGCCCTGCACCTCCTGTGGCAGCCCCACGTACTAGCTCTCCTGTGGCAGCCCCACGCACCAGCCCTCCGGTTCCGGCGCCACGTACCAGGCCTCAAGTTCCAGCACCCCGCACTCGCCTTGAGGTGCGTGTCCTCAGCCCAGTACCACCAATGCCAACACCACGTACCAGGCTTCCTGTGCGTCTCCAGAGCCCTGTACGCCCTGTTCCTCCTTCCCGCACTCACCCTGAGGTGCGTGTCCTCAGCCTGGTACCACCAGTGCCGGTACCACGCACCAGGCATCCAGTGCATCTCCAGGGTCCAGTACTCCCTGTTCCTGCTCCTCGCACTCGCCCTGAGGTGCGTGCCCCCAGCCCGGTACCACCAGTGCCGGCACCACGCACCAGGCCTACTGTGCGCCTCAGCAGGCCAGAGTCTCCCGTCTGTCCAGCGCCGCCTGAGCCGTCTTCCTGTCCGGCGCCGCCAGAGCCGCCCGTCAGCCAGGAGCCGCCAGAGCCGCCTTGTCACACGGAGCCGCCAGAGCCGCCCGTCAGCCAGGAGCCGCCGAGAGGTCGTCCGTCAGCCAGGAGCCGCCCGCCAGTCAGGAGCTGCCAGAGCGCCCGCCAGTCGGCTGCCTTTCAGTCCGGAGCTGCTTTTCAGTCCGGAGCGGCCTTTCAGTCCGGAGCTGCCTTTCAGTCCGGAGCTGCCCCTCAGTCGGAGCTGCCCCCTCAGTCGAGCTGCCCCTAGTCCGGAGCTGCCCCTCAGTCCGGAGCTGCCCCTCAGTTCGGGGCTGCCCCTCAGTCCAGTGGGGCCCTTTAGTAGGGTTGCCAGTCATAGGTTGGTGGCGAGGGTCGTCGCTCAAAGGACGCTACGAAAGCGGACTAGACAATGGTGGAGTGGGGTCCACGTCCAGCGCCAGAGCCGCCACCGCGGACAGATGCCCACCCAGACCCTCCCCTATAGGTTCAGGTTTTGCGGCCGGAGTCCGCACCTTGGGGGTGGGGGGGGGGGGGGGGGGTACTGTCACGTTCTGACCCTAGTTCTTATGTATTTTCTTTGGTTTTAGTTTGGTCAGGGCGTGAGTTGGGCGGGTTCTATGTGTTGTGTTTCTAGGTGGGGTTTTCGTTTGGCCTGATATGGTTCTCAATCAGAGGCAGGTGTTTGTCATTGTCTCTGATTGGGAGCCATATTTAGGTAGCCTGTTTTGTAGTGTGTTTTGTGGGTGATTGTTCCTGTTATGTTGTTCATGTTCGTATGTTCACTATTTCGGGACTCTAGCGTCTTCGTTTATTTCATTTGGTTATTGTTTTGTTCTTTCTTAAAAGTATTCGAAATAAATATGAATACTCACCACGCTGCATCTTGGTCCGACATTTTCTACTCCTCAGATGAGGAGGACGAAGACTATTATTACAGTACTATATGCAGCAGTTTAGGCCGCCTGGCTCGTTGCGAACTGTGTGAAGATAATTTCTTCCTAACAAAGACCGTAATTAATTTGCCAGAATTGTATATAATTATGACATACCATTGAAGGTTGTGCAATGTAACAGCAATATTTAGACTTATGGATGCCACCCATTAGATAAAATACGGAACGATTCCGTATTTCACTGAAAGAATAAACGTTTTGTTTTTCGAAATGAAAGTTTCCGGATTTGACCATATTAATGACGTAAGGCTTGTATTTCTGTGTGTTATTATATTATAATTAAGTCTATGATTTAATATTTGATAGAGCAGTCTGACTGAGCGGTGGTAGGCAGCAGCAGGCTCGTAAGCATTCATTCAAACAGCACTTTCCTGTATTTGCCAGCAGCTCTTCACTGTGCTTCAATCATTGCGCTGTTTATGACTTCAAGCCTATCAACTCCCGAGATTAGGCTGACAATACTATAGTGCCTATAAGAACATCCAATAGTCAAATGTATATGAAATACAAATGGTATAGAGAGAAATAGTCCTATAATTCCTATAATAACTACAACCTAAAACTTCTTACCTGGGAATATTGAAGACTCATGTTAAAAGGAACCACCAGCTTTCATATGTTCTCATGTTCTGAGCAAGGAACTTAAATGTTAGCTTTTTTACATGGCAAATATTGCACTTTTATTTTCTTCTCCAACACTTTGTTTTTGCATTATTTAAACCAAAATGAACATGTTTCATTATGTATTTGAGACTAAATTGATTTTATTGATGTATTATATTAAGTTAAAATAAAAGTGTTCATTCAGTATTGTTGTATTTGTCATTATTACAAATATATATATATATATATATATACACATATATAAAAACCAGCCGATTAATCGGTATCGGCTTTTTTGGTCCTCCAATAATCGGTATCGGCATTGAAAAATAATGTAGTGTGTACAGCCTGCGCAAAAAACCGAAGCAGACCTCATGCCTTTCAAGCAACTTTTTTCAAATCATCATTAGTCTCATAATGCAGCCTTACAATGTCTTACAAATCAGAACAAATAGCCCATTGTTTGTAGAACAACAACTTACATTAATAACTCTAAATGAAGCATATAGGAAAACGTATTTCTTTGTTAACCGCTCAACACAGAATAGCCGCATGTGTGCACTCCCTCAGATCGTTTAGAGAAAATACCCTTTCTATTTTATTCGGCTTTGTTCAATTGTGTTCTTCATATTATAAAATAATGCCACGGAAATCTAAGCAAATCTTTTCTGCTAAATGAACTAGTATAGCCCAAAGCCATTTGGCATAGCCAGATCAGGACAACTCAGAGTATGCTATTCTGTTCTTCTGAAATAGACTACATTTTCTTCATATCATGCTTCTTTAGACCTGTCTAAAATAAATAATGGATTTATTGTGAAGGTTTAGGCTATATTACTTGGATTTAGACTTTTTAAAATGTAGATGTTCCAAAGGTCAGCAAAAGTGGCTTATGTGGAAGCCAGGAGGTGCTAAATGTGTTTATGTTAATTACCGGTCAATTACTGTGAGACCAACAGTTATTTGCTTGACAATCACCGGCTAACAACATTTTGTGACCGCCACAGCCCTAGCTGCTACAGATGTAGGATCTTAATTTGATCACACTGTTGCAGGAAAATGTTCCTGCAATGCATGACATTTTAAACTTGTAGTGTATTTGAGGCTAAAAAAAGGCTTCTGAAGTTTGTAATCTTTCACACTTGGTTTTCCGTTACGAAAAACGTATCAACCCCTACAAAAATATCCATGAATTACAATCCACATAATTCACATTTCCTGTTGCTGCAGGACTATTTTAAGATCCGACATCTGTACACATTGAGCTTTCATAGTGTGTCTCTACTGTAAGCAGAATTAGATCATAGATGATTCGTGTAGAATGCCTCACATATGAATCAAACCTCAGAGGTTCTATAGAGAATGATAAGATAAGTTCAAATGAAATCCACTTTCATGGATTGTTGTTGTTTGTCTGATGATTAATAATGGATTAATAACCATGTAATAAAGTTGCAGTTTATGCATGGTTAAAAAGTGTTACCAATTACTGAATATGAACATGTTACTTTCATGTGATCAACAGTTTCTTTTTTCAGACAAAATAAATATGGATATTTCTTTTAACTTCATCCAGTTTATGAAGGCACAGACGATTTATCTCTGCTCAAACACAGCCTGAATCTGAGATTTAGAGGTGCACAATGTCTATACACCTTGATGCATGGGTTCTGGCACATTTCTGTGAATTCAGTTAATATGGGGGCTATTCATCTTATTGCCTTTCAGCCAATTTCTTTCCTAGCTATGAAGATAACACTTACAGACCTGTGTCCACAGAGGAAGCGTTCCAGTTATTAGTTTTTCTGTCTGTTGACCACTGTCGCTTTGATAACCTCTCCACTAATGTTCTTCTGAAGCGTACTGGAAGAGGGAGAAGAGGGAGATTGTGGAAGGGTCACCTGCCATTTTCTGTTGCTTTATTGTTTCCCCAGCTTGAAAGACATGCTCTATAATTCAATTTGGAACCCGGGAAGCAGCAGCAGCACAGACGGCAACAGGAGGAGAATTTCAGCCATAGAAACCTTGATGCTCTTTTATTATTTAGTTTTTTTTCTATTTCATGACCTTAGCAAAAGAAGAAAATGTTGCATAGCTCTTGCTTGCAGATCACGTATGCAGCCATGATTGCAATGCCCCCCCCCCCCCCCCCCCMGTAATAAGTAGCAATGGGTCATACATATTCAGTGATAAAATTGAAGGAAAGCAGTTTAGGGGAGGGGGGACGGAGAAAATCCCTGAATAGATTTGATTAAGTAAACAAAATTAGACTCAGGTAGCTTATTATGTGCTTTAGTAAACTTGAAATACAGCATAGGGACCATTACATACACCCCACCCTGGAGTGGAGTCATCCACAGGGTTACCAATTAAAAATGACTCACTTAGTATGGTAGTTCCGTGAGAAATTAACAATCCATGCATCCAATTTCCATTCATTTTAAGTGGTCCACATGCAGCAGCCAATCATGGCAAAGTCAACAAGTTGTCAACCAGAACGCAGAACTTTAGTAAGCCTGCTATAACCCAGTACATCAGTGATCAAAAGAGGCAAGAGGCAAACTCTTTTATAAACAGTTTTGCTGTGTTTATGCTAGTTTAAAAATGGAGAAGTTGCTTACCCCAGATGCCAAATGCAGGAAAGCAAAAAAATAGCTTAATGAAATAGAAAATCGCTTTTTGGAATCAAAGGGAATATTTAATACAAACATCAGCCGGCTCAGCTCTCACACAGTATGGTTGAGTTGTGATTAATCAAAATTGGTTCCAGTGCTGTGTAGCTCAAATTCTATTGTTGATTATTTTAGCTCCACTTCTTCATGTTTGAACTAGACCCACTATGCCCTGGAGATACCAGTTTCCACTGCTACTCTGGCAAAATAAAATTACCAGGGAATGATCAACTTTATACACACCCATTTGATTTGCATGGGATTTTAGATATGAGACTGAGAGCCATTTATAGTATTTGTAGGGAAACATTCGATGTTTTAATGTCATTATGCTTTAGTACAAAGTATGATGGATAAGTGAATATAGCTATAATGTGTTGATAATAAAAAAGCACTTGTCTGTTCCCAGAATGGAGGCCTGCTCAAGGAAAAGCACTCAAAGAGACCCAGCAATTGATTTTTGTCCACTCTAAGGGACATTGGTTTTTGGTCTGTATCTTTGAGGCCATACATGCCACTGTGATACGTCCTATTGTACCTTTGACAGGACATTCTGGGCTTTTCAATGATATCACATGTGTGGGGGTGTGACCTGGATAACTTTCTCTTACTGGTTTTTCAAAATGTCTGCCAGCCCAATCAGCATATTAATCAGCATATTATATGATAAGAAGAAAAGTTGTGCTTTTCAAATGGATTATTATTGAGAAAATATCTCAGGAATAGTTTGGTGAGTTTTCAGAGCAGTGTAATATTTTTTTTCTTATTTAAAGAGCTTGTTTATAAATGTCCTTCGTAGTGGATGCGGCAACTATGTTTTTACCTACTACCCATTTACTGTAAGGTTACATTTTTCATATTTACTATCAATCGATTCCTTATGTGCGCTACAGTGCACATAAAATACAAATACATAAATTAAATAAACAATTACAATTGTTTTCTTTGTAAAATATTTTTTTCACCGCGATGTAAACAATTATAATAATGAAAACCTTTTTTTTTTGCTGGGTCTCAGGAGGATAGCCTATTTATGTTTGTATTTATTTATACTTGACCACTCCTCCCACATTTAGACATGCTTTTGACTCATACTTGTACCCATACAGGCGCGCACACACACACACACACGCACAGTCGCAGAAAACAGCACATTCCACATAACAGCTGCCAGACCAATATCACACCCTCTTACCCTCCTGCAATGATTCATAAGACTGACTGTGTTTTCTCCATCCTGTATAGCGCCAGGCACCAATCCAACAGTCCCCATTGAAAAATAAAGATAGCATTAGACAGAGATAGATTGGTGCAGGCAGAAAACAATGTAAAAGTGGTCTTTGGTTGTGCGGCAATAGATTTTCCCAGACTCTTAATTGATGACTGTGCTGGTTTACTTGATTGTGTTTCTTCCTCTTTAAGATAGTCCTGTCACCAATATTGACACACCCCTGCTCTGCAATGTTGGGCAGAAACCAAGCTAAATAAGCACTAGCTCAGGAAAGCAGAAAAATAAGTCAAACTAAGTAAAACCGATTTGAAAAATGAATGATGATGATGCAATGATACTATTTCTATGTATCCTGCTTTTCCACCTTGAATCAATGTGTCCCTCGACAAAGGGCAGGGATAAAGGCAATGACTATGAGAAGGAGGATTACTTTGGCCCACACTGTATAAATCCCAGATACAGATGAGTCTTTCAGGTGACACCGACTGTATGAAACATCCAATGAATTGTATTTTGTGTTGCGATTAACATTTCTGTCCATACTCCTAGTCTCTGTATTTCTCTATTTACCCTCCAATGCAGGGAGGAGAATGCATCACAGAGGGGAATTTTCCCTCCCTAAGCAATCACCTCTGCACATTGTGCTAACCCTGAAAGTTGAAAAAGGAATTGGCTGTCATCAGCAAGAGGATGTGTTAACATTCTATAGGTCAGGGCTGCCTCTGCCCGCCATAATGACTGACTGTTTCTGTGGTACCTGGGGCAGGTGGAAACTATTCCTGCTGTAGACCAGACACGCATCTATAATTTACCCACCATGCACCATGCCCAGGAACTTCGATATCTCTATCTCTCTGATGACATCAGAGACGCAACAATAAAAAATAGAGATGACACATTATGATGATAGTGGTGTAAAGGGCTGAGGCATTAGTCCTAATGTGACCAGTAGGATGATGAATGAACCTGTAGGTCTCAGGGATAAATCAACCAGACAGGATGTGCGTTATTGTGCTGGACTCTCCACGCCCTCTTTATGTTATTGGTGTCTGGGCTGTCAGCTCGGCCTTGGCTCTCATTTGTACTTTATCATCCGCTGGTTTATGAGCTATGACCCCCAGCACTAAATAATACCACCACGTGGACTCCTAATAATATCTGTGTGTGTGTGTCAGTGTGTGTCAGTGTGTGCGCGTGCGTGCACTGTGCAGTCCTGAACATCACATCTGAGATAAGACGAGCCAGACAGAGATCTGTAAATGAGCTGCTAGGGTTTATCTCATTACCTGGCTGTGAGTCACAGGAGGCTGTGCAATTATTACTGCATAGCTTTGATACTGGAGATATACGGATGTGCACCTCCTATCGTACCACCAAGACTATATAGACAGACTATGAAGAGATTCCCCCTGTTATAGATTTCCTTTAGTTATCTCTGTTGGGTAAGAAGTGTTGCGGTGGAGTTCAGGGGTGTAGAAATAGGACTGACATACACAAACACACATACCCAGACACAGGGAGGAGTAGAGGGGTTGAGGGGGGGCTAGGATCCCATTACAGCTCCCTCTGTCATCCACAACTCATTAGGACACACATCTCTGTCTGAGGAGGGAGCCAGGCGAGCCTGCTAACTGCTGGAGGTTGAAATGTTGCGCTGCTCTGTCTCACTTGTTCCCTCCTTCCCTCACTCCCTCCCTCCCTCTCTCCCTCCACCAAGGCATCACATCCAATTAGGCTGCAGTATCCTCCACATGAAACCTGGCTCTCTGGTGGCTGAGCTGCCTGCCTCGCTCCTGCCTCAACAACAGAGGAGAAGCAAAGGCAGGATGATGACTGCACCAAAGACAGGGGTATTTCTGGAGGCCTTGCCTTGCCTTGCAGCCCGTGGGGAATTCCAATCTTGAGGCTCGCCCGGTTCTTTCTTGAGAAATGGATCCTTGGTCGGCTGTTAGGGACTGTTGGAATTTGCTCAAGCCGGTCAACTTTGTTGTGACAGATCGATTTGCAGGCAGATTGTCTGTGTTGTCCAATTAGAATTGAATTCTGTTTGCTGCCTGGGCCAATAAAACACAACCACTTTGCCCAGATTGGTGGGTGGCATCATGGGGTGAGATTGACACTGCTGGAGATGACAAAGTGARTAGGTGAGCACCAGTTTAGCATTCCCTCTGTGGATTCAGCTGTCAACCATCGTAACTCTGAGAAAACCTCTGAAGGCAAAACATTCATTGGTGACGTGTCAATGTTGTTCTCAAGCTTTTTGGGGAGTTGAATTTGTCTACATTCAGATAACTTCATTCTGTAGAGATCATTAAATGAAGAAAACAGATTTCATCCTCAAATATTCTGTACACATAACCCCCTTTTACTACATCAACTTTTATTATGGGAAATATATAACAGAAAGATATGCCTTAATGAAAATATATTATCTTGTATTTTGCCAGGTTGCGCCCCCCAGMCATTTGGTCCAACTAATGCAGAAAGCAGACATCTGTAATTATCCACCTCTATTACAGACTTGTAGGATGCTGTTGTGAGTCTTGTAAAGTGGCAGAGCATGACATCTCCCGCCAGACTGACAAGGCCTTGAAAGATATCGGCAGCATGCTAACGAGGGAATTGACCCACCACACGGACGGACAGATACCTGGCTTTAAAGACCCTAACGACTCATTACTGTCCTCCTAATGTGGGTAGGATGCACCACTTATCTCCCAACTTGTTTACCCTAGTCTTTCCCCTGTTCTCTCTCCTCCTCTCCTTTGTTTCCTCCCCTTCTCTTTCCTGTTCTCTCCCCTCTCTTCTCAGTCTCCTCTCACAGTCACAGGCCAGCAGTGTCCTCTGGGAATAATGGGCTTGGCCAGTTACGACAGAGGAGCTGATGTGAGCTGCCCCCCTATGGCTCTGTGGTCATTGCCAAGTGCCCTTGTGCTTGTATCACCTCATTTAGGTTAGAACCCCACCACCTTCTATCTACTGCATCGTCTCCTCAATGGCTTTGTCTCGTGAAATGATCCTTCTTAAGAGCAAGCAATAAATTGCATCACCATTTCATCACCTGTGTATGAAATTAATACTGCCCTTCCCATTGTGTGATTTAAATGGAAGCAGTCATGTCAAGGAAAGTAATGGGATCCCTAGTTGTTTTGTAGTGTTCAATAAGATGATGCTGTGTTTTGACGTTATTACATKTTTCCTGTTTCTGGAGGTCATTTATTTCATGTCTGTTTGTGTAATGGGAAGAGGCATTGAGACGGCTGGCTAGTCGTCATAACGATGGCGCCGGGAGACAAGTCTGGTAAATATAATGAATCCACAGGATCTTGAGCAGATTCTCAGTTCCAGGTGTATAGGCCACAAACAAAAGCACCATGAAATAAAAGATGGAATTCTGGAATGGCTCCCTCAGGCTACCTGCATCTCCCCTGAGTTTTGCCTGAGGACTCTAGGCTATGTCATTCTGCTTAAAAAGATTCAATTGAATTTGCTGCGTTTTGTATGCGAAACAGAGAGCCAACTCCTTGCCACGACCTCCAGCAGGTTCTTCCTGAAGGTGGATTAAGTTTCTGGTGCATTGATGCAAAAAGCCCTAAGCCAGGGAACATATTAGTAGGCTGTATTATCCTCTCAATGACCAACAATTACCCCTGCGCTGCATTGCATGGAATTCAGATTTAATCACTCAGTATCAGCAGGCAGTGATTCATGAGCCTTGTAAGCCTTCAGTCACAAAGTCGGCTGCCTTTTGTTACCCCAGGCCATGGGGGACATGACAGCTTCACCCAGAGCCCTCCCCTGCTGCCTGCCTGCCTCTACACTGGGCTTGCAGTAGGATAAGTGCTTGTGTGTTTGCGTGCGTGCGTGTGTTTGTGAGCCTGTGCTGGGGATTTTTCAGTAGACTCCATTCAAACTGTAATCGGGAGAAACTAGCAACCTGCTAGCTTGCTAATCACCAGCATCATCCAGGCTGAGTGGAACATAGACCTCTGGCTACCTTCAGCCCTAATGGCTGGAGCTGCCGAATCTGGCACATCAGCAAAAAAAAKAAGAAAATGATAGCAGGAAATATGAGGCTCCGGTTTATGGGTGATTTCAAGATGCTGCCGCTTCACAAAATAGGCTGGTTTTATTAGACTATAATTGATACGCCCTCCAGATTCTGCACCAGCAAATGCGGAGGTGTGTGTGCATCGTCTGCCTGTTTGTCTCCATGGTTGTCGAATTGTCGTCGTTATGTTGAGGAATTATTGCGAGGATGGGGACTTGCCAAAATCCTGCCATCAATTGTTATATTTATGACATTTTAGACTTAATTTAATATCATAACAAGCCAAAAACCTGCACAGGAGCTTACAGCACAACTTCCACAGTTGGAAACTGGGGTTTTATTGCATGTTTGAAAGTGAATTCTACCCCAGCAAGTTGTTGAGTTTCTACAGTGTTTGTGTGATGAGTTGAATGTTTTTATGTTTCAGATCTCGRAGGCAGAATGGGACGACCTCCTGGAAGAGTTTGAAGAGAAGAACTACCTTAACGCCAGGCGATGGAAACCAGGACAAGACCCGTACAAACTGTATGCCTTCAACCAGAGAGAGAGTGAGAGGATACCCAGCAACAGAGTTCTCAGAGACACACGACATTACAGGTAACCTACACAGCACAGTACACTTACATAGCCCATTGATTGGTGTGTGTGTGTGTGTGTGTGTGTGTGTGTGTGTGTGTGTGTGTGTGTGTGTGTGTGTGTGTGTGTGTGTGTGTGTGTGTGTGTGTGTGTGTGTGTGTGTGTGTGTGTGTGTGTGTGTGTGTGTGTGTGTGTGTGTGTGTGTGTGTGTGTGTGTGTGTGTGTGTGTGTGTGTGTGTGTGTGTGTGTGTGTGTGTTTAAGTATGTGAGAAGGCGTTTGCGAGGATGAATAATATCCGTCTAAATAGCCCATATTATGCCAGATCACTCTGGCTGTGACAGGGCTGCATGTATCTACTTCTGTGTAAGCTAACGATAGCTTGTTTCCCCACATTGTGGCTCTGCTCCTCCTGAGGAGGAGGACATGTTTTTTAGCAGATGAGGGAGTTGATGTGTCAGAGGGAAGGCTGTATAGTGGCAGCTACAAGCTGCATAGAAAGAGATAATTGCCACATGCGCTGTAGCAGTTTGTGTGAAAACACTCCCACTTCATTGCTCCCATAACATTGCCTTCATTTGTATGCTTCCAATAAGACTAAGGCCTTTAGTCTTAAAGTGGATATTATTCAAATCCTCACTGCACTGCTGATGTCTCAAATACCATTAACCAACTAATCCTACATGAATCCATCAAAGATAGCCTCTGCTTTTACACTGATTTCCACCAGAATGAAAAGAACATAGAGGATGCTACCAGGACCGGCCCGCTCATTAGGCAGGATTAGGTGGAGCAGGTGCAGCAGATTGACGAGGGCGGCATTATCTAAGCTAAACTGACCGACACGCACCTCCAACAACACATAAAACCTCACATAATTCTGCCCAAAAACAATGTCAATTTCTCTCAACCAATGGCATATGGGCTTTATAGGTGAGCGCTTATGACACCCTGTGATAAGCAGTGCCCACTTTGTCATAGGCCGAGACACAAAATATTTCTCTTGTCCATTCCCAGCGAGCCTCTCCAGGGTGCTGTTGGAGAGACGCATCACTGCGGCGCTCCACCAACATTTTGTCCCAAAAAATGATCTAACATAAATCATGTAGCAGATTTAGGATATGGTAGAAAGAGTGTGGCCTTTTCTGTAGCCTACAGGCTGGAGATAAAATGTTTGACAATGTAATGAGACGGAAACTTTTTACATCATGCAGGTTTCTCCGATTTAAATAGCCTAACCTAAATTGCGCCCAATCAAAATAAAATGTGCTGACATGTTAACAAACAACAGGACAGGTCAAAGTTAAATGGACAATATGGAATGGACAATCAGGTTACTCACAACTACTGTCCCCTAGTTTCATCCCATGGGGTAAATTATCATGATCAGTAGTTTCAAGTTTATATCCGAACATTTATTACAAGCAGTTTTGATGTCTTCACTGTTATTATACGATGTAGAAAATAGTAAAAATAAAGAAAAATCCTGGAATGAGTAGATGTGTCCAAACTTTTGACTGGTACTGTACGTATTTTCAACTTTCATTCAGAACTGAAAATGAACCTGATTTCAATGTCCAGAAAATACTGTAAGTATTCAGAACCTAAATTGAACCTAACTTCAACGTCTGCAAAATACGTATTTAGGKCGGCAGAACGTCCAGGACCGCCCTGGATGCTACTATAAGTGGAAAACCCGCAGTTATCAAACACCCTGTTTGCAAATATCATAGGATGATTTCTGACCATACAGTATAAACACAGACTTGGCAGCGACCTACTCACTGATGTGATGTTTTCATTAATGAAACCAGTTTAACATTATGCTGACACAGCCTACCCTCTAAATATTTAACTTACATACTAAAACCCTTAGGAGGCGAGAAAATCATGTTACTTTACCCAGACTAATCTGCTGGCATGAAATTTTCATTTTTAGAGCACAATGCTATTTCAACCTAATTTGACAGTGATGTTAAGCTTCTTTTCCATTCTGTTTTTAGRACTATTAGCTGCTTAAGCTGTGTGCGTGTGTGTATTCTGTGGATGTTGTTTTGTCGCATGTGTGTGTGCCCGTGTGTATAACAAGCAATTGTTTCTGATGCCTACAGTACAGTGTATGACGATGCTGTGTGTGGAGATCTCAGGCTCAGTATGGTTCAGGCTCTAGGCCCACTCAGTTCTTCTTGACTTTRGTAGACAGTTAAGGACACTGATGCGCCTCTCAGCCATACTCCCATCTCCCACGGTTTCTCCCATCCACCCTGGACTGAAGGGTGAGAATCGAAGGACCTCTATTGAATTTCACTATGAGCGGCGCGTTTGTCTCCAGCACTCAGGAGCCGTCTGCTTGTTAGCCTCAGCAGCAAACGCTGCTTATGTTATCCATCTGATCTGCTCAGACCAAACAAAGGAGAAAGAGAGTTGTTTGTCTTCATCATAGACATTATAGTGTAATGTTAGAAGTTTTAATTTMATTTTAGAATTTTTTGCCCTTCATTATAAACTCAGCAAAAAAAGAAACGTCCCTTTTTCAGAACCCTGTCTTTCAAGGATAATTCATAAAAATCCAAATAACTTCACAGATCTTCATTGTAAAGGGTTTAAACACTGTTTCCCATGCTTGTTCAATGAACCATAAACAATTAATGAACATGCACCTGTGGAACGGTCGTTAAGACACTAACAGCTTAAAGACGGTAGGCAATTAAGGTCACAGTTATGAAAACTTAGGACACTAAAGAGGCCATTCTACTGACTCTGAAAAACACAAAAAGAAATATGCCCAGGATCCCTGCTCATTTGCGTGAACGTACCTTAGGCATGATGCAAGGAGGCATGAGGACTGCAGATGTGGCCAGGGCAATAAATTGCAATGTCCATACTGTGAGACGCCTAAGACAGCGCTACAGGGAGACAGGACAGACAGCTGATCGTCCTCGCAGTGGCAGACCACGTGTAACAACACCTGCACAGGATCGGTACATCCGAACATCACACCTGCGGAACAGGTACAGGATGGCAACAACAACTGCCCGAGTTACACCAGGAACGCACAATCCCTCCATCAGTGCTCAGACTGTCCGCAATAGGCTGAGGGAGGCTGGACTGAGGGCTTGTAGGCCTGTTGTAAGGCAGGGTCTCACCAGACATCACCGGCAACAACGTCGCCTCTGGGAACAAACCCACCGTCGCTGGACCAGACAGGACTAGCAAAAAGTGCTCTTCACTGACGAGTTGCGGTTTTGTCTCACCAGGGGTGATGGTCGGATTCGCGTTTATCGTCAAAGGAATGAGCATTACACCGAGGCCTGTACCCCGGAGCGGGATCGATTTGGAGGTGGAGGGTCCGTCATGGTCTGGGGCGGTGTGTGTCACAGCATCATCGGACTGAGCTTGTTGTCATTGCAGGTAATCTCAACGCTGTTCGTTACAGGGAAGACATCCTCCTCCCTCATGTGGTACCCTTCCTGCGGGCTCATCCTGACATGACCCTCCAGCATGACAATGCCACCAGCCATACTTCTTGTTCTGTGTGTGATTTCCTGCAAGACAGGAATGTCAGTGTTCTGTCATGGCCAGTGAAGAGCCCATATCTCAATCCCATTGAGCAAGTCTGGGACCTGTTGGATTGGAGGGTGAGGGCTAGGGCCATTCCCCCCCAGAAATGTCCGGGTACTTGCGAATGCCATGGTGGAAGAGTGGGGTAACATTGCCAGCAAGAACTGGCAAATCTGGTACAGTCCATGAGGAGGAGATGCACTGCAGTACTTAATGCAACTGGTGGACACACCAGATACTGACCGTTACTTTTGATTTTGACCCCCCCTTTGTTCAGGGACACATTATTCCATTTCTGCTAGTCCAATGTCTGTGGAACTTGTTCAGTTTATGTCTYAGTTGTTGAATCTTGTTATGTTCATACAAATATTTACTCATGTTAAGTTTGCTGAAAATAAAYGCAGTTGACAGTGAGAGGACRTTTGTTTTTCTGCTGAGTTTWGGTACCTGCTTGGACATGTGCTGATCCTCACATCTGTTTTATGCATTTTCACTGGTGGGGAGATGGCTGCTGCATTGTTGATGAAAATGGGTCAATTACTCATTTGTAACATTTCTCTAAATTGCTTATAGCTATGGGATATTTTCATATGAACAACTGAACACCCCAATCTGGGTCAGCTAGCTATATTTGAAGGCCCAGTTTACTGTAAATCCATGCGTTTATGAGTTAGTATCTTTTGGATACACAAGAGAGGAAGTAGCAGTGGAAGCCAGAAAAAAAGCCATTGCAACCTATGTGTTGTGATAATTGCGTTGTTTGCTCGATAACCTCTTAGTTCATATGCCTTGTGACCGTGATATATAGGCCTAAGGCCAATAACAATAGGAAGTCACAGTGGCAGAATAAATTCAACCACACATTTGTTTCATCCCAAAACTGGAGAGCAACATCTGTCCAGTGAATTCCACAAAGCGTATTGCATGTAACAAACAGTTACATGACCTACAGCATGGTCAAACAAGTTAATGTTTACGATATTTTCGGACCACTAAACAACTATTGATTTAGAACCATGGAGAGTTACCGCAAGTCGCAAAGAAAACAGGAGCTGCCTCCACTATTCCAGTACCATTTCAACTTCAACATTTCAACATTGTAACGGTGACGCTGGGAGTCAGGAAGCAGGTGAAGGTGGTGAGTTGAATAATAATAATGAACATAGAGCGATACAAAACAAGAGCATGTCTGGACAGAAACAATACTGCCTGAAGAGTGATGCTAGGGAGTGCTAGATAAAGGGCGAGTAATCAGGGTAGTGATGGAGTCCAGGTGGCCTCATGATGGGGCGCAGGTGTGCGTAATAAGGGTTGCCAGGTGTGCGTAATGAGGGTTGCCAGGTGTGCGTGATGATGGTTTGCCAGGAACGGTGGTTAGTAAACCGGCGACATCGAACGCCGGAGCAGAGGAGCTGGAGTAGACATGACAAACATAATCAAATCATCTATGCTTAGTCTAATACAGTGACAACTGAAGTATACCAAAAAACGATTTAGTTCAATCAACGTAAGCTAAATATGATGTGGCTGTCCATGGTTCTGATATCTTTGTGTGTGTGTGTGTGTGTGTGTGTCGTGTAAGTAGAAAAATCATGTTGACTCACCCTACTTGTAGAGAAACGGCAATGCCATCCTCATTTCTTTCATGTTGACGAACCTGTCTATGACTCTGTCATACAGCAAACGCTTTTATTTTTTGTTGTCCTAGGCTACGTGGCTGAAATGCTTGCTCGCTAGCCTAACTTCCATTCATGGGCAACGTTAGCTGGTTAATATTAGCCTTCTACATCTAGCAACATATTGAACTTCCATCGTCTCAGGCCAGGGACACAACAATGTATGAATTAATGGTTGGATCGCTGTTATAATCATTGGCCAGTACGGAGAATTAAGTAAAACCACACGTCCAAATCCCTATCTCCATCCATGGCTAATTTAGGAAAGAGACAATTTTAGCTAGCTAGGACAACAAGACAACGAGATGCAACAATTCAAGTTTTTCTGTCAATGACGTAGGCTCTCAATGGGATTTGATATGAGTGACGCCAAAATCCAAGCTGGCTTCCATTGACACTTTAAAATTTGTATTTTTGGTGCGCCAGAACCATTCACATTTGAGCTCGCTCAATGCTGATTGGCACATTTTTTATACTTTTTTTTATCAAGGGAGGCCAGATGCTCGCTGGCTTCTCTTGCCTTCAATGCTACGGGCGGCAACAATGTCATACTCGTTTGGACCAGACAGCATCAGATAGATGGCTTACACGTGGAGAGACATAGGGGACGGTTTTTCGCTCGCTCGAATGCTTTCTCCTGTGAGATACATTTATCCTCTTGCGAATTGAAGGAACATTACGAAACACAGAGAGACGAAATATCAATTATTTTTTACAGTGAGGATACGTGAGGATAAATGGAAAAGCTTTCCACAGAATCAGTTATTTGCATCTCGTGATCTACAAACATGTACGTTGAGCACAAATCTAACCACAATGATTAGCCAAGATCCAGTTTGAAAAGCCAAATTGAGTTAAAGCTTTTCTCCAGGTATGACACTGGAGCTTTTTGAATGGAGGTTGGTTGTTGCTTTTGAGCTTAGGGTAGAAAGCCTTTCCTTCCTGTGTCATTGATCGGGTCAGTCAGAGGGAGCCTCAGGCTTGTCCACACATTGACCTGGCTTCAACCTGTCTGTCAGCCATCGTATCGCTCCATCGCTTACAAGACAACCACTTGTCTCACTCCCTCTCTCTTCTTTCAGGTCCCCCTGCGGAAAGAGAGAGGAAATGTGTGTGTATGTGACTGCGTGTGAGCGGTAGAAATGAGTCAGGTATTGATTGCTCCTCTGTATTTGGCTGACACCAGATCTACGGTCAGCCGGTCACCAGGACCTTTGCTATTACACAAGCCTCGCCCCCTTCTGGGACACACATCAAACCAGTTTAATAAACTGGGACTGGCATCCAGCCTTTGTTTAGGGATTCATATTTACTCTAAACCTGAAACCTCAGCCGCATTATGCCGTTTCAGCAGGTCTGAAAATACTGTATATCCTCTGCCACGTCTCATTTCACTGTAATATTTATGTTGAATTGATGCCAGTGAATATTCACCACAGTCATTCCTCCCTRTAGACAGACACTAACCCATTCTATTGTTACGAGCTGCCTGCCTGCCTTCAGCCCAGAGTGACGTTCCTAGAGCAAAGACTTTCATAGCAGTCACCACACCTAGTGCCTTTCTTCACCTGGTAGCTAGGCTGCTTGTGAGTGGGGGGAAATGTTGCTGTGACATTTGGTATGTTGTGCAGGGTGGCTCAGTGCGGGCAGTGGTGTAGGAAGGCAGCTGTGCTTAGAGAGGAAGTTTGCTCTCCATATTTCCCCACAGACTCCCCTCCCTCCGCCTGTCAGTCAGCCATCGATCTCCATTGCAGCACGGTGCTTTAGTAATTACACAGAAAACACAGTGCAGAAAATAAGTTAATTGCTCTCTGCTACCACCTGGGTTGTTGTTGTAGCTCGATCTAAATGTGTCCTGGAAATATAGCAGTCTTTACTGACTCACTTATGGCCGGCCTGTTTATACCTGAACAGCTCAATGTTGACTCTAAAAAATAAACTACCATCATCTATATACAATAATGTCCTCCACCCTCCACCTCTTGTTGTGTGTAGAGCCTGCAATCCACTGTGCCTAAATCCAACATGAATCATTCAACTCCTGTCAGTCTCTTAGWAAAACATTGTTGCAGCTCACACAGCTCCACAGGCTTGATTAAGATGCCAGGGAAGGCTATTGAACAGGGTGAGTTCTCTTCTAAGAAGGGCAATTCTTCACCTTTGATTAAAAAAAGGGGGCTGTATTGAAATTGCGATTGCTAAAGCACTGTACACCTCACAGTATGAGAAGTTTCATAACACATTCTCACTCAGGTTACTGTAGAAAACCTTCACAGGCTCTACTCACATTTCATTAAAGTTTCTCAGTCAAATTTGATCAACTTTTTGCCTTTGTCAGATAATTTGAATATAGTATATACGTACACAGTATGCAACATCAGTAAAGGTTGTGTGAAACAGTTTGAAATACTGGCATGAGCCATCATTAGTCAATATTGAAATATAATACAATGCTGGCTACCAAAATGTATTTTTTTTACATAGACATTACACAATCTCTACCTCCGCTGTCGCACTAGTACAAACAACAAATCTATCATTCCTTAACTGGAGCTAGTTTAACCAGGACCTGTGATCATGTGGCTGGGACTGGGTTTCAGCCATGGTGACACGTGACTCAGCCAGTGACCCGTGACTCAGGTTACAGAGTAATGCCCTCTTTTTCCCTCTCCAGCATCCTGCTGCACCATACACCCCCTGCACTACTATGGTGGGCTTCGGGCTGCACTCTGCATAGAGAAAGAAAGAAAGAAAGATCTATCATTCCTTAACTGGAGCTAGTTTAACCAGGACCTGTGATCATGTGGCTGGGACTGGGTTTCAGCCATGGTGACACGTGACTCAGCCAGTGACCCGTGACTCAGGTTACAGAGTAATGCCCTCTTTTTCCCTCTCCAGCATCCTGCTGCACCATACACCCCCTGCACTACTATGGTGGGCTTCGGGCTGCACTCTGCATAGAGAAAGAAAGAAAGAAAGAAAGAAAGGAGAGAGCGAGAGAGAGGGGGGACAGAGAGACAGAGACAGACACAGAGAGATGGATCAGTGTTTCCCTCTTTATGGCAGTCTCATCAAAGACTAAAGTGGAAGAGAGAGGGGCACCTGATTAACGCCAGCAG
The DNA here is from genome assembly GCF_002910315.2 of Salvelinus sp. IW2-2015. Classification (NCBI taxonomy): domain Eukaryota; kingdom Metazoa; phylum Chordata; class Actinopteri; order Salmoniformes; family Salmonidae; genus Salvelinus; species Salvelinus sp. IW2-2015. Next base: position 14,871,572 of record NC_036868.1, on the reverse strand, counting down.
GGCCCCCTGGCTGCTTTCTCCGGTCCTGTGATGTGAAAGAGAGGAAATTGGGCTGTCAGAAGCCTGAGAGGTCTGGTATTATCCTCCAGGGCTGTTTCACTGTCGTGTCCCCTCTCTTTTGTCTCTCTTTTTTAATCTTATTTCTTGTCCTGCTGCCTAATGAAATAATTCATGCAAATGGTGTGGGCGAATAGAGCCGAGTGGAGGGCAGATGAAAGACGAGGAGGAGGCTGATCAGCCGGGCCAGGCGTATGGGCATTTTAGGTGAGTGCTAATGCTGTCCTATGATAAGCAGTGCCAACTATGTTAAAGGCAGGGGTGCAAAATATTTCACTTGTCCATTCCCATGCAGTCAAAGTAAAATGGCAGTATGGAAAATCAGGCTACTCATAACTGCTGTCCAGGAGGGGCTCCCGAGTGGCGCAGCGGTCTAAGGCACTGCATCTCAGTGCTAGGGGCAGTGCTAGGGGCATCACTACAGACCCTGGTTAGATTYCAGGCTGTATCACAACCGGCCGTGATTGGGAATCCCATAGGGCAGTGCACAATTGGCCCAGCGTCGTCCGGGTTAGGGTTAGGCCGTCATTGTACATAAGAATTTGTTCTTAACTGACTTGCCTGGTTAAGTAAAACAAAAAAAAGGAGTCATTATCAGTAGTGTCAAGTTTCTATCCGTACATGAGCTGATCATAGTGAAAAATTTCCCACTGTAAACACATTGATTCTCATTGCAAATAGGCTCAGGATAACTCCTGATAAAGTTGGGAAGGATATTCAGAGCTTAAATAGCCAAATTGCTTAGTCACAGGAATCAGGACTAGTAAAGCCAATGCAACTGCCTATTTTACAAACGGTAGGCCTACCACATGGATGGGCATTCATAAGATTCCATTGGGGAACGATACTGTAGACTACACCCCAGTAAGCAGGGACTGACACCGATGTCTTTTGGACATCTTTTTCTTGTCCTGTGTGGACCAGCCGTCTTTTTTTGGTGTTTTACAAACGWTAGGCCTATCACAYAGATGGGCAATCATAAAATTCCATTTCGGGCCAACACTGTAGGCTACACCTCAGTAAGCACGTCTGTCCGGACGTCATTTTTTGGTTTAGTCCGCACCGGCCTTGATTTTCACGTCCACGGACATAGATTTTTGGTCCAGTCTGATAAAAMACACAGGTGCAAAATCAAGGTGACTTACAAAAATTAGGAGGACCAAGAGCATGAGAGGGAGTGCAGTGATGTAATGTCCACAACTAAAGAATCATTGTGGAATCTGCAAAGACACATATCCCGAAAGCATGGTGGTGTACTTACTATGTGCAAATGCTAAAAKAAAGGAATGAGGTAGATAGCTAAGTAAGTGTGTCAGAAAAGTAGAAAAGTATTTATAAACAAAAATCGGATCACTTAAAAGTCTCGGCCCATTAGGCCTGGCATATTGCAACTTTCAAGGAGCTTTCCATTTTGATTGGGTTATTTTGCCTAAAAACCTTCAGGCCTTCCTATAGAAGAAAAAAAACTCTGCATCCCTGCCCAGCCTGGCAAGAGTGTCCAAAAGGGTTTTAGCATCCCCAGTGGCTCTGCAAGCGTGGAGAGGATATGCTGGCCTGCTCTCCGGGCACCATCGCATGAGCCTGAAGCCACAGACTCTGGCCAAACTGATGTTTCTAAACATGAATTCAAAGAGTAAGCCTAATAAGCCTAATAAGGCATTTTTTGTTTAATTTGTATTTCATTCTAAGTAAGTCACAGCCTACAGTATATGCGCAATTTACAGACTATAATRATTTAATACAACGTGATGTTGTTTAAATGCTGATTGCTTAATGTCCCTGACTCCCTACCAGCCTAGTATGTTGCGCAAGCAAATGTTTCACAATGTATTTCTTTGTAGGCTATAGCCTTGAAATAATTGAAATAATATAACCTAAATAATTAATTTACRTTCCTTCTTAGGCTCCCTGTCTGTGTCCTGACCTATTYAGAGTGTTTATRTGCTGTTTAATATGACATGTRGCCTATTTGAAATGATGAGCGTTTCTTACATTCACCTTTTCATGTTTATTATAATAATTTTTATTCAAATCATATAATTTGGTTTCAATACTTCAAAACRAAATGGTAGATTCAGGTAGTCACCAAAATGTGGTTAAATTGTGATTTTAATGAATAGAGAAAATTTGAAGCTGCAGTTGTTTTTCCTGTGAGTGAGAAGCGGTTTTTAGAGGAGCGGTTGGAAAGTCCGTTCACAATCACATCCCCTGAGAAATAATACCTATTTTTAACGTCCGTTCACAATCACACCCCCAACGAAAACACACTGCGCTGCCGTAAGCTCTCTCTCTCTCTCTCTCTCTCTCTCTCTCTCTCTCTCAGGGCATCAGGATTTTGGTTCACATTGCTGTCTCTGAACTGTTGTTGTTGTTCTAGGGCGCAGCAAGGCATACGCAATCAACGTCAGCTTCAACTCTTCGATTTAATTATCTAAAAAATGGGAAAAACAAAGGAGTCCTCTATTACACATGTAAAAGTCAGCGCCTTATTTTTAGCTGTGGGACTAATGACATTTTCACAGTGTAACTGAAATCTCTTCCTCAGTTCTTGTCTTGTACACAGAGATGGAGAGTTTGTAGGATCTGTCTGTGTCAGTCATGTCTGTTTCACCCCGTCTCATCTTGGTGTTCTATTTCAGCTCACTCCTCCTCGGCGTGTCTCCACTGACAGCTACTTTCTCAGGTGCCTCGGCTGCAGAGAGGGATGGTCCTTGGCTGGATGATTGACATAAAATACCACAGTGAACTTCTGATAAGATCTGGCCTCTCAGTCTGGGTTCAAATCAGCTGGTTAGCAGACGCTTCTCTCTGGGATAGTGACAGCTGAATAATCCTGTGTGTGTGTGGTTGGCGGTGCATATTTATACACTTGTTAGAGGTCTGTAAGAATGTTCTTCACTTCCTGAATGTGGTCTGAGTTGCTTAATAGGACTGGTGGTCTCTCATAAGACTGATCCAGTGCCCTCTGACATCATAAGGAGAAGCTGTTAAAGTGCCAGTGGGGTCTATCAGGTTACTGCTAATGTATGTTGTCATGCACCTAATATAGACCCCCTGCTATTCATGAGTGGTGCTGTAGCTATGCCAGCTTTGGCCTCTTCAGGCTTTCATTACCTGATCAACAGTATTGYATTACTCTCAGAAAGGGGCCGATCTGAAGTACATTAAAGGAAGTCAGTTTCAACACCTGAAAATGTTTTTTAGTGTAGGCCTACTATTTACTTTTATCAACATGATATGAGTGCTGGTTTCCCCAGTCAATACCCCTACAGTGCCATGTAGGACAAATTGAATGACGTTAGTTTGAGAATAATAACAACCAACATCTCTTACCTTGTTCACCTCTTCATATCCACTATCACATCCACCAGGTAACACTGTTTTCTTCCAGCTACACACTCTCCTTGTTCCGCCCAGATGCTCTCTACTCACCCATCTGCTCCTGTAGAAACCTCCTTCAAACCTCATTTCCTCCCGCTGCTGTCTGTGTATCAGGGTTATATTACCCTCTGCTTCCTCACCGGTAACCCATTCCCCAGCCCTGTCATGGTGCGCTGGGCCGGGCCCTGTAGAGCAGACGGGGTGGGTAAGGGAGGGAGAGGGAGAGAGAGAGGGAGAGGAGCAGTAAAGTACCAAGTAAGCTCTGTGGTAGCCCTGTATGGAGCTGTCATTGTGACCAGCGGGAGATACAGATGACAGACAGACTGGTACTGTGGGTGTGTTAGGGCCACTGATTACCATTGTCGGATAGAAGACCTCTCCATGGCTACACCATAGTCTTTTTCTCTTACTCTCTGGATGGCTCTCTCTCAGGGGTTTTGGTTTAGTTGCTTTTTCTTGTTTTGACTCTCTTTTCTGTGCTTCCTTTCTTTCAGTGGCTGTTGCAGGCTTCTACAGACGATATCTTTTACCCCCTGACCCTATATTTTCTCTCTGTGTTAAAGAAGTGCATTGATGTGTCCCATGACTGTCAGTGTCCCCCTCCCTCGTTTCACCAGGAATGGCCTCTGAACCAACCTTACATTCTCGGATTAGTGGAAACTGATCATACACTTGGAGAACGCTTAATAACACTATAGGCTTGCCCTCTCGTGTTGTAGCGTATGCCTTTGATTTGCTATAATCTGTTTTTGGTCTGAGGTGAGCTAGAGAGAAGGTGTGGGTGTAGAGTCTAGACTCTCCAAGGCTACAGAAAAAGCTTTTAACAGTTAGCTGCCCACAGCTGTCTGCATTGAACAAAAGGCCAACAAAGTGTACTTATAAAGGTATAGATTTTGTTTCACTGAAACTGAAATGGCTGCAGTTAAATGAAGATATTCTTCAAGCCATACTTATGTGCATATACCACAAGCATGTATATTTTTCATTAAACGAGCTGCTTCAAGAAGTTGACTGTTGGAGGCTCATTGTCACATGTTTTACACTCAGAAACAAGGTTTCATGTGCTTGAGAGAATAACAGGGAAAACAGAGGCAAGGAAAAGTGATGACATCCATGTCAGCGTGCGTGTGCGTGTGTGCGTGTGTGTGTGTGTGTGTGTGTGCGTGTAGTAGCGCCCAGCTCAATATTATTGTCTGTTTGATGTGAATCCTCACATATGATGTACAGTTGTCAGATATGAAAAGCCTCTTTCAGGCCCATTTCCTCTGTTTCCAGGAGGAGCAGACTGAGAGGCATGTTGACAGGGGGATGTCAGATATCAGCGTGTTCCTCCTATCCCTATCATCCCCTCCCGTTGCTCTGAGCGAGAGGTAGAGTAGAACAGCCACATTCTGCTGGGGACTACAGCCCAGCCCTGTTTGAAAGCAGGCTTTGATATAAAATGATCTGCTAGATTAAATCGCTGTGGAGAATATTGGTCGCCCCACGCTTGCATATCTAGGCCTGAGAAGTTGAAAAGGAACTGGCCTGATTGATTATTTTAGTGCTGTGTGATTAAAATGTTCTGAGGAGATAAAGAAATGTAAATGAACTTGGCTAATGTTGACTCTAACTCAGGAGGAAATGGAGGGATATTGTAGATGATTCCCCATGCTAAGATAAGAGGCCAAATGTGGAGCACCACTGGTACTGACATTCTCTGCTCTCTGGAATAAAATTCCCCCAATATCCAGCCAGGGCAGCCAGAGAAACCAATATATACTGAGACAGCAAAGGGGATATTGAGACTGTTGCAGTTTTACATGAACGCAGCATTTGCTTAATCCTTTCCCTGGCTGCATATAATCCCAATTTTTTAATATACTTAAAGCGTTGGCTTTGCATGAGAGATTTTTATGACATTGTCCAGAGATTAAGAAGGTTAATTCCAAGCCATTCTGAAGTCTGCATAGAGATGAATGTGGAATGATGACAGAGCAGAGCTGGTGTCAAGGTGATAAATCCACAGAGATCATTGGTTGTGGGCTGTGGGCAGGCCCATTCTTTAGGTGTCTTCAGGTCAGTGTGTGTGGCCATCTGAGGGGGACAGATAATGAAAAGGTGGGCTCCTCGGGGTGAGCTAGCAGAGCATTAAATCACATGTAAAATTAGACTCACACAAACATCTGTCGCTAGGACTCCCTCCCTCACTCTCGCTTCCCCCCGTCTCTCTCTCACTCCCCCATCTCTCTCTCTCGCCCCCCCCATCTCTCTCACTCCCCCCATCTCTCTCTCTCTCGCTCCCCCACCTCGTCTCTCTCTTGCTGTAATAGGTAAAGTACACACAGCTCACACATTAGGCAGAGTAGCTAGAATTTCCAAGAGATTCTATGCATACTAGAGAACGCTATTTCCCCAGCGCTCACTGGGTGCCTTGCTCTCCTCACTGCCATGTCACAGAATCAACAGGAGAGTTTGGTTCTCACTAGGTTGGTACACCAACACGCCATGTTATACTATACAGTACAACTTAATAAACAGAATGTTTCTCTACACCAGTGCTTTTCAAACATTTTCTCCCATGGCCCACAGGACAAACACATGGCAGTAGCTACTGTACCCAGAGAACCCCCATTGGTCCACAGACCACAGGTTGGGAATCTCTGCTCTACACCATTAGACCAAAACTCCCTCCCCATTCTACTGTAGTTCAGATTTTCTCCCCACAGCCACAGGCCCTGTAGTGATTACACTGACTGTACTGTACACCTCATTGAAATAGCTCTTAGAAAATGTACAATGTATGGATCTCAGTTACTGAATTTTTGCTTAAAGACGGATCTCACTCTCAACCCTGATTTCCAAAGTTCGTTGGATTGGAGAGAGCCATCATTCAGAGTTTTAGCTACTCAGATAATTGCAGTTTTGTCTTGCTCTAAATCTTTAGTGTCAGCACGGAAAGCTTTTTCTCTCTCTTTCACTGATTGAAGCTCCTGGAAGGCTATTTGTGAGTGAAATTGTACCTTGAACCAATTATGTTGTAAGTTATGACTGGTCGACTGAATGACATCCAAATGGCCTACACGGCTGTAGTGAAACTCTACATTTGTAAATCAATACAGAAACCGGGGCGCCTACAATCAATAGATGTCGTTAATGATAGGAAACCGTTACGCTGAGCTCTGGGGCCATTTTTAACGTTGTGAGGACGGACGCAATGAAAAACCAAATTGATGTAATTTATTCAAGCGTACATATCAATTACAGGTCATGACATTTCCCAATATGTGGTTAAATGCAGGGCCATGCGGGCAGTCCTAGGGCATTGCCTCACAGAGGAGCAATCACAGCTTTACTAGTGCAATATACTTTAGCTCTGTGGGGTACTTTCTATTGTTTCTTAATATTTATAACTCTAGACATGGTTAGCACATATTCCTAAGAGCACCATAAAAACTATATATATTCTGTTACTGGAAACAGGGGAGAAGTTCGTTTTGAGGCTTCTCTATTTCTATTACAGGATTTTCTTGTGCGATACTGATGAAATACATCAATGTAGGACAGAAGTTACCGTTTCATACAAAACCAATTATAAACAGTCACTGGCCATTCCACCACTACATCACAGCTTGTGTTTCTTATGCTAAACATAGCAGAAAGTAGTTGAGTAGATGGCAGATTCCCATGCAGATGTCTTCTACCTTAGGTACCTGAACCTGTCATGCCCATCACTTCTTCTATTTTGAGCTGGACACTGAGCGGTCAGAGAGGGTTACATGAGGAAGGATGGCTCCTGTCTCTGTGTTTATCACTTCAACCTCTGGTGCCTCTTAGCTGAGAAATTAGTGCAATCAGAGCTCACTGAGGGGGAGAAATGAACTCTATAACAGACACAGACCCGCCAATAGCATTAGCACTGGGTCCACAGTTACGGGCAGAGAAGTAGGTCTCTGGTGTTTGGAACAGTCTGTTCAATGTTTCAGTGTTGATGAGGCATTCATCCAAGAGGAGGCCATACTGTTAGATTATCATTCATCAACTGCTTGATTCATCTCAGGAGATATTATTACTTCATTCCCCTTCCTGTCTGTCAAGGACATAGATAAATGAAGTCAAAGCAGGGGTGTCAAGCTCAGTCCATGGAGGGCCTAGTGTCTGCAGGTTTTTGGTTTTTCCTTTCAATTAAACCCCAGAAAACCAAGTGTGTGGAGTACCTTACTAAATAGTGACCTTAATTTATCAATCAAGTACAAGGGAGGAGAGAACCCACAGCCACTCTGCCCTCCGTGGAATGAGTTTGACGCCTGTGTCAGAAAGCAAACCCACGTTGACACACTGTAAGTTAAGAGAACCTCATTTGACAATGAAACAGCTGTTGCTCATAGAATAAAGATGAACTGAGCTCACCTGAAACCTTGAGTGTGTCAGAGCAGTGATATAACACCTTCCCTCTTAGTAACCAACGTCGAGCAGTCCTGGTGAAGAGGCTGTCTTTTCTGGGGTGTACTGCATTGGACAGCTGCTCCATAGGGACAAGAGCTACTTCAAATACCATCTGGCTAATCTTCTTCCCATGCATCAGCTGTCATACTCAACATCACTACTAGCATGTGCACCTACCATTACCCTTCATGAAATCACTGAGATATGTTCGGTCACAGTTTACATTGCACATTAAGCTCAGATCATGCTTTAACTGGAGTATTGTGCTTGCCTTACTCCGGCTCCTAAATGTTCCTGTTGTTCCTATGGGTATCATGATGAGAATGATGTGTGGATCAATGGCTGGGAGAGGTGCTAATGGGTCCATAGAGAGATGGTTGAACTGTTCTTAATAAGCCTGCCACATATCATGCCCTGGGCTCACTTTGACTTCACCTCTAATGTGTAAAAGAGACAGGGGCAGGTTTACTGAGAACACGGGTAGTGTTTGCGCTTCTCTCCCAGACCTTGGATAGATGCGGCAGGCTCCACAGCTGCTGTGTGAGTGTGTGTGTGTGTGTGGGTGTGTGAGTGTAATATTAGACCCAGGAGAGTAGGAGGGGTGGTCCTCAGGCTCAGTCCCACCATGCCTCTCTAACTGCGGCCAACAGGCATCTGTCTCCAACTGGGAACTCCTCCAATGCAAATCAAAGCATTGATTCAGCCAGATGTTTAACTCAGATAGCACATAGCTGTCAGGACCCGTTTTTCAACAGGGCAATTATATCCAATCACTGCTGTCCGTCGCCTACTCGTCCCGCCGCCGGATATTGCAGTCATCACATTTGGTTATCAATTACGATTGCCAATGTGGAGGGATCTGTGAAGGGGGTTCTGGGCTGGAGGAGAGATGACTCAGAGTGGTGACAGGACCCAATTAGGGAACAGGCAAGGAGCGCTACGACTGGCTGCCCACTAAATCAGCACAGGCAATGAGACACCCCAAACTAAGAAGCAACTCTCAGAGAAACCTCAGTGTGATGGCTCTCTCTCTCACACACACACACACACATTCACACACACTCAAGCCACTGTAAAATACCTGAGGTTGAAAACACCTGGGGAAATTCTTCAACAAACAACAACCGAGAGTGTCACTGAATTGTCATGAGTGTTACTGTGAAGTGGTTGCTTGTCACGCAAAGACGTGCCAGAACCATGACAATGCATTAAATGTTTAATGTTAGATATTTGATGTTAAAATATGCACCCGAGAGACAGATTTTAAGTTCAAAGGATTCAAAACAAGCACATTGTGACACAAACAGAGCAGGTTTGAGAGTCCTCTTTATATTTTTAATGAGAAAACATAACCACCTGGTCTCTGGTATGGTTTTGCATGCTGTATTACAGGATTACTACTTCAGTTGTAGGGCAGCTCCAGACAGTTAACGAAGTAGCAGTTGCCCTTAAACACAGATTTAGGATCAGCAAACCCTCCCAAACCCTAACCAAAACCATTACGGAGTAGAAGGGCAAAACTGACTTTAGATCAGTGGCTAGAGGCGAGTACACACTTCCCAATTGACCTTCAGTCATGTCAATGGAAGTACCCATAATGCCTCAGTGTTTCCTGCAGCTGATTTTCATGTGGGAAACAAACTAGGGAAGCAACCTGCAGGCTGAACACAGCTCTTCACACCATCTCTTCCTACGGGATACGACGAGATAACTAACGTTTAAAGACAAGATTGGACAAACCAGGGTCAGAGACGTGTGTATCAGATCAAATGATATAGTGTCATTTCATTATTACTTCCTTAAATGTACTATACAGGCATGTTTCATCGCCAATGGTGTGCGATTGAATCCTTAGCCTGTCTCAACTCAGCCCAATATGTTCCTCCTCTCTGAACGATATTTCCCTTTATGGCAAAGTTTTTTATAGAACTGTCTATTCTACATTTAGGACCTATTTCTGGGCTGAGAATTCAAAGCATCCAATATGAATTTAGCAAATAGGACAAGTGAACTGTGTCACAATACCTGTGGGCCAGCTATAAAAGAAAAACGGTGCCTTATCCCAGGCTGGCATCACATGCCAGGGCCTATTTCAGGTTAACATGACAGTGTGGTACAGTAACGTTAGGATGGCAGCCTGGCACACTTTATCTGACCTGGGGACTATGGCCTAGCTAACACAATCAGATGGGGTTGTTTGTGAGGTGAGAGGGTGAATGAAGGGGGGATGGTGAGTGGAGGTTGGTACTGTAGGTAGGCATTGTCCCAAGCTGACTGTAGCCTACCCACACACAACCTGGAGCCTGTAAACAACAAGCTGGCTGTAGCCTACCCACTCACAACCTGGAACCTTGTAAACGACAAGCTGACTGTAGCCTACCACTCACAACTGGAGCCTGTAAACAACAAGCTGGCTGTAGCCTACCCACTTCACAACTGGAGACTGTAAACAACAAGCTGACTGTAGCCTACCCACTCACACGTGGAGACCTGTAAACAACAAGCTGGCTGTAGCCTAAACCACTCACAACCTGGAGACTGTAAACAACAAGCTGGCTGTAGCCTACCCACTCACAACCTGGAGACTGTAAACAACAAGCTGCTGTAGCCTACCCACTCACAACCTGGAGCCTGTAAACAACAAACTGGCTGTAGCCTACCCACTCACAAACCTGGAGCCTGTAAACAACAAGCTGCTGTAGCCTACAACACCACAACCTGGAGCCTGTAAAAAACAAGCTGGCTGTAGCCTACCCACCACAACCTGGAGACTGTAAACAACAAGCTGCTGTAGCCTACCCACTCACAACCTGAGCCTGTAAACAACAAGCTGGCTGTAGCCTACCCACTCACAACACTGGAGCCTGTAAACAACAAGCTGGCTGTAGCCTACCCACTCACAACCTGGAGCCTGTAAACAACAAGCTGGCTGTAGCCTACCCACTCACAACCTGGAGCCTGTAAACAACAAGCTGGCTGTAGCCTACCCACTCACAACCTGGAGCCTGTAAACAACAAGCTGGCTGTAGCCTACCCACTCACAACCTGGAGCCTGTAAAACAACAAGCTGGCTGTAGCCTACCCACTCACAACCTGGACCTGTAAACAACAAGCTGGCTGTAGCCTACCCACTCACAACCTGGAGCCTGTAAACAACAAGCTGACTGTAGCCTACCCACTCACAACCTGGAAGCCTGAAACAACAAGCTGGCTGTAGCCTACCACTCACAACCTGGAACCTGTAAACAACAAGCTGGGCTGTAGCCTAAACACTCACAAACTGGAGCCTGTAAACAACAAACTGGCTGTAGCCTAAACACTCACAACGTGGAGACTGTAAACAACAAGCTGGCTGTAGCCTAAACACTCACAACGTGGAGACTGTAAACAACAAGCTGGCTGTAGCCTACCCACTCACAACGTGGAGACTGTAAACAAACAAACTGGCTGTAGCCTAAACACTCACAACCTGGAACCTGTAAAACAACAAGCTGTGTAGCCTACCCACTCACAACGTGGAGACTGTAAACAACAAGCTGGCTGTAGCCTACCCACTCACAACCTGGAGACTGTAAATAACAAGCTGGTGTGAGGAGGGGATTCATTCCAATCACATTGGAAAGCTATGGCAGCTTTCAGAAAGCAAAGTCTCCTTCCCCATTATTCCTGTGCTTTGTCTCGGTGTACTAGCCTTTCTCATTGGATTATGTTTCATGTTTGCTGTGTGGGTCCACAGAGAGAGGATGAGTCTATCCATGGCAGCAGCAGGGCTGAAGACAGACCCATCCAACAGTCAGTGGTAATCCAAACAGAATGTGAGTTCCTCTGTTCAACCCCATACTGCATCACAACTCCTCTCCCCTAGCTGGAACTTTCACATGGCACCCCCTTGCACAAGAGAGATATAGTGGGATTCTATACACTCATTCACTGATCCACCATGAGACACTGCCAGACAGGTACATATTTACTACTGCACACTGGTCCACACAGAATGACCCATTTATTAATTGCATATTAATTACATTAATTAATGACAGTAATATAAATGTGTAATAGCCTATATTCATTCCCAGCCTTTTTGCATTCAATTTTATTTTTCAGAAGCTGAGAGACAATGTATGTGTGTAATCTGGAATGTGAGATTTTGCTATTCATTGCCAGCCTCAGTTGTATATTGATATTTGCCCCGAGTCCACAACGTGTTGTCTTCTCTCTCTGTTTGGCCATCTGGTTCAGTAATAATAATCTGAGTGCATATGGGTTCCCTCCGCTCCTCAACAACATATGGGTTCCCTCCGCTCCTCAACAACATATGGGTTCCCTCCGCTCCTCAACAACATATGGGTTCCCTCCGCTCCTCAACAGCAAATGGGTTCCGTCCGCTCCTCAACAACATATGGGCTGAATGTACTGTAGCCCAACATATCATACCCACATATTGCTTAAATCATCACCTCAGCAGAAACTGTTTTAAGTAAGAACGCAGGAGGGACCAGAGATTCATTTTATGGAACCCCCCAACCAGAAAAACTCTCTCTCCACTTCGCAAGGACGCATTTATCTTCCCTACAGAAAATTCACCAAGTCCACCAGCAGCAATACGCTGCTTCCCTTCCCAGTCCCCTCACAGCTGTTGTGTCTGACAGAGTGCCTAGTAATATGCTGTGTGCATGCTATTTAAGAAAGCCTTGTATGTAAAGTACACTCCGGGCTATGGCTGAAGTGACTGATGGTTTCTGTGCAGCGCACCAAGATGCGGCTGCTGTCCCAGAAAGACAGAGGCATACACAGCAGCTACACTAGTTTATATATTCCTCTCCTCCTCCTCCTCCTCCACAAGCCGTATCAGATTATTCTCACGTTGCTGTTATACAGTATATAGGAATATTGCCTATTGTCTACTGGTTATTGCCTATGCCCTAGTTTTTCAACGTCACTGACGTTTTCTTCTACCATGATCTGTACATCTCATCTAATGTTGCTCATATCAGCAATGAAACTGGACAAATAATTGTGCCTGATACTATGGGTCTCATAGTATGTTCCCTGCTACCCTGTACCAGTGTGCCATCACTTCAACAGGATGGTCTCTCTCCTCATGATAATTAGATGCAGTCCTCTTCACTGAGCTTACTATACTGCAGCAGCAGACTGTTGGAGTCCTGTTGGCGGGGGTTTACTGAGGTAGTGTCGTTCCGAGGGGAGACCTATATTTTCATAAGCTGGTTTTTCTCTCCTCTCTCGCAGAGGAGAGATTTAACGTGGGCCTCACAGCCAGGAAGCGCACCAGGGCTGCTATTGTTCAAAGCTTCTTTCATTTGGCAGATTTTAATCGCTTCTTTGCGTGGCAGGTAGGTAGGAGTTACAGAGAGAGTCATACTCCAAGGCTGGGGAAATGCATGGTAATATTCATTTCAATCTGGCTTTCAAGTGGTGCACTGACTGAGGGACCTCACACACAAAGCACTGCAGAGACCTGTGAAAACCTGTCAATCACTCTATTGCTATAGTCAGACCCAAAGAGCAGAATGAAGATCAGTGTTTGCAGAACGAATCAGGCTTTGCTACAGTAGATTTTAACTTCATAATTCTCTGTTGGAATATAATTTACATATATGGTAGTTTAGTTGGGACAATAATGAAAGGAAAAATACCATGCTACAGACTCCATTTTGCTGTGTCACTGAAAGCATAGTTTTAAACTCTCCTATTATAAATATTTGTAAATATAGTATTGGTGTTGTATTGATAATATCCCTGGCTCATGTTTTTCAAACCGAGGAAAAACTCTTGCTGGTCATTTAACGAACTGTGACTTAACAGATGAATACGATAACACTACTCAGTGGAGCGCTTTTTTCAAAAGAGACCATGGCCTAGGTACTATCCGCACTCAAGACAGGCATTCCTCGGTACTTGTCTCCGTTAATAAATCACTATATCCAGTCTCCACAGAGCAGCTGTGAATTTGAATGAATGTTTAAAATCCCATCCAAGTAGAAAGGGAGATGAGAATACTTATTATTGGGCTGCCTCTGTGGACTAGGCGATGATGGGGAGAGGAGAGGGAGATGGATGGGGAGAGGAGAGAGAGTGATGGGGAGAGGAATGATGGGAGAGGAGAGGAGATGATGAGGGAGAGGAGATGATGGGGAGAGGAGGGAGATGATGGGGAGAGGAGAGGATGATGGGAGAGGAGGGAATGATGGGAGAGGAGAGGAGGATGATGGGGAGAGGAGAGGAGATGATGGGGAGAGGAGAGGAGATGATGGGAAGAGGAGAGGAGATGATGGGGAGAGGAGAGGAGTATGATGGGGAGAGGACGAGGAGATGATGGGGGAGATGGAGGGAGAGGAGGATGATGGGGAGAGGAGATGAGGGAGAGGAGATGATGGGAGAGAGATGATGAGGGAGAGGAGATGAGAAATTGGGGAGAGGAGTGAGATAATTGGGGAGAGGAGATGAGATAATGGGGGAGAGTGAATAAATGAGTTATCATGGGGATAGGGAGTGGAATGAGATAATGGGCGGGAGAGGAGATGAGATGATGGGGAAGTGATGTGAGCATTGAGATGAGGATAGATGGGGGAGAGATGAGTGAGATTGATGGGAGAGGAGATGAATAAGGGGAGAGGAGATGAGCAATGGGGAGAGATGAGATAGAGATGGGTAGAGATGAGATGAGATGTATGGGGAGAGGAGATGAGATGAGGGGAGAGGAGATGAGATGATAGGGAGAGGAGATGAGATGATGGGAGAGGAGATGAGGAGAGAGATGATTGGGAGAGGAGAGGAATGATGATGGGGAGAGGAGAGGAGATGAATGGGGAGAGGAAGATGATGCGGTGAGAGGAGATGATGGGGAGAGGAGAGGATGATGATTTGGGAGGGAGAGAGAAGATGATGGGGAGAGGAGATGAGATGATGGGAGAGGAGATGAGATGAGGGAGATGGAGATGATGAGGAGCGTGAGATGAATGGATGATGGGAGATGGGAGAGATGATGGGAGGAGAGATGATGGGGAGAGGAGATGAGATGATGGTGAGAGGAGATGATGGGGAGAGGAGAGAGGAGATGATGGGAGAGGAGATGATGGGAGAGGAGATGATTGTGGAGAGGAGAGGAATGATTGGGAGAGGAGATGATTGGAGGAGGAGAGGAGATGATTGGGAGAGGAGATGAGATGAATGGGGAGAGGAGATGAGATGATGGGAGAGGAGGAGGATGGAAGGAGATGAGATGATAGTAAGAAGAGATGCAGGGAGATGGGAGAATGGTGAAGAGAGATGAGGATGATGAGATGATGGGGAGAGGAGATGAGATGATGAGATGAGGGGAGAGAGAATGAGATGATGAGATGATGGGAGATGAGATGATGGAGATGGAGATGACAAATGGGAGGAGAGCAGATGAGAGGATGATGGGAGATGAGATGAGAGCATGGGGAGAGATGAGAGGAGATGATGGGGAGATGAGAGGAGATGATGGGGAGATGAGAGGAGATGATGGGGAGACGAGAGGAGATGATAGGGAGAGGAGATGATTAGGAGAGGAGAGCTCTATCTCCTATCCTCAAATCTCATCAGAGAGGATGTCGCACATATGCGCCTGAACAAAAATGAATCCTGATGAGCGGCATTGATGTCAGGAAGGGAGAGCAGTGGGTTGAGCTGCCTGGTACTCTCAGACCTGGTGGCCTGGATTCATGACTGAAGGCTTTTAATATCCTTGATTAACCCTAGCTTCCCTGGATCTTTTCAACTAATGCATACATCTTTTAGGAAAAGTCCCATAAACAATGGTATTCAGGTATACTGTACATTTGTGATGAGGATGAGAAAGACAATTCTATGGATCTTCGATGGAACTTTGAGAGTCTTGGGGCAGGTGGTGTAATGCATCGTAGATTTTGTGAAAGATGATTTTTGAATGTCATTTGAACATTAATTTCTCTGGATCAGCAACTCTAAGTAACCAGAAAATACAGTCTTACAGTATATAATGACAGTTTAAATGTGACTGATAAATAAGTAGTACTGTATTAACGTTGAACAAGAAACTAGTGCTGAGCGATTAGTGCTTTTTGACATCGGTTCGGTTTCGGTTTGATTATAAAACATAATAACGGTTTTCGTTTTCGATTTCGTTTTCAATTATTTTCCTGAACCTTAAATGCACTATGCATTATGTGGGTTGAATGCTGTAACACAGAATAAAACAATGAATAAAAGACCCATGATGGTAGTGACTGCCCATTACTGCTTATCACTTATTGCCATCATTTATTCACATTACGTTAATAAAATATTTCAGTTTTTTCTATATAAAATGTTTTTATTTGAGGACTTTATTATTTAATTCCAAGTCTTCATCTCATCTCTATAGAGCTGCCGCCTATGCTGTCTGATAGAATCCCTATATTAGTAGTGCTTCAAAGTAAATAAGGCATCCTTTTATAACTGCTGAATAGCAACTATCAACCAGTTAGATCCTGTATTTTCAGGTAGAGATACCTCATGAAGCAACTGCTCTCTATCCCTCTAAATCACGCATTCTTCTCTCTTCTCTCCCTCTCTGTGTCTGCCCCACACTAATGTAAGGTAGCAGGCAGACTGGATAAGTAGGAACGCAATGGACGCAATGGATAATGGTCATTGTCAGTGGCGATTTTAGAATGTAAATCTTGGTGGGGCAAAAACTGTTAGGGCCTACATAAAGCTGTCCCAACACCTTACCACTGCTACACCTGGCTATCAGCGGAGCCTTGTCTGGCAGCAAAACAGTTAATTCAGCCTCATTTACTGCCTTTAAAAAAACATAGCTGATATGACTCACTTGCTTAAACAAATGTGGTTTCTAATGACAATTGAGATGTACAAACTATGGCATAAGCAGACAACAAGCGGATAAGAGGCAATTCGTAATTTCGATTAAGACATCAATGAGCGAGCTAGGACGTACATAGTCAATATAACTATTTGTTTAGCACTTTTGAAATGTACTGCGACAGAATTCAGAACATGGGCTTTTCTTACAAGTCAAGGGCATATAAGCAGACAATGAAAGCTCTTAAAAAAAGTGATGATTACATTTCTCTAAAACAGGTTATAGGCTACATGTGCACCACCAAGTCAGAACAGTAGGTGAAATTAAGAGGGGTAAATAGACCAAATTATTAGGGTGAGGCACATGGGCTACTAACAGCTTAATACACAACATACACTTAGTATTATTTTTTTTAGCTACAGTATACATATGTCCCTGGCATATTACATCATTTATGCAGCAGCATACAAGACATTTTTGGACTGACCTTGTTGTGCTGTGCTCACTTGAACAGGAAGGTGGCGCGGTGGTCCTTCGTGGGCAAATTTTGTCATCAAACTTTGTCATCAAAGTCTGGCATTCTCTGGATTTATGGTGCCTTCAAGACAACTGGGAACATGGGGGGGGAAAAGGTTGAATCATGATGACGTCAGTGATCTTCAGGTCGTAGCTCTAGAAAGAGGCCAGAGTTCCCGATTTACAATTCCGAGTTGAAAGTTCAAAATGCATTTTCCCAGTCGGAACTCGTTTTTCCCGAGTTCCCATTTGTCTTGAAATCACTAAAGTCAGATTTTGCAGTTTCGAGGTAACAGTTGTTTTGCTTGCGGCACAAATCATGCTTCATTGACAGCATGGCCAATGTTGAATGTTTGTAATTTTAAACTAGGAAAAGACACCATTAATCTTAGACTTGGGACCACACAGCCACTCCACTGAATAGCAGGCTAATAATTGCTTTGCAATGCTTGCAGTTAGCCATTGATTCCTTCCAAACCACTCATTGTTGAATTTGCGATTTCCAACTTGTTGTGTAATGTTTATGTCCAATGGCTGATGAGCACTGATACGTTTTATCTATAATTTTATCTCTTCATTATTTCTCTTCATTTGACAAGGATTAAAAAGGATTTGCCAGTGGATTGTCGACTTGATTCATGATGATGACTGCTAGCTAAGATTTTGAAAGTATGATGTTGACATGATCAGTCCAATCAAAGCTACTGTAGATATAACGTGATTTGACGTCATTCTATCTGTCCAATGACCTTGAGCCTTCTTGGACGGGCACTTCTAATGTAACTCTATGGCAGCACCCAAGGGGCTTGAATTTTCAAGGTCTACCCTTGGCGGTGACGTAGTGTCCCCATGAGTGACAGGCTCTGCCCCACCTGCCCTGAATGACGGGCCGCCACTGGTTATTGTAATTAATTACCATGTTTTCCTCGCTAAACTATGTAGAATATTGGCCTGTTGGAAACTACAACTCCCTACTACATCGCACAGTTCGGGCTTGATCTGATTTATTGCTAGAGAAACTGCACAATGTGTGCATTAAGCTCACAGACATTTYTTAAATACTGTTTAAATTATTTACCCATTGGTATAAAAAAATAAAAAATAACCAGCATTTCAGTTAATCGCTCAGCACTACAAGAAACACACAACCAGTACAATAATCGATTATTCACTACTTAGAGGGTCCCTCTGTCCTTCAGTTACTAATCCACACTCAAGGATTGTCTCTCTCTTCTCCTTTGGAGAGATCCACACACAGAGAGCTCTGCTACAACCCCTACTGTCTCCTCCTCTTCTGCTCTGTGGCTAGTGATGCTTTTTGACCCAGGCTGCCTCACTACGCCCAATATTCTCACCCAGATAGTCCCTCTAAAGATTCTTGTCTACATTACAGGAGATGGAACGGAACAACCGATCTGGAGGCTGACCTTTGGGGTTAGAGGCGTTTGTATGTGTGTGTATCCAATGCCTGCCAGCTGTCTGTGGTAGAGACTGCAGATTCTGATACTTAGGGCTTCTCTGTTAGAGGAGATGGATGTTCTTTGACCACACCCTGCTCCCTGCCAGCCCACCTGCCCGGCCAACATCTAGACAACAGCTTCTTGAATGTGGCCACCTGCGCTACTTGTTACTTACTGTTGTTGTTAGGAGCAGGCAAATTGCAAATGGCTTGAGGTTAGGGTCATGAGGACATCTCTCTCTGTCTCTCTCTCTGTCTATTTATATGCCAGAACTAAATGGGATTCTGTTGTACGTTGCCATTTCCTCCATCAGGACTGTATCTAGTGTTTAGTTTACTGGAGGCTTCCCACAAAGTGATATGAACATCCATTGTGCTCCATTTAAGTGAACTAGAGGAGACCTGAGATTTTAAGAGATTCTCAAGGCCCAGTGTTGAGAGGTGTGTGTCTGAGGTAAACTGTTGTTGTGGCTCTGCGCTGCTGATTATGCCTCCTGAGATAACGCTCTCTTGAAACGAGTTAAGAAAGCAGAAAGCTTTGAATAGATGTAGGCTTTAGCTAGAGATAGGAGAGGAGCGGCAGCATTGGGGATGAATCATGCTCGGCTGGTTGGGAAAAGCTTATTGAGAATCACTCTCTGCCTGCCTGTGCCAGATGAACAGCACAGACCTGACAGGATCTGCGAGGTACATCTCAACCGATCACTGTTTTTCTGCCCGAAGCAAATGTGGTGACAGGTGTTGCAGTCGGCTGCGCCGAGTCGGTACCACCCTCAGAATAACACTGGAGTGGGGATAGGGGAACAGGTACAGAAGGACCTTAAGGCGCAGACATAAATACAGACAGGGGTCATGGGCATCAGGTGTCCATGTGTCAGCCTGACCACACTCCTGCTTCTCTCAGCCTCATATGAACCTTTTAGAAGGCTTCAATAACAGAGGCTGTATACACACAGACTGGTCAAGTGGTCTCCCAAACAGCAGTGATAAAATATGAATGATTCCAGCACCATCTGCATGCTAATCTGGACAATGTCTCTCTTCATCCACCCAAGCTTTGAAACGTAATTTTTTTTATTTAACTAGACAAGTCATTTAAGAACATATTCTTATTTACAATGACAGCCTAGGAACAGTTGGTTAACTGCCTTGTTCAGGGGCAGAACAACAGATTTTTACCTTGTCAGCTTGGGAATTTGATCATGCAACCTCTTGGTTACTGGCCCAACACTCTAACCACTAGGCTACCTGCCACCCCAGAAAAAAGAAAAGGTCTACAGAAAATCTCTGCTTGCCAGGCTCTGAAAGGATGAGAAAAAACATCCAGTGTTTGTCATTGGGCACTCAAATTTTATTAAAGCACTTTTTATTAAAGCAACAGGAAAGTTGTTGAATGCAATGGCTAATTTGATTTAAGCCAAGTTGAAAATAAATATGAAATTACAGTTTGTGTTTGCTGTTCTTTCCTGTGCTTATCTGTCTGGCACACAGATCCCTTGATGTTTCTCTGTGCATCTCTGCACACGCAGAGCAGACTGCTGAGGAGAAAGCACATCAAACTCATGGCTTAATGACTCAAAACAGTAGTGTTGACGACAGCAGAAAACAATGGTAACTTTATCATCATCCCCATCGCCTGTCTTTCAGTACAAACCAGACTTGTTATCTTACCACTCCGCTGGAAATACTGAACAAATCACCTTGAGCTAAAGACAGAGAGAGAGAGCGAGAGAATGTTTACTGTGTTGGTTGTTGGTGTCATTTGAACAGAAGTGTTGATGTTCTCCACATTGGCCACAGATGGATTAGCATCTTCTGTCTCCACGTAAACACACACACACACAGACACACACTTACCCTCTCTTCAACCGTATTGAAGGACTTGTTGTGGAGGCTTGGTATGATTTTGGCAATGCTGGACCAGGCCACTGCAGAAAGAGCTAAATAATAATTGCTTATTTAGTTTTTAAATGTTCACCTTTGAAAATATTTTATGAAAAAAGTAATGGATACTTAGCTACAAAAACAAGATAATACAATTACTAAATGTTAGTCATTGACTGTTTTATTGAGGGAAAGGTCAGTATGCCCATTACATTTATTATTCCTCAGTGTATCAAGTGTCACCTTTAATAGGGGTAGAGTGTGTGTGTGTGTGTGTGTGTGTGTGTGTGTGTGTGTGGTGTGTGTGTGTGTGTGAGCCTGTGTGTTCTCTCTGTTAGTCTCATCCTGTCCTCTAAGACATTTGCAACTACACCAGCCATGACCAGCCATCCACTCTCAGTGTGAGCTACTCCCACACCTTATCTGGTCAGAGGTAGCTGTGGTTTGGATGCTGTTTTAGTAATGACATCTTCTGCTCATCTATCATTTATAGAACTGCACTCCTCAAGTTTCTGTCCTGGCATGGCTGTCATTATCATCACATATTCATAGTACTGTCCTTCCTCCCACAACAGCAAGCTTTTGTCTAGTACCCTTAGCACACTTGTTCTCTAATTATGAGAGCGTTTTTGAACGGTTTACAGAGCGTTTACAGGACAAATCGTCTAATCTTCCTTGCTTTTTTATTCCTTGACTCTGGAATTTCAATCAGAGACAGATAAGATGGAGAAGAGACACTTGGTTTTACAGTATGTGAAGCCGTCAAAAAGAAAGACAAAGTCAATAGCTGCATAACTTTGGCTTTGAAGCCAACATTAACTGTTGTGAGTAGTTCTGAGTTGACCTGCTGGCTGATGTCTCCTGAATTGTTTTGTGTCTCTCTCCATCAGATGCACCACATTGCATTATAACCCAGATCTGCCCTCCACCTCCATCGTCATCACTTTCCACAACGAGGCCCGCTCCACTCTGCTACGGACCATCAGGAGGTAAGAGATCCCTCTGCCCTGTTACCAGTGGCAATTCTAGCATGTAAATCTTGGTGGGACAAACAAAAAACTGGGATGAGTGCCAAGAAAGCCACGACACAACACTAAACAATACATTCATTGCACTATAACGGTGACAAATGTTGCCCACAAACTGTTAGAGCCTACATAAAGCTGTCCCAACAGCAGAGCTTTCTTTTCAGCACCATGGAGTGAATCCTTACCACTGCTACACCTGGCTATCAGCGAAGCCTTGTCTGGCAGCGAAACAGTTCATTCAGCCTCATTTACTATATTTTTTAAACATAGCTGATATGGCTGACTTGATTAAACAAATGTGGTTTCTACTGACAATTGAGATGAACAAACTATGGTATAAGGGAACGACGAGCGGATAAGAGGTGTTCTGACAGAGTAAAATTCACCAACGACTAGTGAAGCTCAAACCAAGTGTATTCACCCACTGGGCCAAACAGCTGAAAAGACAGACTTGTTTCCACCAACACAAGCATTTATACCCTCCTTTAGGCGGAGTCTCCTCCTTGCACATCTAAACACTACATATTTGTTGCTAGGCAGAAAGTTAAGTGATGTGTGTAATTAAACTGTTCATTCTCCCTTCATCTAACCTGACCTGACCTCAGCCCACATTCCTCACTAATCCACAGCAACCCTTATCAATGACCACAACCAAGTTATTGCCTTTTCCCTCACTCAGTAACTTTCCAAACCCCTCATTCTTATCCACCCTCCATTGACCCCACCATATACATTCCTCATACATGTAATCATTTACTTCTAGTATGGTAAGTATTTCAAGCTAGACTCCAACAGAGGCAATCCATAATTCTGATTAAGACATTAATGAGCGAGCTAGGACGGACGTAGTCAATATAAAAAGTTGTTCAGCACTTTTGAAATGTATAGCAACAGAATTCAGAACATGAGCCATTCTTACAGTATTCTTCCTGTACACCAAGTCAGAACCGTAGGATAAATAAAGGGGGTATATAAACAGACAATGAAAACTCTTACAATATTCTATGATTACATTTCTGCAAAACATGTGCACCACCAAGTCAGAACAGTAGGCTAAGTTATGAGGAGAAAAGCGACCAAATTATTAGGGTGAGGAACATGGGCTACTAACAACTTACTACACAAGATACACTTAGTATTACATTCTTGGCTACAGTATACTTGGCTCCCGAGTGGTGCAGCGATCTAAGGCACTGCATCTCAGTGCAAGAGGCATCACTACAGTCCCTGGTTTGAATCCAGGCTGTATCACATCTGGCCGTGATTGGGGGTCCCATAGGGCGGTGCACAATTGGTCCAGCGTCGTCCAGGTCTGGATGGGGTAAGGCCATCATTGTAAATAAGAATTTGTTCTTCATTGAATTTCCTTGTTAAATAAAAAAAATCAAAATCAAAATATCTCCCTGGCTGTAACATCAACGCAGGGAGTCAGAAAGCAGGTGCAGTTAGTGAGTTTACTAATAATGAACAATACAAAACAAGAGACACGTCTGACAGCGAAACATAACCAATACTCCCTGAAGAGTTATGCTAGATAAAGGGGGAGTAATCAGGGTAGTGATGGAGTCCAGGTGTGCCTCATGATGAGGCGCAGGTGTACGTAATGATGGGTTGCCAGGACCGGTGGTTAGTATACCGGTGACATCGAGCGCCGGAGAGGGGGTGGGGGAGTAGACGTGACACTGGCATATTACATCATTCACGCAGCAGCATACAATATATTTTTGGACTCACCTTGTTGTGCTGTGCTCACTTGAATAGGAAGGTGGCACGGCTGTCCTTCTTGTGGGCTCTAGAAAGGGGCCCAAGTTCCCGACTTTTGGATTCCGAGTTGGATGAGTTGTAATTTTCAGGAATTTCCCAGTCGAGCTTAGTTTTTTTTCCCAAGTTCTCAGTTGTCTTGAACTTACTGAAGTCTGAGATTTGGCCAATGTATTCCAACATTACCAATTGGATATCACGAAATTAGGCACAAAAAGGGGGTAGAAAAATAAAGTGCCTCCCGAGTGGCGCAGCAGTCTAAGACACTGCATTGCAGTGCTAGAGGCGTCACTACAGATCCGTGTTCGATCCCTGGGAGACCCATGAGGCGGTGCACAATTGGCCCAGCATCATCCGGGTTAGGGGAGGTTTTGACCAACCGGGATGTCCTTGTCCCATCGCGCTCTAGCGACTCCTTGTGGCGGGCCGGGCGCATGCCCGCTGACTTCGGTCGACAGCTTTCACGGTGTTTCCTCTGACACATTGGTGCGGCTGGCTTCCGGGTTAAGCAAGMRGTGTGTCAAGAAACAGTGCGGCTTGGCAGGGTCGTGTTTCGGAGGATGCAATGGCTTTCGACCTTCGCCTTTCCCCAAGTCTGTATGGGAGTTGCAGCGATGGGACAAGACTGTAACTACCAATTGTATATCACGAAATCGGGGAGAAAAGGGGGTAAAAAGAACAACAACAACAGAAAAAGCACAAAAAAAGATTCACATTCACATGCAATGCCATGGGCCAGAAGTCACGATCTTGTCTCATCGCTGCAACTCCCCTACGGACTCGGCAAAGGTTGAGAGCCAAGCCACACTGCTTCTTGACACACTGCTCGCTTAACCCGGAAGCCAGCCGCACCAATGTGTCGATGGAAACACTGTTGAACTGACTGAGTCAGCTTGCAGGCGCCCGGCCCGCCACAAGGAGTCATGAGAGCACGATGAGACAAGGAAATCCCGGAAGGCCAAACCCTCCCTAAACTGGATGATGCCAGGCCATTTGTGTGCCATCCCATGGGTCTCCCGGTCACGGCCGGCTGTGAAACAGGCTGGGTTTGAACCCGAGGCTAGAGTGGTGCCTCAGCACTCATTGTTGAATTTGCGATTTCTAACTTGTTGTGTAATGTTTATGGCCGATGAGCACCGATACGTTTTATCTATAATTTCTCTTCATATGACAAGGATTGAAAAGAATTTGCCAGTAGATTGTCAACTTGATTCATGATGATGATGACTCATCAAAGCACGCAACAGAACATTGTACTGTCTACACTCGGTTTGTTGTTTATATTAGAAATGTTTCATTAATTTGATTTTAATCAGAACTAAAGTTTTGTTGCTAAGGATTCCACGACGCTGTTAGCCTTTACGGCTGGGACTACAAGTTTGTGTTCCACTTTTTTGTGTGGATTCCGCAAGTGCTAGCTGGCTGTACTACAGACACCTGTCGTCGTCATGGGAAAGACTCATTGTTATCTTTTCGTAAAACAACTGGTTGAAGTAAAGAGCCAACCTGGATACTAAGGAGATCCTGAGGGAAATCGACGAGTACCAACAGCTTTACGCTATGGAGGAACAACATACTCCATTATAGAAAGATCTGACTACCTCACAAAATAACTTTAACCTGACAAAAAAAGAAAAACAGATTAATCTACAGACATGGACAATTTACTTACCGTTGAAGTAGAGGCTAGTGTTCTGGCTGGAATCCATGCAACACTGGAATAGTTGTGTGAGGAGGTAGCAGGGCTGAGTGGGAATTTGGAGTTTAGCCAGAGTGAAATTCTCACACTCCAAGGAGAAAACAAGGCACTCACAGCCAAGGTAAAAATCTACATGGATTGTCTACTCAGGCAAAACAGGGTGATGAAGGCGTCGCTACTAGACATACAAAGTCGTAGCATGTGTGAAAATCTTTTTTTTTCCTGGGATTTCTGGGATTCCTGATTATCCAATAATCCAGAGGGCGCGATCACAGAATTCATGCAATCAGCCTTGAAACTTCCTATAGAGACTGTGAACAAAGTGGCTTTCCACCGAGTACACAGACCGATCATCGCAAAATTTGAACACTACCAACAAAAGGAGCTGATCAAGAGCAGGGGAATGGAGCTTAAAGGGACCAAATTCGGTCTCAATGACCAATTTCCAAGGGAGATCAAACAAACGTCGTAAGAGACTGTATCTGGTACAAAGGCAACAAAGGGAGAAGGGTAAGCGTGCCTTTCTCATTGTGGACAAACTCTTTATAGATGGACAGCTATTCTGAGACAGCTCCATAACACCATGGCTGTACTAAATTCTACAGGGACTTCAGGTTATGAAAAAAAGAAAGTATGGGAACTGTAAAAATATCTGAACACTATGAAGTGGATATGAACACACACGTACAAAATGACATGCTCGCTTACACATACGGACTTATACAGTTGAAGTCGGAAGTTTACATACACCTTAGCCAAATACATTTAAACTCAGTTTTTCACAATTCCTGACATTTAATCCTAGTAAAAATTCCCTGTTTTAGGTCAGTTAGGATCACCACTTTATTTTAAGAATGTGAAATGTCAGAATAATAGTAGAGAGAATTATTTATTTCAGCTTTTATTTCTTTTATCACAATCCCAGTGGGTCAGAAGTTTACATACACTCAATTAGTATTTGGTAGCAATGCCTTTAAATTGTTTATCTTGGGTCAAACGTTTCGGGTAGCCTTCCACAAGCTTCCCACAATATGTTGGGTGAATTTTGGCCCATTCCTCCTGACAGAGCTGGTGTAACTGAGTCTGGTTTGTAAGCCTCCTTGCTCGCATACGCTTTTTCAGTTCTGCCCATAAATGTTCTATAGGATTGAGGTCAGGGCTTTGTGATGGCCACTCCAATACCTTGACTTTGTTGTCCTKAAGCCATTTTGCCACAAATTTGGAAGTGTGCTTGGTTTCATTGTCCATTTGGAAGACCCATTTGCGACCAAGCTTTAACTTCCTGAATGGTGTCTTCAGATGTTGCTTCAATATATCCACATCATTTTCCTTCCTCATATTGCCATCTATTTTGTGGAGTGCACCAGTCCCTTCTGCAGCAAAGCACCCCCACAACATGATGCTGCCACCCCCGTGCTTCACGGTTGGGATGGTGTTCTTCGGCTTGCAAGCCTCCCCCTTTTTCCTCCAAACATAACGATGGTCAATATGGCCAAACAGTTATATTTTTGTTTCGTCAGACCAGAGGGCATTTCTCCAAAAAGTACGATCTTTGTCCCCATGTGCAGTTGCAAACCGTAGTCTGGCTTTTTTATGGCGCTTTTGGATCAATAGCTTCTTCCTTGCTGAGCGGCCTTTCAGGTTATGTCGATATAGGACTCATTTTACTGTGGATATAGATACTTTTGTACCTTCACAAGGTCCTTTGCTGTTGTTCTGGGATTGATTTGCACTTTTCGCACCAAAGTAAGTTTGTCTCTAGGAGACAGAACGCGTCTCCTTCCTGAGCGGTATGACGGCTGTGTGGTCCCATGGTGTTTATACTTGCGTACTATTGTTTGTACAGATGAACGTGGTACCTTCAGGCGTTTGGAAATTGCTCCCAAGGATGAACCAGACTTGTGGAGGTCTACACATTTTTTCTGAGGTCTTGGCTGATTTCTTTAGATTTTCCCATGATTTCAAGCAAAGAGGCACTGAGTTTGAAGGTAGGCCTTGAAATACATCCACAGATACACCTCCAATTGACTCAAATTATATAAATTATCCTGTCAGAAACTTCTAAAGCCATGACATCATTTTCTGGAATTTTCCAAGCTGTTTAAAAAGACACAGTCAACTTAGTGCATGTTAACTTCTGACCCACTGGAATTGTGATACAGTGAAAGTGAAATAATCTGTCTGTAAACAATTGTTGGAAAAACTACTTGTCATGCACAAAGTAGATGTCCTTACCGACTTGCCAAAACTATAGTTTGTTAACAAGAAATTTGTGGAGTGGTTGAAAAACAAGATTTAATGACTCCAACCCAAGTGTATGTAAACTTCCGACTTCAACTGAACACACACACACACCTGTTCTCGCTCTCTTCTCTCACTCTCTCGTTCCCTCTTTTCTCTTCTCTTCTCTCCCTCCCTCTCTATTGTCGAGAACTGTTTCATAATTTAATGTGTTTATTGTTTGTCTATCTTTTTTCTATATTTGTCTACAAGTTTATATATGTTTACAACAAGCAAGGGGAAGATATCAGAATAGGGGCATTTGGGAATAATAACATATTGTACAGAATACATTTGTACTGTAGTGAAGCCGTCTCTAGAGTAATGCAAGGTCTCTTTCATGAAACGACAATTGCTATGGAAATGCTGGGATGTGTTTTTCAATGATGTTAAAGGTAATTATGATGCAACTATGACGGTGATACGATATAGATTACAATTATCATCATGAATATTAAGGCTATACGCACTACATGTTACACACATGACACTCAACTATGCAAATTGGCAGAGTTATTATTTATTTGGACATCACACATTATAGTCTTACTCTTATACAGACATCGTATACACTCTCACTAAATCACATCCAATATCATACACGTCAACCTACTCAGATTTACTACACATAATATCTTGTCTCAATTTTCTAACCTCTGTGGCATTGGCTCACAGGCAGACAGGCAAGGGAATAAAACAAATATTGCTAGAACCTATTTCTTGAATTCTAAATATCAGACATTTGAAAGCTCAAATTTTGACCTCCATTATACCTCTGATGGCAGTAACTTTACAAGCACTAATTATGTTCAATTTAGACTGAGAATGGGATCTAGTTATGGTAAGGGGGGAAATAAGTATAGCCAGTTATAATTGTAATGGTTTAGCAGATTATAAAAAAAGATCAGTCTTTATATGGCTAAAAGATAAGGAATAAAACATATACTGTGTACAGGAAACTCACTCTACATCCTTAGATGAAGTTGCATGGAAAAGGAATAGGTTGGTGAAATAATTTTATGTCATGGACAAAGGAACTCAAAGGTGTGATGATATTAATTAACAAACATGTCGATCTGAATGTGCAAATAGTCAGGAATGATTCGCAAGGAAGGTGGACCCTTTTGAATACGAAAGTGGACGAAAAAGAGATTTGGCTCATTAATCTATATGGTCCAAATCAGGATGATCCATACTTCTTCGAAAACATTTATACCAATTTATTGAACTTACAGGCAACAAATGATCAAATCATTCTAGTAGGAGACTATAACACAGTGTTAAGTACCTCAATTGACCGTAAAGGTAATCACTCTACAAACTATATACACCGTGCTCTTAAGGAAATCACAAATACTATGGACACATTAGAAGTAGTGGATATTTGGAGACTAAAAAACCCCAACCTAGTGAGATATACACGGAGGAGACTTAATCAAGCTAGTCATCTTGACTACTTTCTTGTCTCTTTCTCTCTTGCATCAAAGGTTTAAAAAGTTTGAATAGGAGACAGAATGCGATCGGATCATCATCTAATTGGCATTCACGTAACTCTTATAGATTTTGCACGTGGATGGGGATTTTGGAGATTGAATCAAAGTTTAAAAACKTATTTTTAACTAAGACAAAATAATTTATAACTCAAWTTTTCTAGTGTAATATAGGTTCAGCAAATCCACTTATTGTTTGGGATACCTTTAAATGTACCTTCAGAGGTCATTCAATTCAATATTCATCAATAATTTAAAAAACTAGCCCATGAACTAATAGTACAGGTAGATAGCAATAAAAACGATACTACAGAGATACAAAATAAGTTAGAGGGAAAACAAAAAGAACTTGAGGAACTTATTCAAGAACGATCTAATGTAATCTATTAAAAAAATTAAGCAAACTGGATGGAAAATTGAGAAAAATTCACAAAATTCTTCCTGAATCTCCAATACAGGAACACTAACAAAAAATAATTTGCAGAAAATCGTCTCCGAATCATATTTTAAAACAGGAAGCTAATTATTTTAGGCAGATTGTCACACCCTGACCATAGAGAGCCTTTTATTCTCTATGTTGGTTAGGTCGGGGTGTGACTAGGGTGGGTACTCTAGTTTTTTTATTTCTATGTTGGCCTGGTATGGTTCCCAATCAGAGGCAGCTGTCTATTGTTGTCTCTGATTGGGGATCATATTTAGGCAGCCTTTTCCCACTGGGTTTTTGTGGGATCTTGTTTTTTTGTAGTGCCTGTGAGCACTGCATAGCTTCACGTTCGTTTCTTTCTCCTTTATTGTTTTTTTGCCGGGTTCACGTTTAATAAAGATGATGAACCCAAACCACGCTGCATTTTGATCTGATTCATACAACAACATTTGTGACAGAAGATCCCACCACCAACGGACCAAGCAGCGTGCCCAGGAGGAGCAGACATCCTGGACATGGGAGGATATATTGGACGGGAAGGGATCCTGGACATGGGAGGAAATCCTGGCCGGAAAGGATCACCTTCC
This sequence comes from Salvelinus sp. IW2-2015, assembly GCF_002910315.2. Lineage (NCBI taxonomy): Eukaryota > Metazoa > Chordata > Actinopteri > Salmoniformes > Salmonidae > Salvelinus > Salvelinus sp. IW2-2015. Next base: position 14,841,751 of record NC_036868.1, on the reverse strand, counting down.
ATGGGAGCAGACGGAAGCAGTAAGGGAGGGACAGCGACGACACCGGGGTTCGCGGCCACAACGAAGGCCCAAAAAGCAGGCTCAAAATTTTTTGGGGGGATGCACACGGGGTGGTCGGCGGAGCTGAGGTGTGAGTCAGAGACCGAGGAGGAATATTGGGATAGATTGAGCGAGGAGTGGTTGGCGAAAGCTGAGGAGAGTGATGAGAGAGAGCTGTTGGTGTGGCTGGAGGGGCAAGACAGTCGCCCTGAGGAGCGTGTTAGCCGTCCGATGCTCTCCGCACTCGCTTTGAGGAGAGTGTCAGTGTTCCGGTACAATGTGTGCCGGTTCTACGCACCGTGTCTCCAGTACGCATCCACAGCCCAGTGCGTCCTGTGCCAGCCCCCCGTACTTGCCGTGCAAAGGTTGTCATCTGTCCAGGACACGTTGTGCCAGCTCTACGCTCCAGACCTCCAGTGCGCCTCCACAGCCCAGTACGTCCTGTGCCGGCTCCACGCACCAGGCCTCCTGTGCGTCTCCCCAGCCCAGTACGTCCTGTGCCGGCTCCACGCACAAGGCCTCCTGTGCGTCTCCCCAGCCCAGTACRTCCTGTGCCGGCTCCACGCACCAGGTCTCCTGTGCGTCTCCCCAGCCTGGTACGCCCTGTGCCAGCTCCACGCACCGGGCCTCCAGCGACGGTCTGCAGTCCGGAGCCTCCAGCGACGGTTCCCAGTCCGGAGCCTCCAGCGACGGTTCCCAGTCCGGAGCCTCCAGCGACGGTTCCCAGTCCGGAACCTCCAGCGACGGTTCCCAGTCCGGAACCTCCAGCGACGGTTCCCAGTTCGGAACCTCCAGCGACGGATCCCAGTCCGGAGCCGCCAGCGACGGATCCATGGCCCGGAGCCTCCAGCGACGGATCCATGGCCCGGAGCCTCCAGCGACGGATCCATGGCCTGGAGCCTCCAGTGATGATCCATGGTCCGGAGCCACCAGTGATGATCCATGGCCCGGAGCCATTTTACCTATAAAATGGGCTGATGGTGATGTAGACATACGTGATATTTATCTCACAAAATATATAAATAAGCTCTCCACAATGAATTTCAATAGAAAACTTGTAAAAATAGACACGATCCTGCAAYCATGGAGAGGTAAATACCTGTCTATTTATGGAAAAAATTGCCCTAAATAACTCAGTCATATCTCAGTTTACTCACTTTCTTATCGCGCTGCCTACTCCTGATGATTCGTTTTTCAAATCATATGAGCAAAAAATATTTCGCTTTATCTGGGATGCTAAACCAGACAAAATAAAATGTACCTATCTATATAATGAATATGAATTGGGTGGGTTGAGATAATTAAATATAAAAGCACTAACCCTCTCTCTAAAAGCTTCACTGATTCAAAAGTTTTACTTGAACCCTGAATGGTGTTGGATGTTGACAACAATCCAGATAGCAAAAGCTGGACCCCTACAAATCAACCGGGCTAGACAATCTGGACCCTCTCTTTTTAGATATATCTGCCGAAATTGTTGCAACTCCTACTTATTACTTGCCTGTTCAACCTCTCTTTTGTATCGTCTGAGATTCCCAAAGAGAGGAAAGCTGCCGCGGTCATCCCTCTCTTCAAAGGGGGAGACACTCTAGACCCAAATTGCTACAGACCTATATCTATCCTACCCTGCCTTTCTAAGGTCTGCGAAAGCCAAGTCAACAAACAGATTACCGACCATTTCGAATCCCACCGTTCCTTCTCCACTATGCAATCTGGTTTCAGAGCTGGTCATGGGTGCACCTCAGCCATGCTCAAGGTCCTAAACGATATCATAACCGCCATCGATAAGAGACATTACTGTGCAGCCGTATTCATCGACCTGGCCAAGGCTTTCGACTCTGTCAATCACCACATTCTTATTGGCAGACTCATCAGCCTTGGTTTCTCAAATGATTGCCTCGCCTGGTTCACCAACTATTCTGATAGAGTTCAGTGTGTCAAATCGGAGGGCCTGTTGTCCGGACCTCTTGCAGTCTCTACAGGGTTCAATTCTCGGGCCGACTCGGTTCTCTGCATACATCAATGATGTCGCTCTCGCTGCTGGTGATTCTCTGATCCACCACTACGCAGACAACACCATTCTGTATACTTCTGGCCCGTCCAGAGTAGTGATGCTGGACGGGCGGGCAGGTGCGGGCAGTGATCGGTTGAAGAGCATGCACTTAGTTTTTCTTGCATTTAAGAGCAGTTGGAGGTCACGGAAGGAGAGTTGTATGGCATTGAAGCTCGTCTGGAGGTTAGTTCTGACTTAGAATATGTGGACAACTACAAATACCTAGGTGTCTGGCTAGACTGTAAACTCTCCTTCCAGACTCACATTAAGCATCTCCAATCCAAAATTAAATCTAGAATCGGCTTCCTATTTCGCAACAAAGCATCCTTCACTCATGCTGCCAAACATACCCTCGTAAAACTGACCATCCTACCGATCCTCGACTTCGGCGATGTCATCTATAAAATAGCCTCCAACACTCTACTCAACAAATTGGATGCAGTTTATCACAGTGCCATCTGTTTTGTCACCAAAGCCCCATATATTACCCACCACTGCGACCTGTATGCTCTCGTTGGCTGGCAATCGCTTCATACTCGTCGCCAAACCCACTGGCTCCAGGTCATCTACAAGTCTCTGCTAGGTAAAGCCCCGCCTTATCTCAGCTCACTGGTCACCATAGCAGCACCCACCCGTAGCATGCGCTCCAGCAGGTATATCTCCCTGGTCACCCCCAAAGCCAATTGTCACGTCCTGACCATAGAGAGTCCTTATTTTCTATGGTAGAGTAGGTCAGGGCGTGACTGGGGGGTTAGTCTAGTTTATTATTTCTATGTGGGGTTCTAGGTTTGTTTTTCTATGTTGGTGATTGTGTATGATTCCCAATTAGAGGCAGCTGGTAATCGTTGTTTCTAATTGGGGATCATATTTAGGTAGCTTTTTTCCATATTGGATATTGTATTTTGAGTTATTGCACGTAGCACCTCTGTTGTCACGGTTCGTTGTTAGTTTATTGTTTATTTGTTTTTGTCTCTGCTAAGTTTCACTTTATTTCATTAAATCATGTGGAACTCGACATCCGCTGCGCCTTGGTCCGACATTTATTACACTGAACGCAACACCAATTCCTCCTTTGGCCGCCTTTCTTTCCAGTTCTCTGCTGCCAATGACTGGAACGAACTGCAAAAATCAATGAAGCTGGAGTCTTATATCTCCCACACTAGCTTTAAGCACCGGCTGTCAGAGCAGCTCACAGATCACTGCACCTGAATAGCCCATCTGTAAACAGCCCATCCAACTACCTCATCCCCATACTGTATTTATTTATTTATTTTGCTCCTTTGCACCCCAGTATCTCTACTTACACATTAATCTTCTGCACATCTACCATTCCAGTGTCTAATTGCTATACTGTAATTACTTCGCCACCATGGCCTATTTATTGCCTTTCCTCCCTTATCTTACCTCATTTGCACTCACTGTATATAGATTTTWATTTTTTCTACTGTATTATTGACTGTATGTTTGTTTGTTCCATGTGTAACTCTGTGTTGTTGTATGTGTCGAACTGCTGTGCTTTGTCTTGGCCAGGTCGCAGTTGTAAATGAGAACTTGTTCTCAACTAGCCTACCTGGTTAAATAAAGGTGAAATTTAAATGTAAAAAAAAACTGTTTCTTACAGATTGCAAGATAGTTGGGAAGAGGTTTCTGATGTACCGATTCCATGGTACAGGGTGTATGAGTTGATATATAAAACAACGCAAGATTCAAGACTTTGTGCTTTTCAGCTGAAATTATTATATAGACTTCTTGCCACCAACAAAATGTGGAATAGTTGTGGCATAAAATCATCGAAGCTCTGCAGATTTTGATGTGAGGATACAGAATCAATAGACCATTTATTTTGGTATTGCCCTCAGGTAGCTTGTTTCTGGTCTCAGGTTCAGGAATGGCTGAAAATTAGACAGATTGAAATTGTACCTTAAACATCACAGCATAGTTGAAAGAGATGTGTTGCATAGGGTGGCCAGCATAGATAGATGGGATGGGYTGAGGGAAGCTGAGGGTTGGGATGTGGAATTGGAGACGAGTGGAGTTGCTGTGCGAGAGATAGAATGGTGGTCAAAGATAAAAGTAAAAATAAAACATAATAAAAGTATGTTTGAATGACACTAAGTGGCAGTGTTTTTACAACTAATGCCGGTTTGCCTGAGGCTGATGCCGTGCAGGTGTTTGTACACATGCATATACACACACTCTCATTCAAATAAACGCATACAAGAACACACACATACATGTAATAGTGCCAGACATGCACACTAACATATACAGTTGGCATTGCTGTTATGATTTTAGTTGTCCCTGATGTACTTTGTTTTCATTTTTTTTTTTTTATGTTTTTTGCATTGTTTGCTGTTTTCTGTCTTTTTTTCTCTTTAGTTCATTCTCTTGGTTGTTTGTGCATTGGGGGGTTCTTGGGGGCGGGGAATGGAATTAATGAAATTAATTGTAATTTTTATTTTTCTTCTTGGGGGGGGACTGTAGGAGGGGTCTCGAATGGTTGAGGGACAGCTATTGGGGAACTGTGGGGGGGATCTTGAAGGGTTCGGGTTCACATTTTTTGGCCTGGTGGGAGATCAGTCCAATCAAAGCTACATTAGATATAATGTTATTTGACAGCATTTTATCTGTGGCCAATGACCTTGAGCCTTCTTGGATGGGCACTTCTAAAGTATGTCTATGACAGCACCCCTACGCTCCGTATTTTCAGCTGGCTGCCCCATCACCACAGAAAGCACTGAGCTAGGTTGGAACGCCTGCATTTTGGAGCTGCCTTACTCAAGAAAGCAAAAAATAGACAATGTTTGTATGCGGCTTTATTAACTCAAATATGTATTTTTTTTACGTTGTTTGCAAAGTGATATGTGACACGTATTAATGCCAAAATTGTCACGCCTGCTCCTGCACACCCTCTCCTGCACTCGAGGGCGCCAGACTGCCTATCATTACGCACACCTGTACCTTTTATCTGTCTGTTTCCTCTGTTTGTTCCCTGTGTCTGCATTGATGTCGTTACTTTGTCCGCTGTCCAGACGTTGTTCCTGTCCTGTTTCAAGTCCATTATGTATTAAATGTTCTCCCTGAACCTGCTTCCTGTCTCCATCGTCGACCCCCACAAAAATAACATACAAAACAGGCACACACAAAAAAGGCTCTGCCCCACCTTCCCTGAATGACGCGTCGCCACTGCCTGTTACTGACCCTGGACTAGGTCACTGTCCGTTTGCTCTCAGACCTGTGCCTGACTCATATGGACTCTTCATTTAATCCTGACGCCCAAGTGCCAAACCCCTCTATTGACTTCCCAGCCTGAGCCTTGACCTTTCCCATAGCTGCCTCACCGCCACCTCACCTGTCCCTGGGTGTCAGCAGCTTGCCTTGGCAGCTTGCCTTAGAACAACGCAAGCCTCCCCTCCCCTGCCAACGTCTCCTGGAGCCGGTTCAGCTCATTACAGCTGAGTAGTCAGCAGAGACCCGGGTTGTCTCTTAATGATCACACAGAGAAGACTCCTGAGTCCTGACCACCACTCCACCGGGGAAAAAACTGTCCTGTTTATGTGTCCGCCCCAAACCTTTTTCAAAGCGCTGCAGTTTCAACCAATTAAAAGACAATCCCTCCCAGTAGGTTTCAGCCTGCCCGTCCCTTTGATTTTTGGACGACTTGTCTGTTTGCAACTTTTTCACAATTACTCACTTCTCCTGCAAAAACGTTTGTAATTGTGCCTATAGCCACACTGCAGGCTCAGGAAATAATGGTCTCTAGCTCCAGGCTCCGTCCCTTACAATAGCAATGGAAGAACACCAATGGAAGTTTGCTTTCCTGATAATGAAATTAATCTACAGAACACACCGTCTCGCTCTCTACGAGTGTGCCTTCCTCATTACTCATTACTTGTCCAGGGTAGTGTACTGTAGCACTCAGAGTCACATATCACCGCTGTTAAAGACATCCTGAGGGGGTACAGTACCAATACCCTACCCGTGGCCCTCAGGGACGTCAGGGTGGGGTTTAATTAGCACAGTGTTTCATGGCTGCCAGCATGTTTGTGTCATAATGGTGGCCTGCCTGTCTGTAATTACACAGCCTCAGCCTCACTCAGCCCTCCGCCACACGCCGTCGCCGCCAGTGATGTAGCTAATAGGAAAAACAACAACAACCCTAATCTTCTGAGGTTTCTGTGCATTAATAAGGTTGTCTGTGTGTTCTGGCACCTTCCTGTAAACTGAGGCTGGCTGGGGTTCATGGGCTGGTTAGACCCAGTTATACCCCCTGACGCATAGCCCACCAAGGGCTCCTCAGCCTGTCTGTCTGTTAGCCTATCCCCCCCACCCCCTCTCTCTCTTACCTCAGCTTGCACCAGAACCAAACATTGATACAGAGCGAAGTTGAAAAGCAGGCCGTGGGCCTCTCTCTTTGATTTGTGTTAGTGCTGACAGAGGCTATTACCACAATCCAGCCCTCAGAACCCTCTGAGGTGGAGGGGGAATAGGCTGGGAGCTTGCTCTCCCAGACTGAGCTGGGAGCGATAGTTCAGGAGAGGAGATGAAGAGGAGAGGTGAGGAGAGGGGAAGGGGAGGATAATAATATGGATGTGAGAAGAGGGTAGGTTAAGGGAGTAGAGGTAGAGGGAATTAATATAGAGGAGGAGAGGGGAAAGTAGAGGAGAAGAAATGAGGGGAACAATATGAAAGAGTAATAGGAAGGACATGTCTGTCTGTGTTTTCATAGCCACAGCAGGTAGAGAAAACTACAGTGGAAACAGTCACTGGCCACATATTGCACTGACGATCAGTACTAAACAAATCACAGAAATGAGAAAATGGTGTAGATTAGGCTATTTTTCAAATCTCACCTGTTCCTGCATGTGCCACAATGGATTACATTGATGCTGTGTTTGGTCGTAATGTATTCCTCCTACTCATGTTTTTTTCCCCCCAAATGAAAAGCATTTTGGAATGCATCAGGAGAAACAGAAATGCATTAGGCAGTCAAAGGGCTTCTCTCCTGTGTTTGGGTGGTGAGTGTGGGCTTCAAAGTCGCTGTGCTCAAAGTGCAGAGCCGCCCCATAAACACTGCAGGAATCGATATAATGACATTCTAAGAGCGCAATGTACATTAAACACATTTCCACTGCTCTACTAACCCAGGCCTTTTGATTGTGGGTAGTAATTCTACATCATTTGTGTACCCTTAGTTCTGAAAGGAACGATTACACAACCTTGTTTTGGAATGATACCAATTCATCTCATTTGTATGCTGTTGGAAATTGTTAATTGCCCAATATTTGTCCATTTTGGGCTGTTTAAAAAAACAGTCTTTCAATATTTCATTTCGCGGTTATCCGACAATCAATAATATATTTTATACAGTATTCAAGTACAGTACATTCACAAACTAACTTTCAAGGACACACTTTGTTTTCTCAGTGGGTTTGATGTTATTGCGACCGTCAGTGTTTCATAGTTAATGCCCAATGTAATGATGGCGCTGGAGAGGATGGCTGATGTTTTATTGGCTCTTAACCAACCGTGCTATTTGTTTGTTTTTCCCGAATTGTTTGTAACTTATTTTGTACATAATGTTGCTGCTACCGTCTCTTATGACCGAAAAGAGCTTCTGAACATCAGAACAGCGATTACTCACCTCGAATTGGACTAATAATTTTTCTTTAATGAGTCTGACGGGAAGGATATACTCCAAACATCCGAACAGGCCCTCATCCCCGTCTTTCACTAGAGAAAGAAACTGAGATTTCGCGGAGGGAGATCGGGATGCCTTGTGAGGATCAGGCGACTAGTGGCTAATCTGCCTTTGCCATCCGTACTGTTAGCCAATGTTCAATCGCTAGATCAGGTGTGTATGTGTGTTCAGTTGAAGTCGGAAGTTTACATACACTTGAGTTGGAGTCATTAAATCTTGTTTTTCAACCACTCCACAAATTTCTTGTTAACAAACTATAGTTTTGGCAAGTCGGTAAGGACATCTACTTTGTGCATGACACAAGTCATTTTCCAACAATTGTTTACAGACAGATTATTTCACTTATAATGTATCACAACTCCAGTGGGTCAGAAGTTAACATGCACTAAGTTGACTGTGCCTTTAAACAGCTTGGAACATTTCTGAAAATGATGTCATGGCTTTAGAAGCTTCTGATAGGCTAATTTACATAATTTGAATCAATTGGAGGTGTACCTGTGGATGTATTTCAAGGCCTACCTTCAAACTCAGTGCCTCTTTGTCTTGACATCTTGGGAAAATCAAAATAAATCAGTCAAGACCTAGGAAAAATGTAGCCTCCAACAAGTCTGGTTCATCCTTGGCAGCAATTTCCAAATGCTGAAGGTACCACGTTCATCTGTACAAACAATAGTACGCAAGTATAAACACCATGGGACCACACAGCCGTCATACCGCTCAGGAAGGTGACACATTCTGTCTCCTAGAGATGAATGTACTTTGGTGTGAGAAGTGCAAATCAATCCAGAACAACAGCAAAGGACCTTGTGAAGATGCTGGAGGAAACAGGTACAAAAGTATCTACAGTGGGGAGAACAAGTATTTGATACACTGCCGATTTTGCAGGTTTTCCTCTTACAAAGCATGTAGAGGTCTGTAATTTTATCATAGGTACACTTCAACTGTGAGAGACGGAATCTAAAACAAAAATCTAGAAAATCACATTGTATGATTTTTAAGTAATTAATTTGCATTTTATTGCATGACATAAGTATTTGATACATCAGAAAAGCAGAACTTAATATTTGGTACAGAAACCTTTCTTTGCAATTACAGAGATCATACGTTTCCTGTAGTTCTTGACCAGGTTTGCACACACTGCAGCAGGGATTTTGGCCACTCCTCCATACAGACTTCTCCAGATCCTTCAGGTTTCGGGGCTGTCGCTGGGCAATACGGACTTTCAGATCCCTCCAAAGATTTTTCTATGGGTTCAGGTCTGGAGACTGGCTAGGCCACTCCAGGACCTTGAGATGCTTCTTACGGAGCCACTCCTTAGTTGCCCTGGCTGTGTGTTTCGGGTCGTTGTCATCCTGGAAGACACAGCCACGACCCATCTTCAATGCTCTTACTGAGGGAAGGAGGTTGTTGGCCAAGATCTCGCGATACATGGCCCATCCATCCTCCCTTCAATGCGGTGCAGTCGTCCTGTCCCTTTGCAGAAGCACCCCAAAGAATGATGGTTTCAGCTCCATGCTTCACGGTTGGATGGTGTTCTTGGGGTTGTACTCATCTTCTTCTTCCTCCAACACGGCGAGTGGAGTTTAGAACCAAAAGCTCTATTTTGTCTCATAAGACCACATGACCTCTCCTCTTCTCCTCTGGATTCCAGATGGTCATTGGCAACTTCAGACGGGCCCTGGACATGCGCTGGCTTGAGCAGGGGGACCTTGCGTGCGCTGCAGGATTTTAATCCATGACGGCGTAGTGTGTTACTATGGTTTTCTTTGAGACTGTGGTCCCAGCTCTCTTCAGGTCATTGACCAGGTCCTGTGCCGTGTAGTTCTGGGCTGATCCCCCTCCTCCTGATTCATTGATGCCCACGAGGTGAGATCTTGCATGGAGCCCCAGACGAGGGTGATTGACCGTGATCTGAAACTTCTTCAATTTGCGAATAATTGCGCCAACAGTTTTGTTGCCTTCTCACCAAGCTGCTTGCCCTATTGTCCTGTAGCCATCCCAGCTTATGCAGGTCCTACACATTTAATCCCTGATGTCCTTACACAACTCTCTGGTCTTGGCCATTGTGGAGAGGTTGGAGTCTGTTTTTGATGAGTGTGTGGACAGGTGTTTTTATACAGGTAACGAGTTCACAACAGGTGCAGTTAATACAGGAATGAGTGGAGAACAGGAGGGCTTCTTAAAGAAAAACTAACAGGTCTGTGAGAGCCGGAATTCTTATGTGTTGGTAGGTGATCAAATACTTATGTCTTATGTCAAATACTTATGTCCACAGTAAAACGAGTCTATATTCGACATAACTGAAAGGCGCTCAGCAAGGAGGAACGCACTGCTCCAAAACTGCCATAAAAAGACAGACTTACAGTTTGCAACTGCACATGGGGACAAAGATCGTACTTTTTTGAGAAATGTCCTCTGGTCTGATGAAACAAAAATATAACTGTTTCGCCATATTGACCATCGATATGTTTGGAGGAAAAAGGGGGTGGCTAGCAAGCCGAAGAACACCATCCCAACCGTGAAGAACGGGGGTGGCAGCATCATGTTTTGGGTGTGCTTTGCTGCAGGAGGGACTGGTGCACTTCACAAAATAGATGGCATCATGAGGCAGGAAAATTATGTGGATATATTGAAGCAAAATCTGAAGACACCAGTCAGGAAGTTAAAGCATGGTCGCAAATGGGTCTTCCAAATGGACAACGACCCCAAGCATACGTCCAAAGTTGTGCAAAATGGCTTCAGGAYAACAAAGTCAAGGTATTGGAGTGGCCATCATAAAGCCCTGACCTCAATCCTATGGAAAATATGTGGGCAGAACTGAAAAAGCGTGTGCGAGCAAGGAGGCCTGCAAACCTGACTCAGTTACACCAGCTCTGTCAGGATGAATGGGCCAAAATGCCCCCAACTTATTGTGGGAAGCTTGTGGAAGGCTACCCGAAACGTTTGATCCAAGTTAAAYAATTTAATGCCAATGCTATCAAATGYGAATTGAGTGTATGTAAACTTCTGACCCACTGGGAATGTGATGAAAGAAATAAAAGCTGAAAGAAATAATTCTCTCTACTATTATTCTGACATTTCACATTCTTAAAATAAAGTGGTTATCCTAACTGACCTAAAACAGGACATTTTTACTAGGATTAAATATCAGGAATTGTGTGAAACTGAGTTTAAATGTATTTGGCTAAGGTGTATGTAAACTTCTGACTTCAACTCTACATTTAATCTCAGTTTTTCACAATTCCTGACATGTAATCCTAGTAAAAGATCACCACTTTAGGCTACTCCACCTACATGTACATATTATCTCAATTACCTCGACACTGGTGCACCCGCACATGTACTCTGTACCGGTATCCCCTGTATATAGCCCCGCTATTGTTATTTTACTGGTTAAGGGCTTGTAAGTAAGCATTTCACTGTAACTTCTACTACACCTGTTGTATTCGGCACATGTGACAAATACGATTTGATTTGAATTGATTTTGATCCTACATCAGTGTTGGGCTGGACCCAGCTTTGGAACTCCCACATGAGACTCAACTTTATTGTGTTTTTATCACTGACTCACACGCTATATGACGTACTTCACATGGTTTCAAGACAACTTTCACTTAAATATCTTTATATGAAACAGACTGTTTATAATAAAAAGAGGTTGTAAATACAGTCTAGAAGAAAGTCTACAGCAATCATTAGTTGTGCTGCTGTTCTAGATATAACCCACAGGGCAATAGTCATCCACGTCCCCTGATTAGGCTGCACTAAGAGGCTGAATCAGGACTCTCTGTCTTGCTGTAAAGCTTTACCTGTTACCACCAGGAACGGATTTCTGTCAGGGGCCTTAATAAAGGCATGAGGATCCAGGGGCAGTGGAGGGTGGATGGAGCGGGATAGAGAGAGAGGGAGGAGGAGGGGGGAATGGAGTGATGAATGGGTCCAGCATGCACAGCGACGATGGAAGAACAGACCTACGAGCCTGACAGCGCTCCAATTACTCACCCAGACAGGAGAGGGGGTGAGAGAGAGAGAGAGAGAGAGAGAGAGGGCCTGTGAGGGAGGAGGAGAGGGTAGATGTGCCTTGATTCAGACTGGGATTAAAGGTGAAGTAATCTGAGGGAGGTGGTGTACCTCTCCCTCCATCTCTCCTCGCCTCATCACCTGCTGTTCAGCCATGTACCCCAGGAGAGGAGAGAATATTAGAGGGAGATTTATCTGTGGTTCTTATAGTGAGAGATTCTAGTGTCAGAGGATGGTGTTGGGTGGAAAAAGAGCTGAAGCCAAAAGGAGTGGTCCTGTATTTTCTCATACCCTTGTAATAGAAACTCATCCAAATTACATTTTGGGGGTTATAGTTATAAAAAAAACAAGTAATCTTCAGAAGTAATGAAATATTGTTATTTTATTTATGCCGTAATACATTCTCAGAACGATAATATCATTCTCCATTTTTCCAATAGAACATTTCACATAACACAGGGGAAAAAGTAGATTTCAGTTGTTGCTGCTCTATAAAGATTGTCGTCTAGAAGAAATACAATAGTTTCTAACACTACTGCTGCTCTCTTTTTAATTTGCAGTGTGCTGAACAGGACGCCAGTCCACCTGATTCACGAGATCATCCTGGTAGATGACTACAGTGGGGATGGTGGGTAGAACAGAAGAGCAGCTGTGAGCAGAGATAGATCTGATTCCAGGAGGAAATGGATTGGAGATGGATGTGATGAGCTCTCCCATTCTGGCTCAGCTGCCGGAGAAAAAGGATCAGTGATTGAAAAGATTTCCCCTGTCTCTGTCAATGTGTTTTTTACAATTGAATTCCAATTCCATGTACTGTGTGGGTGACGGTTTTGTGAACATTTCATCTCACCCTGCATCAAATGTTCCCTTTCAGCAAACGACTGCCTTCTACTCACCAAGTTGCCCAAAGTAAAGTGTCTTCGGAATGACAGGAGAGAAGGTAACCTAGTTTGTTTGTGTGTGTGTGTGTGTGTGTGTGTGTGTGTGGTTGTGTGTGTGTGTGTGTTGGGTGTGTGTGTGGTGGTGTGTGTTGTGTGTGTGTGTGCTGTGTGTGTTGTGTGTGTGTGTGTGTGTGTGTGTGTGGAGTAGTTCATCGCGTGCAGGATACAATTGTGTCCTCAACTTGAACACACACCTTAGAGCCCACCACCACTTGCCTTTGCCAAGCCTAAGAGGGAAGAGCAGCGTTAGAGCCTCATACAAGTGTTTTTGTGAGGAGGATGTTTCCCCGCTAGTATCCCACAGTAGATGATTTCAGGTTAGACCACAGGGAGAAACTCAAGCACCAGCTGTGAGACAAGAGAGCAGATTCAGGGATGTGTTGACTCGAGAGGGTTGGATATTTTTGTGTCAGACACGCCATGATCCCATCTAGACAACGTGGGAATTGTCTGTGTATCTCTATAAATAGATTGATTTGATTATAGCAAGACATCAAAAGGTTGACTGGAACATAGTCTGAGCACAAATGCAACACTATTATATTGCATCTATGAGTCATGGTAAAAACGTATTTATCATGGTTATCATGTTGATGCTTCCTGTTTCACCTTTATATAACTCCACAGAGGAYTTTTCTATGATGCCATACAGCACTGTTATAATAGACTACAGTTTATACAACAAAAAAACCTGGAATACTAAAAAGCAGCGTGTGCTGATTGCTAGTTAAAACCCCTCTACGCTATCTGCCTCTGCTTCAGCACATTATACAGTCTGAGGTGAAATATATTTTGAAATCCTGAGATGTGAACTCAGACAGTAACGAGATGCAGATTGCTGTGCGGTGGATAGAGGTGCGCAAGCCCCAGCTCTCACAGGCGTTTGAAGTTCCCCTGATCGGAGGGTTCAGCAGAGAGGTAATGGAGATGAACCCCATCTCACCTCACAGGCTGACAATCTTACCTCCAAAAAACTCCAAAAGCAGCCAGTTTCACCTAATAACACCAAGGCATATGGGTAGTATCTTACAGCATCCACCTCACTTTACTGTATAACACAAGATAGGGTGCAGTTTTGATCGTTGTTGAAGTCTTCAGAATCTTGAAGTATTTCATTCTAGGCTAGTGCAAAAGACTGTTGTAGCTGTCACAATGGTGATTAGTGCTCATTGTTTTTTTTCTGGTGCTTTTATGTTTATTCACTAGTTGTCATTGTATTCAGTGCAAGTATGACTGAAAGGTCTTAAACCTCCTCTTGCAAACAAACCTCAAATCTTGTGTACCTTCTTGACTTGTTCTCAGCCTGGGATAGATAAGCGTGGTTGTGACTTGCTGCCAATGGCAACGACTAGTCGGAAAATACTTTACAATTTACATGCATTTAAAACATTAGCATAGACATCAGACTTTTAAATATCTGTCTGTGTATATATACAGTACCAGTCAAAAGTTTGGACACACCTACTCATTCCAGGGTTTTCTTTATTTTTATTATTTTTTACATTGTAGAATAATAGTGAAGACATCAAAATTATGAAATAACACATATGGAATCATGTAGTAACCAAAAAAGTGTTAAACAAATCAAAATACACAAAAGAGTKTGCAAAGCTGTCATCAAGGCAAAGCGTGGCTATTATTTTACAATGTAGAAAATAGTAAAAATAAAGAAAAACCCTGGAATGAGTAGGTGTTCTAAAACATTTGACTGGTAGTGTGTATTTTATATTTGAGATTCTTCAAAGTAGCCTCCCTTTGCCTTGATGACAGCTTTGCACACTCTTGGCATTCTCTCAACCAGCTTCACCTGGAATGCTTTTCCAACACACACACACACACACACACAGAACTGCCACACTGCTGGGTCTTTCACGCTCAAAAGTTTCCTGTGTGTATCAAGAATGGTCCACCACCCAAAGCACATCTAATTAACGTTGTTCTGAGGGCAAAAGGGGTGCAACTCAATATTAGGAAGGTGTTCCTAATGTTTTCTTTATACACTCAGTATATGTAAGTTGATTATACAGAACATTTGTAATTTTCAACATTAACATTTCTCACAAAAACAAGATTTGAATCAGTCAATCTCTCCTCCACTTTGAGCCAAGAGAAATGGACATGCATAATGTTGACATTAGCCCTCTATGTACAAAATTGTCAAAGACTCCAGACACCCAAGTCATAGATTTTTCTCTCTGCTACTGCACTGCAAGCGGTACCAGAGCGCCAAGTCTGGGACCAAAAGGTACCTGTACAGCTTCAACCCCCAAGCCATAAGACTACTGAACAGTTCATCAAATGGCTACACGGACTATTTACATTTACCACCCCTTTATGATTTATTTATTTATCTTTAAAGTTTTGCATTGTCCCCCTTGCACTGGCTCTATGCAGACTCACTAGACTCTACCCACAAACTCACA